>NC_091433.1:85243395-85581195 GCF_964237555.1 Oryctolagus cuniculus | reverse complement strand
TGACAGATGTGTGCTTAGGGACTGAGACCACTGTGTTGGTAGTCACCGGAAGCCAGTCTGAGTCCTGGAGTAGGGCTCTTCTATTCCACGTTCCTCGTGGGATCGCCAGTTCTGTGAGGAAGGGTCTACGGAACTCACACCCCTGAGCCCCTACTGCCTTCCACAGTATCTTAAATATCACAGGTCCTTAATAAATACGCGCTGAATGCACTAAAGCAAAGTGATAACGAGATGGTGACCTTGTCAGACGAAGGCTGAAATGAATGACACAGATAATGTGGAGACAGAGCAAAACAATATTATGTATGATGGGAATTTAATAGGAAACAATATGAAAAAAAAAACAAACAAAAATCAATTTAATAATAATTCTCTGAGCTGAAAAAAGACACGAGTTTGCAAAAGTGCTCACTGGATGCGTGGTGAAATATTTTTAAAAAGAAAACAAATCTTGAGAAATTGTGAAGCTTAACAAAACTAACAGAATTATAAAAATATCGTTTTTACAACCATCTTGGCAGAAAATAAAAAGAACTAAATAATACTAGAACAAAAATGGCCTAAATCCTTCCCCTATGTCTTTGTATACCACAGTACAATTAATCACGTTCTATTTTTTTTTTTAAAGGCTAAAGGCTTGAGTATTCATTTCCTATTTACAAACAAATTACCATTCATGAGCAAGCTCACACCACAGCCTCACACGGGGTAGGGCCAGAAGATCACAATCACGCACGTTCACTCCCAGAAAACATCATTTTTAAAATTAACTAATGGAAAGTGACTCAAAGTAATGAGTTAAGTATCTGGAAATTGTGGTTAAACAAACAAACAAACCTGGCAGTGGGCAATAAAACCACCTAAAATTTTGAAACCTAAATATTCTCTATACCTAAAAATTTTATTTTACAAATAAGTAAAAAAAGAAAATCTGGAAAGAGAAACACAAGCTCCGTCCTAACCATGGACATATTTAAGGATCACCTGTTTCAAAAACCCAGGAGGCAGGCAGGAGGGCGTGCTGGGGAGAGGCTGGGAGCTGATGCCTGAGAATCGAATGCTGGGACTACCATTTCCTGGCACCTTGCTTGCATAAGCAGCAGCATCCTCCTGTGATGATGATAATTCTTACTATGAACAGCCCACATGGATATGAAATGCTAAATACATGTACAGGTAAAGCCTTAAAATCACTGGGAGCCAAATAATAAAGGTCACATATACTACTAAATCCCATTATAAACTGTGATGATGAAATGGGGTGGTTTGGGGGTAGTGATGTGGTTTAGTGGGCTAAGCTGCTGTCTCAGATGACAACTTCCCATACTGAAATGCTAGTTCAAGTCCTCACTGCTCCACTTCCAATCCAGGTCCCTGCTAATGAAGAAACAGTATATAAAATAAGTGGGAGAGGGTATTCAGATGACTAATTGTCTGTCTTGTATACGTATTTTTACCAGGTAAATATTATTCACCCCAAGTGTAGTATATGCATTGTTATTGAATGCATCTGCTTCCATTTGAGAGTGGTTGCCTCGGCATTCAAAGCTTGTTGGCATAAGCAGCCCTTCTGCTGATCTGCCGTCAGGTGTTCAGCACACGTGTAACAGCCTCCTTCATTCACCCACACTATGGCATGGGCTGGACACTGTGCCCTGCAGTGGAGGTACTTCACTGAACATGAGGCAGACCTACCCCGTACCTCCCACAGATATCCAACAAGCAGATAAGAGGCTGAAGGATGGGTGATGAGACAGGTGATGATGGGATGGACGAGTAGGAAGTTGCATCTACATGTAGTACTGTGGCACCTACGTTAGTGACTGCAGGAAACCTTCTCAGAGAAAGTGAGATCTGAGCAGACACAGAGCCTTTCACAAGCCTGGTAATGACATTCTAGGAACTCCAGGTTCAAGTCTAACCCAGTCTACTGCTCTTTTAAAACATGTACTTGTCCTCTCATTTCTTCTTCAAGCCTCTGCAAAATGCTTGACCAGCTACCTCTCTTGCCATGAGTCATCATATCACGTAAGTACACTCTTTAAAAAGAAAAACAAAATTGAGAGGTAGGGAGACAGATGGTGGTGGGATACAGGAATGTTCCCATCTTTGGGTTCAGTCTGCAAATGCCCACAACAGTTGGGACTGGATCCTGCTGGAACACTCCAAGTCGCCTGCGCAGGTGGCAGGAACCCCATTAGTGGAGCCATAACCACTTCCTCCCATGTCTGCATGAGCAGGAACATGGTGTCAGGAGCCGAGACCAGGCATGGAACCCAGGTTCCCCAACACATGGGGCATGGACATGGGCATCATGACCAACACCACAACTGCTAGGCTAAATGCCCAACCTGTATGCTCTTTCAAAAATCCAACTTACTCTTCTATTAGTGGGAGGCACTTCAAGAATTCATGGAAAAATGGAATTAAATGTTGCATCTTCCAGTGTAAAACATTTTGAAGTCCATGCATATCGTGGGCCTTCAAAAAGTGTGCAGAAAATGTGTATTTGGAATAACTGCGTACGAATGTCAAAATTGTTTTGCACTCAAATTAAATTTTTTATTTTTTTATTTATTTTTTGACAGGCAGAGTGGACAGTGAGAGAGAGAGACAGAGAGAAAGGTCTTCCTTTGCCGTTGGTTCACCCTCCAATGGCCGCCGCGCTGCAGCCGGCGCACTGTGCTGATCCGATGGCAGGAGCCAGGTACTTATCCTGGTCTCCCATGGGGTGCAGGGCCCAAGCACGTGGGCCATCCTCCACTGCACTCCCGGGCCACAGCAGAGAGCTGGCCTGGAAGAGGTGCAAGCGGGACAGAATCCAGTGCCCCGACCGGGACTAGAACCCGGTGTGCTGGTGCCGCAAGGCGGAGTATTAGCCTATTGAGCCGTGGCGCCGGCCTCAAATTAACTTTTAATTCCATTTTCCACAAACTCTTTGAAGGCCCTCCTCTATAGTCAGAAGGTGACCCCTAAATCGATGTCTAACTTCTGATCTCATTCATCATCATGTACACAGGGTCCGTGGGAGAAACAAGAACTGTCGTATTATTCTCTATAAGGGAACTGAACCAAACTGCATTATATCTGCATAAAGATGGAACTTTTTTTTAAAGATGGAACATTTTAAGATGTGGTTCACAAATATAAAACTCTATCTTCTGAAAATAGCAACTGGCTTGGGATTATTGTAAGTGTTATAGGAAAAAAAACTTAAAATGAAATTGCTCCACATTTTAAAAAATTTGTCACTGGATGATTATGGATGTATGTTATTTTCTTCCTCTGTTTCTTCATGTTTCAAAGTTTCTGTAATGAATATGGATTGCTTCTCAACCGCCCACCAAAATAATGTAAAGCAAATCCCTCTCTCCTAAGAGTTGTCAAGAGTCTATGCGCTGAGCCACAGGGAACCGGAAGCCAGAGGAGAAGTACATTTTGTTTCATTTTATCGTACAAGTTTCACTTCTATGATGTCTATCAAAGCAGGAAGCAAGAAGGACCATATGAAATTTATGGGAAGAACAGAATCAAAAGATAAATTTATTTTTATATGAAACCTTTTGAAATCCACACATACACAAGGGTATGACGGAAAATTTGTATTATGAAAAAAATGTACAAAAGTGAACAATTGCTGACACAAAAATAAACTCATCTTTTGTTTCTTTTTTTTTTTCTTTTTTTTTTCTGGACAGGCAGAGTCAGACAGAGAGAGACAGAGAGAGAGAAAGGTCTTCCCTCCATTGGTTCACTCCACAAATGGCTGCTATGGCCAGCGCACTGCGCTGATCCAAAGCCAGGAGCCAGGTGCTTCCTCCTGGTCTCCCATGGGGTGCAGGGCCAAGCACTTGGGGCATCTTCCACTGCCTTCCTGGGCCACAGCAGAGAGCTGGACTGGAAGAGCAACCAGGACAGAATCCGGCGCCCCAACCGGGACTAGAACCCAGGGTGCCTGCGCCGCAGGCAGAGGATTAGCCTAGTGAGCCGCGGCGCTGGCCTTGTTTCCATTTTGACAAGAATTTAATCAAGTGTCTTCATATTTTTTGAACTACTGAATGAATGAATGAATGGAGCTCCTGTTTCATCTGAAAGAATGATAAACACTAACAGGTGACTCAGCCTCGAATACTTGTGATGACCAGGCAAAGCAAATCAAGAAGAGATACTACGGTGGTGGGAAAATGACACGTTTATCATCTCCCCACTGAATGACACTAACAGCCATCAGAACAGACCAACTTGGCACCTTCCTTTGTCTCTTTGAGCTTCTTCTTCCCGCTGTCATCCCCCAGTTCCACAGCAGAATATCAACAATGCCCCCTCCAACGACTACGAAGACAGAAGGGAAGAGGAGGGAGAGACATCCACACCAGGTACTTGGCTACTCCGTCAATTATACAACCAGCAACAGGATCATCTGAAGTCAGGGACACCTGCCAGCAGGTATCACAGGCAGAACTAGGCCACAGGAAGTAGCAGCCACCCCTTCTTCACCCCATGCCCTCTTTGGCCTTTTTCTCATTTTCCCCTCATGTTACTATGTTAGGAAAGTCACTGTAGCACGAGAAAATCAATACAAATTCAATTCCGAATAATAGCTCTTTGCAGCTCAGCAACACGAGGGAGGGATCAGTTCATTCAATGTTCTGGCAGTTAATGCAATGAAATAAAAATAATTTACTCATTCAAAACAAATCAGCCAGTGAAAAATCATACGCATTCCTTCAAATAGTCATAGTCATAGCCATTTGTTAAGATTGCAAGAGGATGGTACAAGGTCCCATTAATTGTCCAACTACACTGGTACTCAAATCAACTTTGAATCTTTCCCACCCACACAGGAACCACACACACACACGGTTGCCACAGATAAAAGGAATTTGTAACTGAACCACAACCACATCATTTGTTGATATCAAAGAGTTGGTTCAAATGCAGAACAGATGCACACCAGCAAAATGGAAGTCAAGGCCAATGCCCTCATCTGGTTCTTCCTCATTCTTCAAGCCCTAAAAAGCTATGGCCCAGGGAAGCCAGATACTGACTCCAGTTTCCCAGTGACACATATAAAGGGCTTCTGTCAGGACCTTTCTCTCCTCCTCATGACCATCTGCTGGATCAGGCACAGCATAGATGCTCAAGTCTTGCCGGCCTGGCTTAACCCCTGTTCCTTGCTTGGACACTTGCATTCTGATTTATAGATCTATTTCCGGACCCATGGATCTATACTGATGTGAAGCTGTTCCTCTGTTATACTTCATACCTTTCTTTGGGATCATCTGGTTCTTATTTCAGCCTGAGTGACAATTGGCACTTTATAAAGCACACCTCTGTGGGTGGATTCCTCTATGTCAGAGACATCCGTGTGACATTTTTTCTTTCCTAAACTTCTTGGGTATTGCAGCAATTATGCCTGCTGAGCGAATCTTGTAGCAATAGCCAAGAAGGGCCACCACCGCCACAGCGGCATCACCATGGGCTCTTCACGATCCCCTGCCACCTGGGGCCAGGGCTGAGCAGGCTCTACCTACTGAGACAGGAGGACGTTTGGCTGATGCCAAGAGTCCTGCCATGCAGGACCATAAAATGACATTGGGGCCTTGTTGGGTCCCCTGTGCTCTTCTGTAAACTGCTACTATCAATAAAGCATTTTATAACTAGCAGTGTTGTCGAGGGAGTAGCTATGGTTGCATCAGCAGCAGGGACACACTACGGGGGTAGCAGGGGAGTGTAAAAACAGCTGCAGTGTTCCAAAGTGCTTTGATAACTAATTTTGCCTGGTCTCTATTGAGCTACTCTCAACCCAGTAAATTTCATTTTCTTTTGTTTACAAGGACACACACACACACACACACACACACACATCCATTTCCAGCAAGAAATTGAGGATTTATTCCAAATTAAGAAGATAAAAATCTTTTGTCCCTTTTTCTAAACTGTCATAGGTTTTTATTTATACTCAGTCTGCTTGTTTGTTCTGTTTGAAAGGCAGAGAGAGAGACACAGAAAGAGAAATAGAGCTCTTCCATCTGCTGGTGCTCTCCCTAAATGCACCTGACAGCTAGGACTGGGCCAGGCCAAAGCCAGGACACAGGAACTCAACCCAGGTCTCCCGGGTGAGTGGCAGGGACACAACTCTCTAAGCTTCATCCCAGAGTGAATTTTATCAAGAAGCTGGAAACAAAAGCTGAGCAGGGACTCAAACATGGGCACTCCAACATGGAACACAGGTGTCCCAAGCTGTGCTTTTTTTTTTCTGACAGGCAGAGTTAGACAGTAAGAGAGAGACAAAGAGAAAGGTCTTCCTTCTGTTGGTCCATCCCCCAAATGGCCGCTACGGCCAGAGCTATGCCAATCTGAAGCCAGGAGCCTGGTGCTTCTTCTTGGTCTCCCACATGGGTACAGGTGCCCAAGCACTTGGGCCATCCTCCACTGCCCTCCCAGGCCACAGCAGAAAGCTGGACTGGAAGAGGAGCAACCGGGACTAGAACCCAGTGCCCATATGGGATGCTGGCGACACAGGCGGAGGATTAACCAAGTGAGCCAGGGCGCCAGCCCCCCACGCGGTGTCTTAATGGCTGCACCAGATGCTTATCTCCAAACGACCGTAACTGGGAATCTAGGACTGACAGGAAACTAAGGAAGACCTCAGGAGCAGGCTTGGATGAAAGAGTAAGAATTACGGGGAGACCATGTCTGAGAGAGATGGTGATGTGGTCAAACGAGGGGGTGACGCAATCCAGCCGGGTTCCATCAAATGTGTGTATAGTCTTCTGGGCACACACCCTGCACTTGTCCCTTGAGCCCTCCCATCAACCCCTCCCCTTGCTATTCTGTCTCAACAGCATCAGTCTGTCTGCTGCGTGTGTTGACTCCCAGCTTCAAGGATCTCAGGGCCACAACTCCCTGCATTTCTTTCTGTACTTTTTCCCTTCTCTTGAAATGACTGAGAGACTTCCAGGACTTGATCTCTTTGGAGACCAGGTCCTACTCACAGATGACGAACTAACACACAAGAGCACTTTAATCCTCTTGAGGGAGTCTCTCCCTGAGTCAGCCCGTGCTGCTCACCTGCCCAGACATATGCTCCTGCCCCAGTGGGGGCTGCAACAGGCAGAAGTGGGACAACGTGGCCACCTGTGTCTCAGAAACCACTCGGCGTCTCCTCCCCCAGAGAAGGGCTGTGGATGGGAACCACATTTAAGGAAACCAGGGGTGCGTAGAGGGATTTCTGAGCCTTGTCTCTGAGCTCCATAGAAGGCACTTTTCTGAGTATTGATTTGACGGTGTCAATATGCAAAGGACAGCTGACTGCTGACCTAAATAGTAGATCTTAACAATCTTTAACAGAAAAAGGCATTAGGTGAAAGCATAGAAATTCTCTGCTCTCTTAAGGTATTAAATAAAATACAAATACAGCTGATGACACCTTTTGTATCTTTAGATCACATTGCACTGAAAGCTACAGGGATACGATATCCCTAAGTGTCACACAGAGTATCTGTGGGAGTCTTACTCTTCTACTTGCACTGCTAATGGGAAAATTAAGTAAGTTGTGGTTGGATACAGAAATAGCCACCAAGTCAAAGGGTTTTTGAAAGGGGAACAAGCAAGTTCAGTGCCAGGAGCCACTGGCTGCTAGGGGCTGCTCTGCTCCCAAATAGCAGGTGGAAAGGACACACTGCTCCTCTCCCTTCTGTCAGCCCTGCCCATCCTGAAGTGGCTCAATCCCCGCACCCCTGCAGCAGCGTGAGAGCTCCTGTGCGGCTCCCCACCCTGATGGACACGCCCAAGCAAAAGCAACCACATGGTGGACGGAACAAACCTTAAGAACACCACAGCCCTGACTTGCCTTAGGGACCCCCCAGCCCACCACAGGTAATGATAGCAATGTGAACTAGCAAGGAGCTTGAAAAGAAAGGACCTAAACATATCCTCACCATCTCAATGCTCGCCACCTCGTTATAATTCAGTAGCAGTACTGCAGAGGGATGGAAGAGAAAAAAGGGAGGGACGAGTCACGAAGAGAAGCCAACCCAGCGGCAAGAAGAAATACATTCTAACTGTATGCTTGGACTTTCGAGTCTCTCCTACCGTGAGCTTCCCCGGTGTCAGGAAGGTCAGCCAGGACAAGCCATGGCCAGTGCTGTGAGCAGGTCAGCATGGCGATGCATGACCCGTGTCCTGAACACATCAACAGCGGGCTCTGTCATCAAACATCAGGCACCCCCAACACCTGCCTGGCCCCACGGAGCAGCTGAAGGGAAGGCAGGCAGGTTGTACTTTGCTTTACCTTAAGCTGACCATGCCAGAAGAACAAGCCTCCGAGTCCACTTTGGTCAGGAGCTGTTTGGTGATCCCTATTTTAAATCTTATTAGCAGACCTAAGAAACGACACGGATGAAATTACAGCCCACACGAGCCAACTGCTCATTCTGTGGGATGCTTTCCAGGAGAAGAGAATTGCATAAGGCTGTGAATCAGGAACCATGGCTGATATAGAAGGAAGAATGCAATTATGTGGCTGCAGGGGTCATGGGAAGCCATGGGCTCCGGGGGAAGGAGAGCTGGGAGTTGATTCCTCTGGAGCCAATGGTAAGAAGTTGGGGAAGTCACTGGGAGAAGTCAGGCTGTGTTTGGATTTTTTTTTTTTTTTTTAAAGAATAACCATTTCAGAAACTGAAATCCCTGGCCGGCACCGCGGCTCACTAGGCTAATCCTCCGCCTAGCGGCGCCGGCACACCGGGTTCTAGTCCCGGTTGGGGCGCCGGATTCTGTCCCGGATGCCCCTCTTCCAGGCCAGCTCTCTGCTGTGGCCAGGGAGTGCAGTGGAGGATGGCCCAGGTGCTTGGGCCCTGCACCCCATGGGAGACCAGGAAAAGCACCTGGCTCCTGGCTCCTGCCGTCGGATCAGCGTGGTGCGCCGGCCGCGGTGCGCCGGCCGCGGCGGCCATTGGAGGGTGAACCAACGGCAAAGGAAGACCTTTCTCTCTGTCTCTCTCTCTCACTGTCCACTTTGCCTGTCAAAAAAAAAAAATTAAAAAAAAAAAAAAAAAGAAACTGAAATCCCATATGGCTGCAGCTCCAGGCTACTCCACTTCCAAACCAGCTCCCTGCTAATGCACTTGGGACAGAAGCAGAGGATGGCTGAAGTACTTGGGCCTTTCAAACCATGTGGGAGACCTGGAAGAAGCTCCTGGCTTCAGCCTGGCTTTGCCCTGGCTGTTGCAGCCATTTGGGGAGTGAACAGCAGATGGAAGATTGATCAATCTCTGTTTCTCTCTCTGCCTCTGCCTCTCTGTAACTCTGCCTTTCAAATAAACAGATCTGTAAAAAAAATTCTGATTAAAATCTTGCTCCTCCTATCTTCCTAACAGAAATCAACTATCCTACCTACCAACAAGTTGCCAGCAACTGTTGGTTCTGTGTTTTTGATCCAGATCTTACATCCCTGAGTATTAGACTTGTAGAAGACAATGTCATGATAAAATTCATTGAGGACCACATAGAATGTGATCAGAACCTGAACCCAGTACCTTGCTCACCAACTAGTTTCTTCTACTCTGTCATCTCACCATCGGTTCAGTCACTTAACCAGAAACCAAGAAAGCCCCAAACCTGCAGCAGTCCCTACACTCCTGTCTTTCTTCCTCTTAGCCTCATTGATATGCAGCCCCATACTCTTTAATCCCCCCCTGGGACTCCAAATTTGCCCCTTCCTCTTCAACCTATAATATCCTTCCATAAGTTCAGGCCCCACCAGCAGCTTCATGGACATGTGCAAAGCTTCCTTTTCCTAGGACTTGCTCTCCTTAAATGTACCCTAGGGAATGGAAGCATCGGGAAAATATGAGACCTCCATGGTCCCAAACCACATCCTGGAACAATCTAAACTCGTAAGAAAAAATTCAAATATCCTCTATAACTTGATCTATCTACTTCTCCCAGGAGGCTCTAACTCCTGTAACCTTGCAATTTACTTACTACGAATACAGCATGGCTTGTTTGCCTACACACAGGCCATGCTGTTCCATTCATCTGTGCAATTACTCAAGGTCTTTCCTTAATGCATGTTTTTAAAATTGTAATCCTCATTCTTCCTAAGGAATGACCTCAGCTGTTAACTCAGGACATAAATCTCAGGCCTCAGGGATTCAACAAATTGCTCCTCTAATGGGCTAAAGCACACTTTGTGCCTATGCATAGCCACACCACGTTGGAATTACTCCCCCACTGGACTCTAAAGAAAGGGACAGTAAGCTATTGATTATTGTGTTGCCTAAAACAAGCTAGATACTTAATTATTCATGATTGCTTGACAAATTTAGTTAGCATTCCTTTGCTAGTTTCTGGAAGACACTCCCTCGTCCTTACACACCCTGGTGGAAGGATGTAAAATCCATTTAAGAACATCACCAGGCTCAGTGTCTTCAAAGATTAACAACTGTTTGTTTTGCTTATGGCTCATTTGTATTTTGTATCATAAGATTTCTTTAGTAGGACAAAAAATGATGAGAGCTGAATTGAAATAAAATCTATATCTACTTCCCCAATACATTTTTACTAATTTTTTTTTTTTTTTGACAGGCAGAGTTAGACAGTGAGAGAGAGAGACAGAGAGAAAGGTCTTCCTTCCATTGGTTCACTCCCCAAATGACTGCTACAGCCAGCACTGTGCCGATCCAAGAGCCAGGAGCCGGGTGCTTCCTCCTGGTCTCCCATGCAGGTGCAGGGCCCACGCACTTGGGCCATCCTCCACTGCACTCCCGGGCCACAGCAGAGAGCTGGACTGGAAGAGGAGCAACCGGGACAGAATTCGGCGCCCCAACCAGGACTAGAACCCAGAGTGCTGGCACCGCAGGTGGAGGAGGATTAGCCAAGTGAGCCACAGCGCCAGCCCATTTTTACTGTTTTTTATAGAAGTAGCCATTTTCCGGGACCTTTAAGTTGAATTTCACCGTAAGAATGGGAGGCTAAATTAAACTAGGATTTCCTAAAACAGTGATGGCTACATTTCTGCAAATTATTCTTGGTAAAATAATGGTTGGCAACAAATAGCCTGAAGGAATATTGTTCTGGGAAATTTCCTTTTTCGCCATCTACACTAAGATAAGCAACGCACTTCTGCCCTTATTGGTCCCAGATATTAAGGTTGGTACTTTCAACTGTGCTTATGCGAAACAAATGTAGGACAATGTGTATCCATTCTTTACAAATCATTCTATTCTATTCCTGGTACCGTAGTCTCTTACAATTCAGCATTTCCCACATTTTCTACTGAAGCATCCCTACACAGGGGACAAAACATAACCCCAGGCCATCTACGCGTGGAGCCTAGAAAGAACAGACACGTACAAAGTGCAGCTCCCAAATTCATGCAAATTTTGCCTTCTACTCCATATACTGTTTTTATATTTACTTTTAATGACCTAAACAGAAATACAGCAGGTGCTTCGAAAAGACGTGCTTTGTCTCTCTTGTGACTTCTTATGTCCACAAAGCTTCGCAGCAGTGTCCCAGGCGCAGATGGCATTTTCAGAAGCAAATAAAAGGATGCATCAAAAAACTCACGCAGAAATGGAATTAAAAGATGTTCAGGGGACAGATCTTTGACCTCGAGTTAAGCAGTTAAGATGTGCATGTCCCACACTGGAGTGCCTGCACTTGAATCTCATCTCTGCTCCTGATCCCAGCCTCCTGCTCATTAGTGCACTTTGGAAGGCTCAAGTAATTGGGTCCCTCCCACCAATGTGGGATTCCGGTTTTAGCCTGGCCCAGGTCCAGCCACTGAGAGCATTGGGGGAGTGAAGCGGTGGAAAGAAGCATTCTGCCCCTCTTTCTCTGTCTCTCTGACTCTCAAATAAAATAAAAACAAAATCAAAAGTTAAGCTTCTGTTGGTGTAGATAAAATTAAAATACAAGCATTTTTTCCATAATAGGAATTTTCTGTGAACATGAAGATCTGCCACATGCAAGGTTTGTAAGAATGTTTTTTAAATATTTATTTATCTGAAAGTCATAGTTGCAGAGAGAGAGGAAAGGAGAGGCAGAGAGAGAAGGAGGTCTTCCATCCTCTGGTTCACTTCCCAGATGGCGAAATGATTGGAGCTGTGCCGATTCAAAGCCAGGAGCTTCCTCCAGGTCTCCCACGTGGGTGCGGGGCCCAAGGACTTGGGCCATCTTCTACTGCTTTCCCAGGCCGTAGCAGAAAGCTGCTGGATGGTAAGTGGAGCAGCCAGCTCTTGAACCGGTGCCTATATGGGATGCCGGCGAGTCAGGCCAGGGCTTTAATCCACTGCGCCACAGCGCTGGCCCCTGTAAGAATTTTTTATGCTAACATAAACATGCTTTCATTTTTCCATAAGCTTTCTGAGGTACCCTGGGCATCCTCTGCTTGCTTGTGTTCAGTTGATAGGGCGTTATAGCCATAGGAAGAATGTTCCATCACTCGGCATTTCGGACTGTAGCTCAACCCTAAATAAGCCACCGGAACCCCTAATTCCTGTGATGTTGCTTCTGGCTGTAGAGCAAAAAGTTCCATTCCCTTTTCTACATGAGAAAGTTTGAATGTGTCTCTACATTTTCTAGGCCAATTATTTTTTTTCTTTATAACCGTTCGTGGTGTAAACTGACTTCTCAGGACTAACTTCCAAGGTGTGTGACCCCTGCAGCCGCACAGCACCACGCGCTTGATTCAAGATCCTGCTGCCGACAGTTTGCAAGAATGACTCTTCATTCTTTAACAGGGGGAGTCTCACAAGTGACTGCCACAGGCCTATGTGCCATGTTTGTGTAAACAGAACCACCATGAGCACAAAGCTTGCTTGGACAATTGCACCTTTGTGCCATTCCTTCAGGTGAGTGCAACAATATTCCAAGGTGTATTCTCTGCTAGAGGACTGTAGGCTGCAGTCAGCACTCCTTCCCTTCCCTGGCTAGGTGCTCGGACGCAGTACACCAGTTTAGCCAGGGCCCAGACTCTCACATCCTTCCATGGTCTTCTTGTACATTAATGCCAGTGGAGAGGAGAGGACTGACCTTGGGTCGAGAAATACTGTGCCCTTTCTCCCTGGGTAAGTGACGGAGGCTTTCAGCATCTGCGAGACGTGTCCTACGTATGGAAGCTTGGTCTTAACACCAGTTTCTCTAATCTGGGAATGTGTTCTATGCTCTGCACAGGGAGGAAGGGAGCAGTAGAGACCATGCTGAGCAGTGCAATGCAATGCATGTCAGAGTCAAGTGTTTGCAATGCTGCATTACTCGCCTTTCCCTTGTTGACCTCTTCTTCAGAGTGCCACAGATTATCAGGAGTGCACAAATAAGGGAGGACAAAGATGATCCTGACGTGAGTGTCCTTGTGAAATGCAGATGTGCGAAGAAGCCAGATGCCTGGTTAGTACCGTGGCACATGCCGTATAGCTAACAAAAGGTGGCTTTCCAATCCAATCGACGTTGGTGACACACAGGTGACATATAGTGCTCTGCTCTGGGCTCAGAGGTCACGAAAATGAGGGCACTGCAGGTCGAATCTTAAAGCAGGCTATAATCTGACGAGCAAAACTAATCTACAAGTAACTTCAACTTGTGTTAAATATCATAGGAGATGTACTAAGCGAATGCACTGAGGTGTCAAAGACACACACAGAATTTTGTGTGGCCCCTGTAAGAATTTTAAGAATAGAATTCACAGAATTCTGTGAATAAAATTCACAGAATTTTGGAGTTTTGAAGCCTGGTATACTAGAGATTATAGCCTTCAATGGCTTCATTAGTGGAAGGTTGTTGAGGTCAAAAAGCATTAAATGATTTGCTAAGCTAGGTTTTGTGAAGGACATAGCACGCAAGATGGGCATTGTCCAGGGGGATTGGATGGAAACACACCCAAGTGAGAGCGATAAGACTGAGAAGAGGCTCCAGGGAGGAAAAATACCAACAAATCAGGGAGTGGAAAAGTGACTTCCATGTCCCAGAATCTAGGCATCTCAGTCATGTCACTCAGCGGAGGTGCAGACTCTCACACGGATGTCATGGGAGATAAGACTGGAAATGTGGGTTTAGGCTGAATCTTAGCGCCAGGGAGGTGTGCCTGTAGTTATGTATATTTAATTTCGCAGGCTGGAGACAGGGGGCAATGATAGTTCTCGGAAGGTGAAATTATTTATCAAAGCCATGAAGCTGAACACTGTATCAAGGTTTAATTGGATGCCTCTCATGGTTTTCAAAAAAAGTCGAGCCCCTCCAAAAGCAAATGAACAAAACCACTATTTTTACTATGAGCTTATAAAAGAAGCAGTGAGTATCATGGTTTTGAAATGAGACTTTCTTCTAATTTCTTCCTTCACTCTTGGCTAAACTGCATAGATATTTTGGAGGTGTCTCGAATAGGCAGCATATTTAAATTATATCCAGCACATACCACATTTTATAGATTTTTTAAAAATCAACAAAATAGTGGTTTCCTGCTGTTTTCTTTTACATGGCCAACAGGTTTGACTCTGAGAGGCAACTGTTTCCTTCTTCCCCAATTTTCTTCCCCAGTTCTAACCGCAGTACTGTAGATACGTCCCAAGCATCAACAAGAGTTTGACTTCCCAAGGGTTAACGACAGAAGCACAACAGTTTATAAGCAGATGAAGAGGAAGAAAAACAAGGAAGAGAAAGAGCTACACAGCCAAATGTTCTCCTGTGAAAATAAACAACGACAAATGATTGAATATTCCAGGTTTTGACAACTGTCCAGCCCCAGAAGTGACAGATGCTGCCTTGTGCCCATCCTCCTCCAGCCCCACTGAACCACACAAATGAGAGGACCTGTGGGAGTTGTTCCCTAGAGACGGGCTCCTGCCAGCATCGTAGTGGGAGCTGTGGGTTGGATTTATTTATTTATTTTTACCTTTGTAAAATCACTTTTGAAACTAGGCCTCAGCTATTTCCAGCCCCAGGCAGTTGGATGGGCAGCCGGTATCTCCCTGACACAGTGTGGAATCATTATGGAAAAAAACAACAGCTTGACAGGCACTTTGGCTCCTAAAGTGGAGCATGCACGTGTGTGTGTGTGTGTGTGTGCACGCGCCACACACTGAAACTTAACTGTGCGAAGGAATGCAACGTACTCATAAACAGAAGAAGAAAGGAGAGGAATCGATGCTGTCCTCAAACAACCCACTCAAATGCACAAAATGCTCATGAACCTTCACATGATGGCTCTCAAGCCACTATTTAACAAGGTAGAGACAACATGGCCTTGTAGCATGAACACTGAAGGCCATGCTGGGGTGGGGTAGGGTGAGAAATCCATGATCTGATCCCATGTCTGTAATCAACCGAGAGCACCTTAGGTCAAGTAAGTAACTCACCCTGGTGTTAGGAAGCTAGGTGAGGGACCGGCGCTGTGGTGCAGTGGGTTAATGCCCTGGCCTGAAGTGCCGGCATCCCATATGGGCGCTGGTTCGAGACCCAGCTGCTCTACTTCCTGTTCAGCTCTCTGCTGTGGCCTGGGAAAGCAGTGGAGGATGGTCCAAGTCCTTGGGCCCCTGCGCCCACATGGGAGACCCAGAAGAAGCTCCTGGCTCCTGGCTTCCGATTGGCGCAGTTCCAGCTGTTGCAGCCATCTGGGGAGTGAACCTGCTAATGGAAGATCTCTCAATCTCTCTCTCTCTCTCTGCCTTTCCTCTCTCTGTGTAACTCTGACTTTCAAATAAATAAATAAATCTTTAAAAAAAAAAAAAAGAAGCTAGGTGAGTGGACTAAGTCAACATTTCCCAAATGGTTCTGCATAAAGGTATTTCAGAGTCTGGTTACTCAAAATTATGGTCCATACACCAGCTGGCTACAACAGCATCCAGGAAGCTCACCACAAATCTAAAATCTCAGACCTTAGAGCAGATCTACTGAATCATCTTAACTTAATCATCAGCATTTTGATAGAACGGCAGTTGATCTGCATGCACGCTAATGTTTAAGAAACATAAATCCCTGGGCAAGATATCCCAGAGGACTACCTGGTTATCTTGATGCAAACACAGCTTTCTGGGCTTTTCTGGGCCCTTCTGCTAGAGACTGAATCAGAATTATCAGTGGAAGCCAGGATCCTGGCTTTTATTTAACAAATAACCCATGTGGGTCCATTTCCAATACATGAGTCACAAAAAATATATGAGTCATAAAAAATAAATAGAATAATGGTGTCATATTGTATCCTTTTAAAATCGGGTTGTCTCTAAGTACTCCCATTTCCTATGCTTCCTGGTATTTTGGTAGAGTTTAGCCCATATGACCACATCAAGACATGCTAGCAAATACTTTCTCAGCTGAATGTCTCAGCTGCCATGATGGTTTTGCCTACTACAATTTTTTTGTTTTAAGATTTATTTTTATATGTTTGAAAGGCAGCAGTGAGGAAGAGAGGGAGGGAAAGAAAGATCTTCCATCAGCTGGTTCACTCCCCAAATGGCAGTAATGGCCATAGCTGGGCCAGGCAGAAGCCAGGAGCTTCATCCAGGTTTCCCACGTGGATGCAGGGACCTGGGTCATCTTCTGCTACTTTCCCAGGTACATTAGCAGGGAGCTGGATTGGAAGTGGAGCAGCTGAGACTGGTGGCCATATGGGATGCTGACATTGCAGGTGGCAGCTTAACCCGTTACGCCACAACGCTGGCCCCTGCTCACTGCTATTTTACATTTCAGCTCTTAATGGATCATAGATTAAATATAGAAAGCATAAGGAGCTGTAATGTTGAACTACAACAATTTAATGAATAATATAAAAATGATAGTAATTTTGCAAAGCTCCCCCTAGATGACTGTCATTGGATTCATAAGCTACATTCATCTATCAAAATCCTCATTTAGCATATTAAGGCATCTGTAGTACTTCAAAAACCAATCTTAAAAAGAAGAAACACAGTGACAATTACATCCAATTTAGCTTTTCATTTATTGGGAATAAAGAATATCCTCATGTGCCATGTGTTATTTGCTGGAAAGTTTTTACAAATAGCAACTAGAAATCTCTTATCCCAATAAAACATGAAAGCAATTTTTTCCGAGATTTTTTTTTTCCTGCATGCCAATTGAAAAAATTCCCCACAACATCCTAAAGGCAGTGGACCCTGCCTTTGGGATGTCTTACACAAGTTAAATTTCAATTTACATTTTAATATATACTGGTCCCAAAGTCAAATGCGATATTTAATGACAAATCATGTCTGGGCTTGCATAAATAATTTTAAATAAATTAAGGAATGTCTCACTTGCTACATGGGAAGAAATTAAAAATATATTGCAAACATTATTAGAAATTACATTAACTGAACTGCATAGCACAGATTTTAATGAGATTCTGATTTTTTCCTCTTGAAAATCACATCTATATGTGCATATCCCACACAAGAATGCCAAAATGAGTCTTCTATTCTCTAAAGAGATTTGTGCGATTATTTCTTTGAAAGTATTTTATGGCTCTAAAAAGGTAGGAAGTAATCGAAAAATGTTCTCTACTTTTAAAATTCTTTGATTCTATCATGCCTGGGAGAGTTGGATATGTGAGGCTGACTTAGAATGGGTTTTTATCAAGAGTCCATATACCCATACTCTGCAGAAAAATTACTAAGACACTAAAATTTTAATTCAATTCCATTAGCTTCAGTAGGGATGAACACACCCACAGGTGAACGATGCTGGTGTTATGGGAGACAAATACATCAATCATACACAGATCAATCGCACTAACTCTGTGCCAGGCATAGTTTTAAACACCGCGCAGTTATCAATACCTCTCACTCTTACAATCATTCTTGAGGTAGGCACCCTTTTATCGATGAAGACAGTAAGACACAGGGAGATGAAATAAATCCTTAACTATCACAAAACTGCAAAGAAGTGGAGCTGACACCAGGAACTGATAGGGCTCCTGAGTCTGGTTGCTTGACAACCATGCCAACTGTGTGTGAAACTGGAGAGGGCAGGAGCAAAGGCACCTGTCGGAGAGCAGGGGCCACGGGCAGAACCACAGGGCACGGAGGAGGATGAACAGCAGTGTGTGTGGTCACAGGTTATGGGAGACTGATAAGGGTGAGCTTGACTCATTCCTTATCAAACTTTGTAAGGAAAAACAAAGATTTTTCTCCCTTACGGAGGCTTCTGGTGGTTTCTTGCAGGCACCAGACCCTGAGGAATGGACATGAGAGAGACAGGAGATACACAGACCAGCGAGAAGCTAGTTCAGAGAACAGGTTATGTGGGCCTTAGGGAAGAGAAGGAAGAAAATGAACGGGAAAGCTGAAGCTGAGAACGCAGTGGAGGGAACCTGGGTTGGAATCCCTCCACTGCTCGGCCTCTCACGGCAGAGAACCAGGCAGATACTGCTTTGTCTTGATTAGGGTCAAATACCCAGGCTGGCCTGACCGTGGTCACGCAGTGGGCAGAGACCCGGCCTTATTAAGAGGAAAGCAAATGCAAACACATCTCCTTGTTCATCTGACCTGCTACATGGAAGTCATAAAATAGTTGCTGGCTAAAATTAACTAGGCAACCACAGAGAAAAATATTCCCCACGGTGCTCAGATCAAGAGCACAGTTTACCAGGGAATCCTTCTCCCCACCTATGATGGCCCAGGCAACATCCAGGACACAAACCCCAGACTGCAAGTACAGTCAAGGTGAAATGCATATTTTAAGAGGACAATTTCCTTTTCCCAGAAACACAAATGTCTCTGGAAACTGTAATGCACTTCTCTTCTGAATCCCCCAGCCATCAACATTTGATGAAGAACTCCTTGAATCCGCAAATAAATCCCTCTTGTCCTGTATTCTTCATGGCACTCTCAAAAGGCAGCTTTTGAGTAAAACAACAATAACCATCTCCACCCTCTGTTGCCCTGTTTCTTTCTGGAGAGGTTTTTACACTCCTGGGCACACAAAGAAAGTTTTTTGGGACTCCATGAGGTTGGGATAAGCAGGGTGAGTAGTCTGAAGGCATTTTAAAAGTTGAGGTTTTGATAAATCTTTTTTTTCCCCATTTATGCTGTGAAGTATGATAAAGAATTCTTGGACCCTTCTATAAATTCACTTTTTTATTTCCTTTCTTTTACTTTCCTTGTGTCTGTTCTAGTTCTACTTAGATCAAATGAATGTAGTTTTAAAATCCAGCTGCAACATGGCATAGAAGTTTGGGTCTCCACCTGCAGTGCTGGCATCCCATATAGGTGCCAGTTCCAGTCCCAACTGCTCCACTTCCAATCCAGCTCCCTGCTAATGTACCCAGGAAAGCAGCAAAAGATGGCCCAAGTGCTTGGGTTCCTTCATCCATGTGGAAGACCTGGATGAAGCTCCTGGCTTCGGCCTGGCCCAGCCCCGGCTGTTGTGGCCATTTGCAGAATGAACCAGCAGGTGGAAGACCTCTCTCTCTGTCTCTCCTCTATCTCTCTCTGTGACTCTTTCAAATAAATAAATACATTTTTTTAAAAAATAAAATAAAATAAAGAGCTTGGGGGAGAACGAGATTTAACAGTCAGCTATAAAAATCCCTTAACGTCTCTGATGCCTTATTTGTGCGGATTTGCTGGGATGCACAGTCAGCAGTCATCACCCAGAGTCTCCCATTAGTGCCCTCTGAACTCAGTCACTGATGGGGAGCAGCAGAGTCCACGTGTGTGGGCACCTCCCTAAAGAACAGTTTCTCCTGCATGGCTGAGACACCTGCACACTGACAGTCCAGGCAGAATCGGAGTCAAGCTGATGGGCTGATTCTGCTCTGGAGGAAATCACCGAGGAGAGTAAATTTAGTAGAGGGAGAAACAGTTCTCGTGGTTTTGTGCAGTTCCCCAAGTCTTTATTCTACAGAGGCTCCTGGCATCTCCAAGTTCAGCTTTACTTAACTCCTGTCCCTGTTCGCACAGGACCGGGTCACGCCCACCCTACTTACAGGCTATGCGCACAGAAGCCTTCCTGCTCTTGGAGGTGCCCAGGTGGCTCCAGGCCACACACTGGCACCAGTAGTCCTCCGGCCCGTGGAAGTCCTCCACCTGCTGTCTGGTGACGTTGATGAACACCTCCCGAACCTTCAAGCCTGAAGACAGACAGACAGAAAAAAATCAGCCGAGGCCACTGTATCCCTCCAACAGAAAGTTAAGGTTAGCCAAACCTTTTCTTTTTAATTAAACAATTCTTTGTTTAATCAAGGCATGGGTTTAATTAGTTTGACAAGGATATATTACTTCTAATTAAATTACAACAACCTAACAAAGCTGGAAAGCATAAGTATAAAGTATTACCGACTGATGTGGCTCCAATGCAGTTGAGGAGTTCTCACGGTACCCTGCCCTGGGGCTCTTTCTCTGTCTGTGAAAATCTGCAGTGAGGAAGCTCCTGCACACCAAAGGCAGACATACACTCCCAAGGTGCTCTAAAGACCCACAGGACTGGGTTTGGAAGCTGAAGAGGGGCAGTGGAAGACAGACAAGAGTGAATGTGTACAGGACAGGGCGTGCAGCCTGAGGGTCCAACAAAGAGTCAAGCAGCTGCTCCAAGGACTGAGGACAACAAAGTCAGTGCGGTCCAAAGGAAACAGTGGGCATCCCTGGGAGCAGACCAGTTGAACTGAGTCCAGGATACGAATGCAGGAAGGTGCCCATTTCATTGGTGGAAGCAGAAGACAGACTTTTAGGGAAGGCAGGGCTAAGGCTAGACCTGTGAACTGAGACAGAAACACTAAAGCTTTATCTTTTTGGAGAGACAGAAATCTAGCAAGCTCCCTTTCCCTGGCTCGCTCTGCAAATGCCATCAGAGGCTGGGACAGAACCAGAACAAAGCTGGAAGCTGGGAACTGGATCCAGGTCTCCCTGGGTTGGGTGGCAAGGATCCAAGTACATGAACTATCACCATTGCCGCCCAGGGTGTGCCTTAGTTGGAAGCTGGTCAGGAGCACAGCCGGGTACCCATGGACTCCGATGTTTCTTAAGCACTAGGCCAAACACTTGCCTCACCTCAATCTTATAATTTTTTTAAAAAAATTATTTTAGGTCAGTGCCACGGCTCAGCAGGCTAATCCTCTGCCTGCGGCACCGGCACCCTGGGTTCTAGTCCCAATTGGGGCGCCGGATTCTGTCCCGGTTGCCCCTCTTCCAGGCCAGCTCTCTGCTATGGCCAGGGAGTGCAGTGGAGGATGGCCCAAGTGCTTGGGCCCTGCACCTGCATGGGAGACCAGGAGAAGCACCTGGCTTCTGGCTTCGGATCAGCACGGTGCGCCGGCCACAGGGGCCGTTGGAGGGTGAACTAACGGAAAAGGAAGACCTTTCTCTCTGTCTTTCTCTCTCAATGTCCACTCTGCCTGTCAAAAAAAAATATTATTTTGCACTCTCCTTCCAACATCTGGAAAATATACTTGGCATTTCTAACTGGGTGTGCAAGACTCCTCCATACTTCTGATGGAAGACAGCCTTTTTCTGGAAGAGCAGTCATGTTACATGGAGTAGCAGGGAGGAAAAAGTCACTGTCCCCAAGAGTCAGATCAGTCGCCTCATCACAAACGGGTCAAGAGCTTTCACAGCCAGCACTGCCTTCAACCTGGCAGATGCTCCTTGAAGCTGTGCCCTGCTCCAGGGTAGGCAGTGGGATAGAAGAAGTAGTGAGGTTTCTTGAACTCTGCTTACTTGCCTAACATCATAAGCTTTGAACTGAATCACTTGTTACAGCTCTACAATATAGCACACAGCCTGAGCCACTGTCCCCTGAATTTGCACACAAGAGAAATATGCTTTTGAGAGGTTAAGTCCCTAGACCATGGTCAGAGAGTTTGGCAATGGAAGGTCAGGTGTTTGAACTTAGCTCTGCTCTGTGAACCCAAACCAGACCCTCCACAATTCAACTCTGAGCCTGTATTTTCAGAACTTATACTTCATTAGGGAAAGTAAAATCAGCACTTGGAATATCTGGAGAAAAATCAGGTTCCTATTTATACTGATTCTTTTACATTCAAAACCAGTTCAGGGGGCACAAGCACCAATATAATCAAAATGAACTAAAGAGTCTTGGTGGAGGCGCTGGAATATCACATCTGGGCTGGTGGCAGACTTTAAGGACAAATGACAAATGGGAGCGCACGATCAGTCAGGGTGGGGAAGCATTTCCAACTACCAGTCAATAATGCGTTATGTATAGCGCGGGATGAGAGGTAGCCACGGCCACCAAAATCACCACGTACAATCTGCGGTACCCACAAGCAGAGAATCATCTTGGTCACGGCTGACAACTCACAGCTAAGGCGGCACGCTTTCCCTGGCAGGGAGGCGAGCGCTGCCTCCTTCATGGAAAAGAGGAAGGCTGCCTGAGGGCTGATGTTGCCGTTTGTACGGTTGCTGCTCCTTTCATTTCCTTGCGCTTAGAGGAGATGCACACGTGGCAGGAGAGGAGAGAGCATTACCGAAAGGGAAGACGAAGCAAGATTTTGTTAAGAAAAGGTCTGGGGTTTGTTAGGACAGCAGGAAGACTGAGCGGAACACCTATGCTAGAAAGGAAAGGCGACCAGGTGCGGACAGGAGGGAGGCTGTGGAGAAGACCTCGTCTCCTCCGTAAGCAGCATGTGCTAGATGATTCTACTTCGAGGAGTCAAAAGGAGGAGCCAGAACACCCTGTCAGTGCATCCACCTAGCAGGTGGAGCACCTGTCACGTGCAGATGTCCCCCGTCACAGGACCAGGAGCATGCAAAATACTCTTCCCCTTCGGGGGCAGGGTCTCAAAGACACAACCCATGAGCTTGACAGGTTAAAATGTCTTCCAGCACACTTGTATTTTTCTCATGTTCTCCATTCATAAGAATGCCGCATGGGGCCAGCATTGTGTCTCAGTGGGTAAAGCTGCCATCTGTGATGGTGGCTTCCCAAATGGGCCCCAGTTCTTGTCCCAGTTGCTCCACTTCCAACTCAGTTCCCTGCTAATGGTCTGGGAAAAGCTGTGGAAGATGGTCCCTGCCGCCCATGTGGGAGACTCAGATGAAGCTCCCAGCTTCTGGTTTTGGTTTGACCCAACCCTAGCTGCTGGGACCATCTCTATATCTCTGTCTCTCCCCCTCTAACTCTTGCAAATAAATCCATCAATCTTAAAAAAGAAAAAAGAATATTTAAAACTCAGAGTTGGAAAATCAGATACTTTGTAGCCATTATACATTCCCCTACCATAACAAGAAATGCCTGATCAGTAAGACAAAATTCTTAACATATAGCACATTCTTTCTCAAATCTTCCCTCTTTAAGTGATACATACATGGAACGCACCTATGCACACACGTTTACATATGTTGTGCATGTGTAAGAGTATATGCGAGGATTAGTGCAGGGTATTGAGCACGGGTATGGAAAGGGGTCTGGGTTGAAGGAACTCAGGCACAAAGGGACTGTAATTGGTTGCATCTGGGTGTGGGTGAGAAATTCTAGTTCCTGGAAATGAGGAAGAAGAAGGGGGAAGCTCAATATCTTTCTGATCTCTGGAGACCTGTCCTATCTGTCCCTACCTAGGAGTCTCCCTAGCCCTGCATCTGTGTGTGTAATATAGAAGGTATGTTCTATATGTGTATCAGCATCTATCTCTCCATCCACCCACCCACCCACCCATCTTATGCATGACATACATCCACACACGAGAAAGAGCCAAAGAAAGCAATTCTCTTTACGGAAACCCTTCCAGCTCCTGCTCCACTGATGTTCATCCCACAGCACTGCCTGTAGAGACACCTCTCGACTTCTATGCAAGCAGCTATCTTGTTCATAGAAGATGCTACAGGGGCACAGACGCCAGGCAAATAAAAGATGTCATCTCATAAATAAGAATAGCATCACACCCAATAACTTGCATAACTCTAATCAGCATGGAAAAGTCCAGCCCTTTAAATTATTGTGCAAATTATAACCATCAGCCTTTGTTATGGAGTAGAATCTTACAGAATATAAAAATATGACTATGGTGCTGATATGCTAATAAGCTTTCTACACTGCTGGATGGTTTAGTTGTAGATAGACTAATGTTGGCAGCAGATGAATAATTGCTCTGCATGTACTAAACATAACGGAGCAGCACAGAACTTCATCATTTGTCAGCTTTATTTGTTTAAATGAGAAAAATGCTGACAGCGGTTATTGCTGTAATCCTGTTATTTATCAGATACAAAACACTAGTTACTCTGAGCAGGTCTAATCCTGTTGGGAGACGAAGTTAGAGAGTTTTCAAACTAATTGGAGGTGTACGCTTCTCTGTACAAGGAAGAGAGATGTAAAGAGGAGAAAAGATACGGACAGGGAGGAAGAATTAATTTATTTCTGGCCATTTTTTCATAGAAGGGAACCCCACAGTCTAAGTCCCTAGCTTGTTATGTAGAAAATAAAAAATCCTGGAACAGCATTTAACTT
Organism: Oryctolagus cuniculus; assembly: GCF_964237555.1. Taxonomy (NCBI): domain Eukaryota; kingdom Metazoa; phylum Chordata; class Mammalia; order Lagomorpha; family Leporidae; genus Oryctolagus; species Oryctolagus cuniculus. The sequence goes on along the minus strand of NC_091433.1, from coordinate 85,556,793 downwards.
TGAGTACTTGGTCAAGGCCAGCCCAGTGCCTAATAGCTGCCCCCTGGCTTTTCTCCACTTCTATTCTCACAGTTCCACAAAGATGTCAGCAGCATCCTGCCGTGGTTATTGCTGCAAACCCTTTCCCCATCACAGCTGGTGACTGGGATCTAACACAGTCCTCAGGCCTCACTCCCTCAAAGCTTTATGTCCTTCCATCATCAGAAACTTCTCTATGCAGGCATGTGCAGCTTACTACATTCAAGAAGGCAGCGACAATACCACTTCCTTCTAAGTTTTCTGCTTTAAAAAAAATGTATTCCAGGGCTGGTGTTGGGCATCACTGGTTGTCAAGCTGCTGCCTGAGGCCCCAGCACCTCCTATGGGCACTGGTTCACGTCCCTTCTGCTCCAACTCCCTGCTAACAGCCTGGGCAAAGCAACAGAAGATGGCTCAGGTGCTTGGGCTCCTGTCACCCACATGGGAGACCCTGAGGAGGCTCCTGGCTCCTGGCTCCAGCCTGGCCATCGTGGACATCTGGGGAGTGAACCACCCGACAAAAATCTCTTTCTGCAGCTCCAACTTTCAAATACATAAATAAATCTTTTTTTTAACGTACCCCAAACCACACAGAAGTAGTAAGTCAACCAAGTTTAGACTGAGTGGTTTTCTCATCCCCATCTCTGTGCCTGTTTTCCTGGGCATTTTCAGCCCCAGGTTCTTCCTCCTCTGTGCTTCCTTGTGCACCGTAATGTTACCTGACTTCTTGAGGATTAAACCAAAGAACGATGATTCAGCTTTTGTCCACAAAGCTTCAAAGAACTACTCCAAGCCTTCTTGGATATAAACGGTCAGTGTAGCACCCTAGTTCTGATCTCTGAGAGAGCCCAAAGTCAAACTGTGAGTGACAAGCAACTGTCCTGTATTCAAGAGCTCTCTCTCATGCATGGTCATCTCTCTGGGCACCTCAGCTCTTCAGATGCCTGGATTTGCCTCCAAGGGAGCCTTAACCTTATGCCACCATCTCCTGTGCAGAGACAAAACAGTCCACTCAGCTGGACCAAATAGATCCCCTATACAAAGGGACTTCAAAAACTCATGGAAAATTGAAAGATTTTGCTGCAAAAAATTGTTGATCTCCGAATGTACTTTTTCTCATAGTACACACTTAATCAATTTTTTGAAAATGCTACATACCATGTGTGCCACACATGACTTCTTTGTCCAGAATTGGAGCTTAGAAAATATGATTTGACAATAAGTTTCCCTATATTTTGAATGACACAGTTATCATAACTGATTCATGATTTTAATATTTATATAGCCTTTTATTTTTATGAATAGCTTACATGTATTACATGTAAGTTATATGGTTATTTATATTTTTAATATTACTGTTTTGCTACAGGTCCAATCCCATAAGAAGTAAATCAAAGACTTCATGAGGCCTGCAACACACAGTTGTTAAAAACAAACAAACTGGGGCCAGCTCTGTGGCACAGTAGGTGAAAGGGCTGGCTGCCTGCAGAGCTGGCATCCCGTATGGGTACCTGTTTGAGTCCCAGCTGCTCCACTTCCAATCCAGCTCCCTGTTAATACACCTGGGAAAGCACAGATGGCCCGAATCCTTGGGCCCCTGCACTCGTATGGAAGACCCAGAAGACGCTCCTGGCTTCTGCGTGCGGATTGGCCCAACTCCGGCCTTTGCAGCCATCTGGGGAGTGAACCAGCAGATGGAAGACCTCTCTCTCTCTCTGTAATTATGACTTTCAAATATAAACAAATTTTTAAAAGAAAACAAACGTAAAAACCACAAACGCTTCACAGAATGCCTCACCTGTGCTAGCTGCGCTCGCCTTGTGCTAGCTACTGTGGACACTGGGACATGAAAATGGTCAAGATCTCAGCCCTCACAGAGTCTCCAGGCTGGACAGGAGACGCCTGGACCTGCTGCCACAGCACAGCATGGTCAGGGCCATGACAGCAGCTCGGTCGGTCACAAGATCACAGCAGAAGGGCTTCCAGCCTCTCCAGGGTCAGAAAAACCTTCTTGGGGTTGGCAGCCTTTACCTTTAAGACTTGAAGGTTCTGAACTTACCCAATAGAAAGCCTGGTTCTAGGACAAGACTCACCAGCTCTGGGGAAGGCACATGAGTATCCCATACACCAGGATGCACCCGAAGTTCACGGAAAAATTAAATTAAAAGGCCAATTTATTTTGGAGGAAAAAATTTTAAAACCACAGTTTTTTCACAATGTGCATTTTTCATGACCTTTTTGAAGATCTCTCACATATATAGATTCCAAACACTTTTGGAACCAAAATAAAGTTGTCTTTTAATCCCACTTTTCCACAAACTTTTAGAAGTCTTCTGATACTTGAAGATTCCAAATTGTGTCATAGAGTCCCATCTGCCTATCTTGAGGGAGCCGACATGTCTTCAGGCCAACTCACTACCAAAAATAGTAAATTAAATATAGATAATTAAAAAGGTAGAGCCATATTTCATCCTACTGGCAGATGATTAATTAGGGCCGCATGTCTTTTGCAACTTCATCCTAGCAACAAGATTAAAATGTATGCTGACAAAAAAAAAATTAAAAAAAGCCCTCCCTTGAATGTGCTTGTGCACTCTGCTTAATGAATACTCTTTACTTCCCCAGGATAATAAGCACTCCACGTCTTGCTCAGCAGCACCACAAGTTCAGCCTTAAGTACAGAGACGAAGACTACACCCCAGCTCTCCAGCTTCTTCCACACCAGAGATTAGAATTAATCAGCTCAGGGGCGTCTGCCAGCGGAGCACACGTGAACTCCATGGTGTTGTCTGGAAACCAGGAAGGGAAACCTAGGAGGCAGAGGTGGACGTGGTAGGGTTATGGTGAGGACAGCATCCTGTACGCAGCTCACTCCCATGTCACGCCCATCGTGGGAAGCGTGGTCATGATTTCCAGGTCTGCTGTCGCTGTCAGTGGCTCCCATTTTCCGCAGTCGCTGAAACCAGCTTCAGCGAGTAGATCGTGGTTAGGGTACATAACACGCAACCGGTAGCTCCCCTATTCCCAGTGCTGTCATTGGCTCTGAGACTAACACCAAGACGGATGGGCACGGAATGAGGGAATCACAAGCAAGTAATACAAGGTTACTCTATAAAGGGTAGATAGTTAATCTGTTAACAATGTTACCCGGGGCCGGCGCTGTGGCCCAGCGGGTTAAAATCCCAGCCTGCAGCATCAGCATCTCATATGAGCACCGGTTTGCATTCCGGATGTTGCTTTTCTGATCCAGCTCTCTGCTGTGGCCTGGGAAAGCAGTAGAAGATGGCCCAAGTCCTTGGGCCTTTGCACCCATGTGGGAGACCTGGAAGAAGCTCCTGGCTCCTGGCTTCAGATCCACACAGCTCCAGCCATTGTGGCCAATTGGGGAGTGAACCAGCGGATGGAAGACCTCTCTCTCTCTCTGCCTCCCCTTCTCTCTCTGTGTAACTCTCACTTTCAAATAAGTAAAATAATAATAATAAAAAAATAATGTTACTCTTTTGGAATTGCAAAAGTCTGAAAGTATATTTTTTGTTTGCTTTTTTTCAGGATCTATTTATTTATTGGAAAGGCAGAGTCTCTCTCTCTCTCTCTCTCTCACACACACACACACACACACACACACACAGATTGACCAGTCTTCTATCTGCTGGCTCACACCCCAGATAGGTACAACAGCAGCCAGGGTTGCATCAGGCTGAAGCCAGGAGCCTGGAATTCCATCTGGTTCTCCCAGGTCGGTGGCAGAAGCCCAAAAACTTGGGCCATCTTCTGCTACTTTCCCAGGTACATAAAAGGGAGCTGGGTCCGAAGTGCAGCAGCTGGGACATGAACCAGCACCAATATGGGATGCCAACATTGCAGGCAGCAGCTTAACCTGCTATGCCACAATGCCAGCCCCTGGAATTTTTTTTTTTTTTTTGAGTCACAACCACTAGTCACTTGCCTCATTCAAAAAATTCATAAAATAGCAATTTGATACATTCTTATTTCAAGGGCTCATCTTGACTGAGTACTTGCTATATATACCTGGCCCTGGGCAAAGTGTGCCAGGGTTTAGGTTCTGTTAGAGAGGGTTGTAACTGAAATTTGACATATGGTAAAACTGAGGTGAAAAGAAGCTAAGTAAGGCATCAATCAACACAAAGAAATACAGCCCTACTTAATACTACTATCTTAACCACGAGACAATCCTTAGAGATGTTTGAATTATTATTATTTTAGATGTTTATTTTCTCCACTTCAAATAAATGCACATACTTCTTAATGTATGAGCAGAAAAGACTTGGACTGAGAAAGTCCAAGAATATCGGGAAAGAATTTAGGGTATGGAACAAATGGACGGTCAATAGTAAGAGCTGTTAGTGAAATACATTAAGCCATTCAGTGCTTTCTATCGATGTAAGGCACGGAAGGAGAGTTAACGGTCTCCATTCTGTGGGGAGCAACTGGGAGCAACTCGGACTAGACTAAGTTACTGGAATTAAGACTTATTCTTTGCATCTGCTCTCCCACAATATGGCGCTGGGAGAGGAGGAAACAGCTTCTACACAGCTGCCTCCAGTTCAACCAATAAACTGTAGGACCTGCTCCTGATTGGAGGAGAGCAGCGTACTCGGCGTGTGGGCAGCCGAGTTGGGATTGGCGGAGGAGGACTATAAAGGAGGAGAGAGACGGCATGCACCAGGAACATCTAAGGGGAACATCTAAGGGAACACCTGTGCAGCCCCCGAGAGAGCCGGCCGGCGGTGTGCCGCTCCCCTGCGGAAGTGGGGAAAGTGGCCAGGGGGAACTGCCCTTCCACGGAGGTGGAAGGGACAGTAGCCAACCCGGGAAGAACCAGCAGCAAACCCGGGGAGGGCCGAGCAGACGAAAGAACAGCGCAGGGTCCTGTGTCGTTCCTCCACGAAGAGGGGGAGCGACACATTCTTGTTCTTTTTTGTTTTTTGGTAGGGAAGGTGAATGAGACACCAGAGACACAGTCTCATGCCCTGTCACAGGTTATGGAGGAAGTTCATAATATTTTCCTGCAGGGGCCGGTGCTGTGGCGCAGCAGGTTAAGCCCTGGCCTAAAGCGCCAGCATCCCATATGGGCGCTGGTTCGAGTCCCAGCTGCTCCTCTTCCCATCCAGCTCTGTGCTATGGCCTGGGAAAGCAGTAGAAGATGGCCCAAGTCCTTGGGCCCCTGCACCCATGTGGGAGGCCTGGAAGAAGCTCCTGGCTCCTGGTGCAGCTCTGGCCATTGCAGCCATCTGGGGAGTGAACCAGCAGATAGAGGACCTCTCTGTCTCAACCTTTCTCTATAACTCTTATCTTTCATATAAATAAAATAAATCTTTTTTAAAAAAGCATTTCCCTGCAAACTTCTTAGGAAGATGTCAGTCTTCTCACAGAAACACAGTGATGTGCATGGTGAAATCTACAGTGAAAAGAGAAACCGCTTCTATAAAAGTATATTTCAAATCCACAAACTTGTCAAGGGAACACTTGAGAGATTATTTCCGTGTTGTGTGGGCTAAAAGATATATTCCCCAAATGTATTTGGTGATTTGTGAATCATTGGAGATCATTTCAAATTAATGGTTTTCTGGAAGATTCTATGTTCAAATCTTCATCCCCAGCACAGCCAAGTTCTGACACATAAACTTCAAAGATTTAGTACAGTTTTATTTCTCGCCTGCTTCCTTTTCTCGATACAATACATTAACCTTTCATACCCAGAGAGCATAATGAGTCTAGTTGTTAATAAAAAAAAAAAAAGAAAACCACACACAACAAAGTCCATGAAATGATATTCTTTAAAAAGAAAAATATTAGTTTACTGGAGTGGAGACTTTTCCTATAATACATTGGAATACACATTATTTCCCTCATTAGTGTTCACTGTCTCCCAGGGAGAAGCAGATAAGAGCCATGGAGCATTGCTAAGGGAACTCTTGTTTTTACCAAACAATAAAGAAGTAGTTTAGCTTGTGGATGACTCCAGCTCCCCACAGGCACCATATCCTTGAAGGCCAAGATGCGTGTGCTTGTGAGTTGCTGTGTGTCTGCTGCTACAGGGAAGCTCTCAACGCTGGTGTGACTGAATACCACGCTCTTTTCACGGAGCATGATTTCTGGGTTGGGAGTGCCTCTCAACTCTCAGCTTCCAGATGTTAACAAAGGAAAAAAAAAACCCACACAGGGCAGAAGAGTTCCCATATTTCCAAATGAAATGAGGCAGAACAAATGAAAGAGGATGCCTGGCACGTGCAGAGAACTGGAAGTGCACATCACTAAGAGAGATAGGCACGTCTGTGCAAACACAGTAACTCATGTCAGATAAATGGCACTTTTTTGCAGGGGAGAACTCTAGCTCTAGGTTTTCCAAACTAAATTGCATGAAAACACAGAATCCTTTTTCTTCGTATTTGAACTGTTAGATGACGGGTCCAAATTACCAGAAAGACCAAAGGCAGTTTGCAGCTTTTCACAACTGAGAGGACGTATCGCTTCCACTTTGGAAACACAGAAGATGCCGTGTCTACTCTGAGCATTTGCAGGGCCTAGGCAGCGCCCATTCATTAGGGGAAGAAAGGGGGCTAGGAAGTAAATAGGGCTTCCAAGAGCCTCTGGGATCCCCAAACTGGAGAATACACTGCTCAAAAGTAAATAAGGAGTCCCTTCCGACAGGACTTAAAATAACATGGATGATTCTCTTCCTCTCTCTGGTTAAATGTGGTCCCATTGTCCTTGGCCTCTTAGTGTCATTCACTCCTACTGGACTGAATTATTTTACAGATCTAATCAAAAACCATTAAGACCATCAAGACAGTCAAACTCTGTTCTCTAGCTCTGCACTGGAGAACCCCAGGGAGGTAATGCATCTATTTTTCAATACCTGAAGCCATTTTGTTTCCATCCTTAATTGCACTTATGTATCAGTTTGGGGTCTAATATCTCCACTCTCTTTCTCCTGTTTCCACCACTCCACTATTAATACAGAGCTTAGGAAACATAATTGCAGTATGTGGTAGACAGTGATTTTCATTAACTGCTCAGAAGAAAACTGTTTAGGGAGAGACATTTCTTTCCTATTGATTCAAGCAAAATAATTTGGTGGAAAAGGTAGTGCTTATTAAATTTGTTTCCAAAAGGTACTGTTAAAATTTAAATTCTTTCTTGATAGTATTTTTTAAAGTATATAATCTCTTCAAATTTTGTCATTTTTTTCCCAGTTGCATTGAAATATGTGATGTTTATTGGTCTTTTTCTAAAGGAAGTGGAGAAGGGGAGATTTTTATATTGGAGGGAGAGCATGTAATTAACACTTTCTGCAAAAACATGGAGTTGCCTAGCAATGTGAGGGCAACTCAAAAGGGGAAGCAGTAACAAGACAGAATGCTGAAAAATTACAAGAGGGTGGACTGTTAAATTGGCTTGCAATACTTATCTTTAAATGGGAATGGCTATAAGACTTGCTAACAGCAGGGGGGAAAATGGCTGATCATTTTTCCATGTTCATCCTTTGATTTTGAATGGTTTACCCAATGGGATTCTGCTGTTTTGAGTTCATTACCAGATAAAATCTAGGACAGAGACATCTGAGGATAAAACATAGAGTCCCACTGAGCCACTGGTATTTAAGTCATTCCAAATTAGGCTCAGTATGAGACACAGAAAATTTTCAGATTGTACCATTGTTTACAAACTACTGGCTACGTGGTAGGTGTTGTTCCTTCTGTGGCCCTCTCCCAGATTTCAGAGCCTTCCTTTGAATTTTTCATGTCAGACCAGTGAGGCTTCCCAGGTCTCTGGTCTAATCTCTCCCAATTTCAGGCCCATGCAACTATGTCTGTTTTAGATTCCAACTTTGCGAGCACAAATCAGAACCTTTGTTTGCCAGTAATTATGCCAAATCTTCCTTTCAAGGAGAAAACTGTACCTGCAGTCCTAGAAATACTCGGGTATTTTTGTTAGAAATCTTTGTCTAACAGTACCAGAAATGCAACACAGAGTAAGTATTGGCCCTTACAGAAATGGCAGGGATGGTCAAGAATGTAGAATTTCTCATGAATTTTAACACTTGGGGAACTGATACCCTAAACAGACTCATGATAAAAAAAAAAAATTAGTGAAGTTCTGAAATCAATTCACATGTCAGCAAACTAACACGCTGGCATTTTGATTGGGAAGGAGAGAAAGGCGGCCCAACAAATACACCAAGAGTGGAAATAAGAAATCTGGGTTCTGCAAAGAATCAGAACTAGAAAGAACTGGACATGAACTAGTCATGTCTCTTGGATTTTATGATCCATATGTATAGAAGAGAGCTTCCACTAAGATCCTGCTACAGTATGGACGTTGCTTTTGGTGAAGGCTTAATTCCCAGAGTGGTGGTAGATGGGGCCAGTGGTCTTCAGGCATTGTTCTTAGAAGGCAGTTCTCATATGACATCCTGAGTCCTCATGAGAGGGTTGTTATAAACCCTGAGTGTGTCCCCACCGACTCTCTCTCTTATCCTGCGTGCACTGTCACCGTCGCTCTCCATACCAGAGCGCGATTCAGCCCAGGCAGAGCCGCCACACCTGTGCCTTGCTGTGTGGACTTTTTTTTTTTTTTTTTTTTTTTTTTTTTTTTTGACAGGCAGAGTGGACAGTGAGAGAGAGAGAGAGAGACAGAGAGAAAGGTCTTCCTTTGCCGTTGGTTCACCCTCCAATGGCCGCCACGGCCGGCGCGCTGCGGCCGGCGCACCGCGCTGATCGGATGGCAGGAGCCAGGAGCCAGGTGCTTTTCCTGGTCTCCCATGGGGTGCAGGGCCCAAGCATCTGGGCCATCCTCCACTGCACTCCCTGGCCACAGCAGAGGGCTGGCCTGGAAGAGGGGCAACCGGGACAGAATCCGGCGCCCCGACCGGGACTAGAACCCGGTGTGCCGGCGCCGCTAGGCGGAGGATTAGCCTAGTGAGCCGCGGCGCCGGCCTGCTGTGTGGACTTTTAGGCTCTAAGACTACGAGCTGAACAAACCCTTCCTCTTGATAAAGCAAGTTTTCATTGCAGTCAAGCAAAACCGAGTCACACGGTTGCCTTCCAGCTCTCACACACAGTTGCCAGGATTCTGAGTGTGCATCTAAAACAGACTTCTCTTTTATTCTTCACATTAGTTCCAATGGGAAACACATAGGGTATTCTGAACTGTCTGAAGTTTTGCATTTATACTGCAATCCCAAATTAGTTCAGAACTGTATGTGGATTAGAGGTATGCATACACACACACACACACACACACAATTGTATGCAAATGTTTTACTTAAATATTCTCTTTAGTCCTATTCTACAGAAAGATTAGCTTTTATAACTGCATCTTCATTCATTCATGCAATCAGCAATTGAGTCCTATTTATTAACATGCTTCTTATAATGCATATGCAAACGTCTAGATCTTGGGTCTGTGCCCCTCCTCCCCCCGAACTAGACTTCACTTTCTCTCTTGTTAGGGGAGTCAGGGATGTTTGCCATGCTTGTTTCTCGTGCCATCCAACAACTTCTGCCAGAGTCATCCTTTGACAAGAGCTCCAGTCACTGCATTCCCATCTATCAACCACCCTGAAAGCAGCCACAGAACTAAGTACAGCACTCCAGTTTTTGACATGTGAGGCCTTTCATGCCATTGATTAAAGACGGTTTCCTGGATATCAGCAGCTATTCTCTTAATTTTACCTTCCAACTGAATTAGTGCCTTGCTGAACTATACTAACGTTTTCATTTGCTAATGTTCGTGCCGGCTGGACCACTGTAGCATGTCTCCCTCTTACAGTGCAGCCTCAATTGCGCTTATCTGGATAACAAATTCATCAATGCCCCTTTCAGATACCATCACTTCCACAGCAGCTTTCCTGATCGTCCTACTTAGATGTGATTTTTTTTTTTTTTTTTTTTGACAGGCAGAGTGGATAGTGAGAGAGACAGAGAGAAAGGTCTTCCTTTGCCGTTGGTTCACCCTCCAATGGCCGCCGCAGCCAGTGCGCTGCGGCCGGCGCACCGCGCTGATCCGAAGCCAGGAGCCGGGTGCTTCTCCTGGTCTCCCATGGGGTGCAGGGCCCAGGCACTTGGGCCATCCTCCACTGCCTTCCCTGGTCACAGCAGCGAGCTGGCCTGGAAGAGGGGCAACCGGGACAGAATCTGGCGCCCCGACCAGGACGAGAACCCGGTGTGCCGGCGCCGCAAGGCAGAGGATTAGCCTAGTGAGCCGCGGCACCAGCGTGATTTGTTTTGAGTATTTTTAATTTATTTTTAAGGAATACAAATTTCCTAAGTTCAACTTCAGGAATAAAGTGATTCTTCCCAACATACCTGGTCCCCCACCTATACTCCCACCCCTCTTCCTTCTCCCTCTCCCCCTGCCAGTCCCATTGTCCATTAAGATTCATTTTCAATTAACTTTGTACACAGAAGACCAACTCTATACTAAGTAAAGATTTCAACAATTTGCACACGCACACACACACACACCAAAAAATACTGTTTGAGTACTAGTTTTACAGTTAACTCTGATAATACAACTCATTAAGGACAGAGGTCCTGCATGGGGAGTTAGTGCACAGTGACTCCTGTTGTTAATTAACAATTAACACTCTTATGTATGACACAGTGACCACTGGAGGCTCTTGACACGAGCTGCGTAGGCTGTGGAAGTCCACAACCTCTGTCAGTATTTGCACAGGGCCATAATTTTTAAATTTAACCCTTCTCAGCACCAAAAATAGACTTCTTCACACATTTATCCTACCTTCATTTATACTGCACTGACTGGTGTGTTCATCTTATTCCTAAAGGGTATAAAGCCCATCTTTATGGGCTCCTTCTTTCTTTCTTTAAGATTTTATTTATCTTTGAGAGGTAGAGTTACGGATGCAATCAGGGAGAGACCGAGAGAAAGGTCTTCCAGCTGCTGGTTCACTCCGCAAATGGCCGCAACAACCAGAGCTGAGCCTATCCAAAGCCAGGAGCTGGGAGCTTCTGCTGGGTCTCCCACACAGATGCAGGGGCCCAAGCACTTGGGCCATCTCCTACTGCTTTGCCAGGCCATAGCAGAGAGCTGCAGGGGAAGTGGAGCAGCCGGAACGTGAACCAGCATCCCTATGGGATGCCAGCGCTGCAGGTGGAGGCTGAGCGACACCTCAGCGCCAGCCCCCTATGGGCTGTTTCTTATTTATCTCTGAATACACTAAAAGGCCTGGCCAAGTATATGGATATTATGGGTGTGTTATTAATAAATGAAACTGATGTGAAACTTCCTAATTAATCGGAGACTTGCTCGTTTTTGAGATCTGATATTTAGTGAGCTGACCTTGTCAGGGCTCATGAAATTAATCATGTATGGTGACAGTAGATTGGATCTGGTATGATGAACTTAAACTCAAAAGCATATAATATTTCTATTCTCTAGTAAAATATGAGAAGGCTCTTCAAAAAGTGAAAAGAATATAAATAAATTTTAAAAATTATTTGTACCAAAGTAAACTCATCTTTTAATTTCAGTTTTTGAAGTATTCTCATATAGAACCAGACAAAGTTCTTCTGTACTGTATGAGAATTGACTACCAAGAAAGTTGTAGAGTCACTTGATCAAAGGGGTAGGCATTCGGCTCAGTGATGAAGATGTCAGTTAAGACAATGGCATCCCACACTGGAACACCTGGGTAGAATCTCAGCTTTGGATTCCAATTCTATCTTTCTCTAATATACACACTGGGAGGCAGCTGTAATGGCTCAAGCAGTTGGCTCCCCGCCACCCACACGGGAAACCTGAATTGAGCTCCCAGCTCCAGGCTTCAGCCTGCTCCATTCCTGACTGTCACAGGCATCTGGGGACAGTACCAGCAGATGGAAGTTCTCTTACTCTACCTTTCTATTTCTCTCCCTGGCAAGGAAAGAATTCTTAAAAACATATAAAGGTGAATTCGTACCTTACGAGTCTGGGATAATGTACATACTTCTAGTCTTTCGCAGACCTGCAGCCGTGTGTGGATCTGAAAGGCCACCGTGGCTTCCTCTGCCTTCCCCTCCCACTCACCTGAGCTCTCGTCCAGACTCTCCTCCGAGACATGCTCGTTCTGGTGAACCCACTCGCCGTTGCATTTGAAGAATATCTGCATGGCCGGCCTGGCCTTGCACCTGAGCGCAATCGGGTTGCTCTTGATGATGTAAGCATCATCTGGCTCTTCTATGAAATGGGGCAGCGTCCCTGGAGCCGATGGGATGGAATCGGGAAGGGCTTCACCACTGTCGGCTCCTGCAAAACCAAAGAGGACGTCAGGACACAGTCCGCACCGGCATGATAGACCTCCAGGTGGAGGGATATACCTTCAGTCCTGCTGGGCAAATGAAAGTAACGAATAGGAGGTCTCTGAGTCTTCAGTGTTGAATCTGAGTGTTTGTGTACCAAGAACTGAAATAAATATCTAAGAAGTGTTGGGCATAATCTCCAGATTCACTCTGCCTAGCGGTTACTGTAGAGGGCTCCATGAGGACTCCAGGTTGCCTCCAAATTTTGAAAAAGTGGGGAGAACTCATGTTATCCAGTCACAGAAGTGTGTGAATGAAAGTGACAAGGGTGGAGGGGTACCCAGTCACAAGATATTGTCTAAAAAATTCCAAAGTGTCCACTTTTTCCTCTTCTTCAATCTATGAGACTGTAGAGATTGTCTGGCATTCTACCTTGGACAGCTCACCAAACGCCTACTTCTCCAGAAGGAATGTGAGTTCATCCTGCTTGCCTCTGACCCACTCCCTAGGCCCAAGCACCCCTCTACCCTACAGCACAGACTGCACTCCCAAGGCTGACGATGAAGACAAACCACAAAGCGAGAGCATGCTGTCAGTGGCTACAATTCCACCTGCTTCAAGGGAAGGAACAGACAGGGCTCCCTTTAACCTTAAGGCCCTTATGAAGCAACATCAGAAAGAGAAAGCCGCAGGCCATATACAACTTCCTTGCCTCCTTACTGCATTGAGCCAGGACTTAAGTTCCAGGAAACTATCTCTAAGTCAAGGGCAGACAGCTGTGCCTATGAGCAAGGTGCAGAGGTATCTCGTGCCTTCCCAAGGCTGTTTCCCTGAAAAAGCAATGGAAGCAAAGATTTCAAAACCAAGATAACCATGTCCTGGAAAAGATGGTTCCCATCGAGACCAAATATCCTTAGGACTAAGTTGAGGAAAGTAACCTAGTAAACCAACTTGAAAGACCAATCCCACCCATTAGATTGTAGTGCAGCAGCAAGCCTGGGAGGGGAGAAGCACACTATGACCTATCCTGGCCTTTTCTGTGCCACCCAGGCACACGACCTCTTTACGATGAGTGAAATACTGTAAAGGGGCCAGTGTTGTGGCTGGAGACACCAGTGTCCTGGTTCGAGTTCCAGCTATTCAGCTGCCGACCCAGCTCCCAGCTAATGTGCCTAGGAAAGCAGCAGGAGATGGTGCAACTACTTGGGACCCTGCCACCCACACGGGAGACCAGCTGGGAGCTCCAAGCTTCTGGCCCTGCTGTTACAGCTACTGGGGGAGTGTGACCTAACAGATGGACGCTCAGTGGCTCCCTCTCTGTCTATATCTTTCTCTATGCTTTTCAAATAAAGTTAACTCTGAAAGAATTAAAAAGGAGAGAACAATCCAACATGGGAAGCAGGATATAAAGCAGACTCATAGAATGGCGGATGTCCTAAACAGCACTCTGGCCTCAGAATCAGCCCTTAAGGCATGCAGATCTGGCTGAAGAGCCCAAAAGAGTATTTTAGGCATGGAAAGCCAAGACACTCTGGGAAAAGAACAACAACAACAACAAACAAACAAACAAACTAAATGAAAGATCTCTGCAAGTGAGATCCCAGTGGAAAGAATAGGCCATCAAAGAAGGAGGTACCTTTCTCTGAAGGGAGGAGAGAACTTCCACTTTGACTATGACCTTGTCTAAATAAGATTGGAGTTGGCAATCTCAAAAGGCTTCCATAGCCTTGGCAACTCATGACAAGAGCCTAGGGTGATTACTGACACCATAAACAAGAGTGCCAATTGTTAAGTCAACAACAGGAATCACTGTGCACTTATTCCCCAAGTAGAATCTCTGTCCTTAATGTGTTGTCCAATGTGAAGTAATGCTATAACTAGTACTCAAACAGTACTTTACACTTTGTGTTTCTTTGTGGATGCGAACTGCTACAATCATTACTTAGTATATACTAAATTGATCTTCTGTATATAAAGATAATTGAAAATGAATCTTGATGTGAATGGAATGGGAGAGGGAGAGGGAGTGGGAGATGGGAGGGTTGCGGGTGGGAGGGAAGTTACGGGGGCGGGAGGGGAGCCACTGTAATCCAAAAGCTGTATACTTTGGAAATTTATGTTTATTAAATAAAAGTTAAAAAAAATAAAGTTAACTCCCCCCATCTTTTTTTTTAAAAAAAAAAAAAAGCCCTGTTGAAGGTGAGCATAATTCATTAATAGCATGGGAAAGCCCTGTTATAAGAACCTTTAGGGAAAATCCTCAAATATGAAAAAAGGTGGGGGCAGGGGTCTTGGCATTCAAGAGTTATTTTATGTAAGGAAAAACATAAAAGATTCAGTTCAGAAAATGACTCCTTACCCAGGGAACACAAAAGCAAGATTTTCCTCCGCAATCAGTTGAATAGCTTGATTCTCCCAAACGAGATTCTTTCTACCAGTTAAATACATCGATTTACGTAGCCTCACACAACAGAGTTTAAGATACTGCCCTGAATCCTATTTGCAATGGAAAAGTCAACCTATGTAATTAGAACTATCAAGAAATCATCATAAAGCAAATATTCTAAAGTGTAAAGGCGGACAATTTACCTTATGATAGTACAATAAAGTCACTCGGATAATGAAATGTATGGATGGATCACAGGGAGGGAGGGGTTTGTGGGACAGAAATCTCAGATGCGCTCTCTTTCAATGTTTTAAATTACATTTACAATGGACTTTATAAAATATCACATATTAATTTATTCTGTGACTGACTGCTGGCACCAATTTCCATTTTCAATAAATACCAAGTCCCTGCAGGTTTCTGTAAATCCACGCATTAGAGGAAATGACAAAAGTATTAAAAGCTTTTATATGGACATCCACATGCTCACACTCCCACCAGGGGCTCCAGTTCCCTGTTGAATAAAAGGGGTGCCAGATAAACAACACAGGCCTAGAGCTCTGGGGCTAGCCTGAGTGGATGGGCACAGATGCACGTCTGGAATGACGGATTTTCACTTAAGTTGTAAACAGCCATGATTGTGTCTGAAGTAATTATACGGACGGCAGGGGGGAAGGCCAGAGGGTCATAAAGAGGGACCTTTATGTCAATAGTGAGACCACATTTATCTGATGTAAATAAAATGTCCAATAAAGGCACTAGATCATAGGATAAATCAGTTTTTAACCACCTAAAACTCATAAAACAGAGACAGCACAAAGCAATCAGGCTATCTGTCTGCTATTTAAATAAATGGACTTTAGATACAGTAACAAGTTCAGCCTGCAGGTGAAACAGAGCAG
Organism: Oryctolagus cuniculus; assembly: GCF_964237555.1. Taxonomy (NCBI): domain Eukaryota; kingdom Metazoa; phylum Chordata; class Mammalia; order Lagomorpha; family Leporidae; genus Oryctolagus; species Oryctolagus cuniculus. The sequence goes on along the minus strand of NC_091433.1, from coordinate 85,541,221 downwards.
GAAACAGATGGAAACGCCTGAGGGTAAGAGTCTAGGCTAGGGAAGGACCCTCCCTCTGCTGATGTGCCTGGGTGGCACCATATGATGGCCAAAGTATTTAGGACCCTGCCATCCACGTGGGAGTCCCAGGAGGAGTTATTGGCTCCTAGCTTTGGCTTGGCCCAGCCCTGGTTGTTGTGGTAATTTATGGAACAGAGCTATGGATAAATGATTTTTCTCTCTTACTGTCTTTCCTTCTATGTTACTTTGCCTTTCAAAAAAAAAAAAAAAAAACTCTAAAAAAAGAATCAATCTTAGTGTTGAAGGGAGGAAAAAAATAAAACATGACATTGTATCATAAATATTATTGACGCAGTCAAAATCATGTGTGCATACAAAAAGGCTGGAATCCGTGAAAACAGGAAACCAAGAAAAAGTTCTCATCTGAGTGGCAATGGGAAGGTGACAGAGGGTGGTGTATTTATCTGAGGTGGCTTTAAGTAGCTCATGGCAGAATAGGACAAAGATAATTTTGGTGCATAAACATCTGAAATCCATGTACCTTTTTACAGTTTTATTTATTTATTTGGGAGGCTGAGTAACAGAGAGAGGGACACAGAGAGAGGTCTTCCATCTGCTGGTACACTCCCCAAATGGCCGCAATGGCTGGAGCTGAGCTGATCCAAAGCCAGGAGCTAGGAGCCTTCTCTAGGTCTCCCATGTGGGTGCAGGGGCCCAAGCACTTGGGCCATCTCCCACTGCTTTTCCAGGTCATAGCAGGGAGCTGGATGGGAAGTGGAGCAGCCAGGACAGAAACCTACACCAGTATGGGATGACAGCACTGCAGGCGGAGGCTTAGCCTACCCCAGCCCCATGCAGTGTTTTCATACATGCATTTCACATGAAATTTCTGCAATACTTTTGTATGCATTGCTATCTCCTCTCATCCTTCAAACAATTAAATGAGGTAAGTGGAAACAGGAGTATGACAGAATTTCTTCTTTTTTCCCGCTGTGCTGGAGGTAGTATGTAGTGGCTCACCCATCCCTTACACTCAGGTCCTTATCCTCAGGTATGTGGGTATCAAATAGTAAAGAAATGTAATAAGTAACATTTGGTATCATGAGTAATCAGAGATGAAAATGGTAACAGTAATCACACGATTGAGATGACATACGAGCAAGGGGGCTGCGTCCCTTTGCAAGCTACCTCTGCAGGAGGACTCCCATCTGTGACCCAACAGGCCTGGCACTCACCTTCCTCCCCTCACCCCTTGGATGTGGGTCAAGTTCAGCCCTAGCTAGCGATCTGGAACGGAGTTTCTCAGGGAAGTCTTCAAGAAATAGGGAAAGGAGGGGGAGCCGGAAGAACACAAAGGGATACAGGAACATTCCAGAGGCTTAGCAGTTGTAGCCAGATTCTCTCTTTGCAGAGGGAGGAGGGGACTTATTATCATAAGAAATAGATATATGTTACACAGCCTGGCTTCAAGGTAAATGCACGCATCATCCAATACACTGCCACCCCTTTATAACTCAGCTAACAGTCTGAAGATCTGTTGTGACAAATGCTGGTTTCTGCCCGACCCAGCCATCTGCCTCCTCCCACACTGCTTTTACCACAGAGGTTGGATAAGCCCCAGGCTCAGCTGACCTCCTCGTGGGTTGGCACAGTCAGATGTCACCAGTCTCGTCAAGGACTCCCAACCAGCAGCTTCTGAGAAAGCTGTTATTTTCCTGATAAAAGGAATAGGCGTGGCTGGTACTGTGTCTTCTCCCATTTATTGCTTCTCTCACCAGGGCGATCAAGAGGAAAAGGGAAAGAGGCAAGGACACTCCAGTGCAGCCATGGCTGAGAGCCTGAACCCCTGTAAGAATGTCCCTAATGTGGAAGCAAGACTCAGCCTCTTGGCCGTGCCCCTTTACCCATGGTGTCCTTGCCTGCCTTCAGGATTAACCACCTATCAAGAGGAGCTCACCAGGGGCTGGTGCTGTGGCATAGCGGGCAAAGCTGCTGCCTGTGGCACCGGCATCCCATATGGGTGTCAGTTCAAGTCCCGGCTGCTCCACTTCCAATCCAGCTCTATGCTATGGCCTGAGAAAGCAGCGGAGTGTGGCCCAACTGCTTGGGCCCCTGCACCCACATGGGAGACACAGAGAAGGCTCCTGGCTTCTGGCTTTGGATCAGCCCAGCTCCGGCTGCTGCAGCCATTTGGGGAGTGAACCAGAAAATGGAAGATATCTCTTTCTCTGCCTCTCTCTCTCTGTAACTCTGCCTTTCAAATAAATAAATAACTCTTGGGGAAAGAAAAAAAAAAAGAGGAGTTCATTGGACTGAGAGAGTGGTACAGCTGGCTCGATAAGATTCTAATCACCAGACTCAAGAAGTCATTTGCTCTTCAAACAAAGACCCCATTGGTCAGTATTGTCTGGAGGGGTTTTGTTCAGGAGAATACCAGGTCCTGGCAGGGACATCCCAGATCCGGCCAGAACACAACTACCACCTGCATGTAACCTTCCAGAGGTACAAAAGCCTATTTGGTTACCGTAAAAATTCCCCGAAGAACAGGGCATCGACAACCAGTCAGCACCATGGACCAACCAGGGACTTGGGAAGGGGCTGAGCACGCTCTGCATGGACCCACTTTCAGTCTGCAAGAACTTCGCTTGTTACTCCTCGGAGAGCCAGCAGACAGCAACACCGTCCAGCTCCTAGCTCCGCACTTCTGCAAATCAGTGAAAGGACCCAGGTCTGGGGGCTCTAAAGCAACTCCTCCAAAAATCCTGGGAGTTCTGCAACAGCACCAGGAGACATTTGGCTCCCGATAATGTGTGTGCTTTTTTCGAAATCCCTGCTTACTGAGAGCTCTTCATGGTCAGATTTTGTTATTTTGGCAAAAAATTAGCACTTAATGATAGAATGGGTCTTCCTTCCTCAGCAAGGCATTGCTACAAGCTTCCCTCAAACCCATTGCCATCAGCTGTTAAGAAAAAAAATGTAGTAAGCTAAGAAACACAGAATCGGTGTTAGAAAGTAAAAGTTAGGGCTGGCATTTGTTGAAGGATGAAAGGTTTTGGTGGTCTGAGTTCTCTACGGATTCAGTCACTGAAGCTTCACAAGTCTCTCCAGGAGTTCCTATGAGTAATCCATTCTACAGTTGAGGAAATGCTTGAGTTCTGGGTCTTGTCTAAGTTCACACAGCCAGGAAATGGGGGGCTCAGAATTTGAACACAGGTCTCTGGCTCCATCCAACCACCTCCCAGTTCCATTTTGGTTCTGACGAAGGAACCCTTAGAAACCTGACACTATTTCGTGGGTAGGAAGGCTGCCTTAGAACAATAGCTTATAGCTGATAAAACCAAAGGCTGCTATCACAAAACTACACATTATCTGTGTGGCACCTCACCATGTATATCAAGCATACAATTTTTCTTCAAGATCATCCCATGGTCCTATCAGCTGGGCGTGACTCCAGGTCAGGAAAGCTGTGTGTGGACACCTCTCAGAGCAGGTGTTGAGAAAACAACTATTTTTGAGAGAACAGCAAGTACCCCCATGGACTATATTTCACTAACTAGCCATCCTCACCCGAATCAGAAATAAACGAGGAATACTTGTTGTCAGAAGATAAAATAAGGATTTTTCCATGTTTCATTTGGAGACAAATATGTCTGCTTACAGAGGAATATATAGCATTGCAACTTCAGTTGGCATGCAAGGAGTGTAACAGAAGATGGCCTCAGCAAGAAACAGGGAATTGGACGAAAGCACTGTGGGTCTGGTAGGTTTAGCTACACCACATGGCCAACAGTAGCCCACCTGATGTGCTAAACATGTCATGGAACACAGTGGAAGCCACAGTCATCCCAAACAGGGGTTCAAAAATCTCTGGATTTTTCCAAGATGGTCTTCAAGATGGTCTAAACCATTTCTGTACATTTTGAGAGGACTTTATGTTTAAATATACTTAAGCTTTTTTTCCCCTTCCTTGTCCAAAATATCTTTTCACTATGTTGGTATTTGTTTATGAGTGCAACCAATGACCATGCCATAAAGACTAAGTCTGGTGAAATGAAAGAAATTTAGGGTTAACTGTGACGTGAATGAGTGACTCAACTCTGAGACCCCACTTTCATTTTCAGTAGACATAGGTGCTTGAAATCCTGTAGGGGTTTGTGATGCTAAAAGGAGATGCTATATGTAAAAAAAAATGTAAATGATTTAAATGATTAAAGGTTGCATAGTTACATGCGACCTCTCCATCCTTGTGGCATAAATAAAAGCATAAACACAAAAATGAATTATAAATACAATCCTTATGATCTCAATTTCAAAATTTATTATCCTAATATTTTATCTCAATTTTGTGATTACTGTTATCATGTTCACCTCAGATTGCTTATAATATCAACTGTTGCTTACTACATTTCTTTACTATTTGATACCCATACACGTGAGAGTATTTAAAGAAAGCATTAACATAAATGTGGGGCCAGCATTCTGGCACAGCAAATTAGGCTACTGAGTGCTGGATGGAGTCCCAGCTGCTCCGCTTCTGATCTAGTTTCCTGCTAATGTGCTAGGAAAGCAGTGCTTGGAACCCTGCCACTCATGATGGAGTTCCTTGCTCCTGGCTTCACCTTGACCCATTTCTGGCTGTAGTCATTTCAGGAGTGAACCAACAGATGGAAGACCAATGTCTCTGTCTCTCTCCATCTTTCTCTGTTGCTCTGCATTTCAAATAAACAAATAAATAAATATTTTTAACAGGGTGAGTTTATTTTGATGGAAAAAAGTGGTATTTCTACTTTTTTACTTGTTGAACTTTTTATTCAGTGGAGGATTAAGCCTGTGATTTTAAAGTAAATTTTAAAATATCACAAAAATTAAAAATAAAGGAAGGAGGAAGGAAGGAGGTATTATATTCTTAGAATTTTATGAACTACACCAAATCTATTACTCATAAAAATTTGAAATGTATGCATTTGTCGTAATACACATTTCCATGAACTTTCTGACAATCCCTCATATATTAATGAGATTACAGTAAGTTCCAAACTCTTGGAGATTGGATTTCGGGTATTGTTGAACATAGTAGTTAAAATGCCATAGGACTACCTGGGTTTGAGTGTCAACTCTATCCCCCCACCCCCTTCCCGCTAACATGCAAACTGTAGGGCCGGCACAAAACACACCAAACACTGGAGTAAGGGAAAGGGTTTATTGACCTGGCGGAGGGGTCCGAAAGGCCAGAGGGAGAGGGTGAAAAAGAGGGCAAAAAGGGAGAGGGGTCCAGAGAGTAAGGTCAAGAAAGCATGTGTATGGGAAGCAGGTTCTGTTATAGCCTTGCAGGGGGTAGGGAAGTGGGAACAATGAATTTCATTAGGGTGGGAGTGGAGCTGAAGCTTGTGGTTGGGCCATTTGGTCACCTGACTTCTAGCAAGCCAGGCTGGGCTTAAGACCGAAGCTTACTGTGCAAGATGGCAATGGGGGCATGAGCCTAAGATGGTGCCAGAGTTAAGACCGTGCCCACTTTAGTAACACAAACTGCAAGGCAACATGTCATGGCTCAAGTAGCTAGGTCCCTAGCACCCCTTTGAGAGCTCTGGGTTGAGCTCCTGATTCCTGGCTTTGGTCTCACTTCCCTGACTGTTGTGGGCATTTGGGAATTGAGCCAACAGATGGGAGATTTTCCTTTGTCTGTCTTTCTCCCTTGCGGCTTCTTAAATAAATAAAATATAAACAGATAAATAATAATTTAAGACAGACTCTAAAAACATGCAATGAAGCATTTATTCAATAAACAGTGAATGGTCACACCATACACAAAACTGTCCTGCACGCTGGAATAATACACAGTGGATTTGCTGTTGAACAGATCCCAAAAGTAGTGACTTCACTAAGGAAGTCGTAATTAAACACAGGACTTTTCCTAATATCCCAGAGCATTTCTCATGGTACTATTTAAAGGAAGTAAGGCACCTTAGAAACGACTCTAAGTTCCACTCAGAGTATGGATCTTGAACCATGGCAATGTGCAAGTGAGAGCAGAAAGCCATCCCAAGAAAGCCAACGGACATCATCTAAAACACAACACAATAAAGCTGGGTTCTCTGCTTTTGTTTATGTAAATGTGACTTGTCTCCATATGGTTACTTAATTAGATAGGGGATGCATTATACCCGTTTAATGCAGAACAGCCGGAATTTTACATACCAAATATTTAACGCAATTTATGAAACACAGACCCTTTCGCTAGGCCCCAATAAAAGTATTTTTTTTTAACTCAAACTATTCTGACTTCCTTGCAAGCTCTAATAAAAATGGAAATGTTTTATATTGCTGCATTTCCATAGTTCACCTTACCTGTGCCAATCTTATATGCTGTCAGCCTAAGATATTATTTCATTGAGTGGATCTTAAATTCTCCAGAATGAAATACGGTAAACAAAGCTTACAACACATTCAATCAGCAGGGCCATTCTAAGCCTGTGAAACCAGGAACTTCACATTTTAGTAGAGCTTACAAGAATGCATTCATTGCTCTGCAAATTTTCACAATTCACTTTAACACATTTAATATATACATATACAGATATATATATATATATTTTGGAACAGACACACATGTTCATACCTACTGAAATTAGAAACTGAGGATTCAAACATGACAAAACAGTTACTGTTTCAAAGAACTTACAAACTAAAAGTGAACCAAAAAATCAGAACTACAAGTACGCTAACAATATTTTAGAAGCACTAAAGTCCATGTATCTAAGAAAAAGTAAGCAAATACATCCTTAGGAAACAATGGAAAAGAATTGGACCTAAAGGTTTATAAAAATCACTCATTTTAAAATGTAAAACAGAGTAACATTTTGCTGAGAATGGTAGATAAAATGAATAAATTTTTTATCTCCCAACATTGCACACATTTCTGTAGCAATGTTTACCACTGACTGGTTTTCAAATTCATCTGAAAAAATCTAGTGGGATTTGGGAGAGGCTCTGCTTTCAAAGTGCTATCACTTTTCATTAATAACTGACAGTTTTCAAGAGTGAGGCCATTCATAGTTATGGAAAAATGGTTGTTTTAATGCAATATTGAATGACAGAAAACCAAACAAGCCCTATTCTTATATTTTTCATTCTTGGAAAATTACCTTTCAGGAAGAGCTGTGTGTTTTATGTTCTGCACAGTAGTACAGCAGGGACTTTGAATCTTTCTATGACAAAAAGAAGAAACAAAAGGGGGAAAAACAAAAGTTTAAGGAACAAACACTAAATTCCCTTTGAAATAAATACATTAGATGTCAGGTCACATCTTAAAAGCTCAGACTGGGAGCAGTTAGCTGCACATCTTAAAAATTCAAATACGGCTGATTTGGGTTGCAATTTGGTTTGATAGAAGGTGTTTCATGTGATGTACAGATAGGCAAAATACAGTGAGAGGTCACCTTAGATAAAAACCTGGGCCATCTCGAAGTCACTGAAGCTCTCAGGAGTGATGCAACTTGAACCATATTTTCCCCATTACACTGTGCTGTTTGTGTTTTGGTGGGACACAAGATGTATTACATTTATGACTACATTTTGTGTTATTACCTACTGAGAAATTTTACCCAAAAAGCAATCTTGTAAGTCTCTTTAATGATAACCTTCTAACATGCAACTTTCTAGTAAAATACAACTAACCATGCCATCTTTACTATCTTATGCCATATTTTATATTGAAATCTATGGCTTATTATACTACAGTATAGGAAAGTATAGACATTAAGTATCATTACCTGCTGTCATCAAATTCTCAATGCCTAATGAAGTCATGAGTAGCATAATTACATTTTGGTCAATGATGGTTTACCTACGCAAAGGCGGTTCCGTAGATTGTATCACCTATTAAGGTGCTAGCCATCTCAGCTCAATGTGCACTAACAGACATTCCCAGAGAGATGAAATCGCCTAATGATGCATTTCTCTGAAGGATGTGTATCCCTTCTGCTAAGCAATGTGTCACTTTACTACTTGTAATTTGATACATTTTAGTACCACGCTCAGATGCATATGTAGCATGGTGGCTCTGCATACAAAGGGTACTCATATTTGTAGTATGCCATCTAATTTGTCATGCTATCATTAACTTCTCATGAAAGGAATTCCAAGTGGTTGTGTAAAAGTAGGTGTGTCAGTGTCAATCTAGCTATTATAATCTCCGTATCTTGTTTCCTTCCAAATTTATATCTTTAGCCCAGTTCTCTCTCTTGAACTTCAAATCTGTATTTTCAATCATTTGTAGATAGACTCATCAAAATGTTCCAAAGGCCCCTAAATATGCCAGAAACAACTCACTGCCTTGCCCCTCGCAGACCTGTTCTTTGGCCTGGGTTCCATAGATCTATAAAGGTCTCCAGCAGTCACAAAACTTCCCAATTTAGAACATGGCTATCGGCTGGCGCCGCGGCTCACTACGCTAATCCTCTGCCTTGCGGCGCCGGCACACCGGGTTCTAGTCCTGGTCGGGGTGCCGGATTCTGTCCCGCTTACCCCTCTTCCAGGCCAGCTCTCTGCTGTGGCCCGGGAGTGCAGTGGAGGATGGCCCAAGTGCTTGGGCCCTGCACCCCATGGGAGACTAAGAGAAGCACCTGGCTCCTGCCTTCGGATCAGCGCGGTGCGCTGGCCGTGGCAGCCACTGGAGGGTGAACCAACCGCAAAGGAAGACCTTTCTCTCTGTCTCTCTCTCACTGTCCACTCTGTCAAAAAAAAAAAAAGAAAAAAAGAAAAAAAAGAACATGGCTATCACCAGCTTCACCCCTACTCAGACCCTCATGCAATTCATCACTAAGTCCTGCTGATTGTGTCTCTCAAACATCTTTGAGGGTCTGCTGCTGTGGTGTTGTGAATGAAGCCACTGCCTCCAATGCCAGCATCCTATATGGGCACAGGTTCAAGTCCCAGCTGCCCTACTTCCAATCCAGCTCTTGGATAATGGGCTGGGAAAAGCAGAGGAAGACAGCCCAAGTGCTTAGACCCTTGCCACCCATGTGGGAGACCCAGACGAAGCTCCTGGCTTTGGCCTGGCCCAGCACCAGCCATTATGGCCATCTGGAGAGTAAACTAATGGATGGAAGATCTCTCTCTCTCTTTCTCTCTCTTTGTATCTCTGCCCTTCAAATAAATATTTTTTTTAAAAAAAATCTTTTAAATTTGGCAGCTGCTCTTCATCCCATTCCCACTACACTTACCCTGGTCACCCTCCTCATTCCTCCAAATTACTACAACTGGTCCTGACCCACACCTTGCAAAGCAGCAGGAACTTTCCAAAGTACAAATTCACACTTGTCAGTCTGCCTTAGGAGCCTTTAATGCTTTGGATAAAATATCTTTCTTAAAATCACTGACCGAGGACTCTCATGATCTGGTTTCTACTTGTGTCTCTAGCTTTATCTGTTCAACTACTTCATTGTCAAGAAGCTACAGAGATTGTCTCATAGTTGCAGCCTGCATGTATGTTTTCCCTTTTACCCATAACATGAAATTTTGCTATCTTCTGCCTTGCGGACCATTTTTACATCTCTTAGGTTCAGGTTAGTTGACACATCCTACAGGATTTTCTACCTGTACTCCCCAAATTCTGGACTGATCACATTCCTTTTCTTTGTCCTTCTGTAATTTTTTTTACTACTTTTTAATTATTCATGTGCATCAACACACCTTCGAGACTTTAGCTTCCATGAAAGCAAAGGATGTGGGAATCTTGTCCATTATTAATAGCTCCAGTGGCTAAACAGCTCTGAGACTCAACATAAGTTTGTTGAACAAAAAACTTTCAAAAATTACATAAATAAATGAGATGGTGGTGAAATTGTATAAGCCTATCATTGCAATAAAGGGTCTTGACTGAAAATGATACAGTACAAAATTTTCATGCAAATTTATGTGGGCACCATCCATATAGGAGTTTAACATTTTTATTTCATTTTTACCAGCCTCAAACATGGCATTTTTGGGGTACATACTAACCAGTGGGTAAAAAATATTAATTGTTTAATATATAATTGATCCTTAGCAAAGTTAAATACTAAAATATGGTTATCAGCTCTTTTCATTTCCCTTCTTCTGACTTGCTTATTTATATTTTTATCATCTACATTTCATGTTTCACAGAATTTAAAGGAGAATTTAGCTGTATAGCATCTAAAAATAATTTGAATTTATAGATTCCATTGTTTTGGCATCGAATGCTTCAATGATACCAATATTGCCTTATTGTTTTTGATACTTCTTCCCATTCTTTAATTACATGTTGTGCAAAGAATGTGGGATTACAAGAATCAGGAGATCAGTATCCCCATTACAAATACTACTACAGCATTTTGACCAGAATGGTTAGCTGAAGTGCATAGAAGGTGCAAAGGACGACCTCCCTGTTAGAAAACAAAAATCCCTGTTTTATGTGAAGGACTCATACAGAAAGGCAGAGGGAGCAGGACTTGCCTTGCATTTCTTAATGAGATGACCTTCTTTGCAGAACAAAGTCCTCTTTCTAGAATCCCTTAAGATGCTGAGATGAGCATAGAGCTTTGATGCTCATAAGAAATCCTTTAATTCCTTTGTTATTTTTCCTAATACTGAGATTTAGTTGGGCCTGCTGAGAGGCGCCATTTAGCCAAGGCTGACAATACCCCACACCAGTGGCACCAGCGTCCAGCAGTAGAAGCCGGGTCCTGTATTGGCAATTATCAGATTGGGATGTAGAACTTGTACAATAGAAGATGCTTAAATTCCTCATCCTCTGTGGAGAAGACGCTAGACACTGTCAGAAACAGATTTTTACCACGTTGCAGCTGAAATACTGTTCCTTCTGATATCTTATCAAGGGGCAGCCTGACACAAGGAAACAAAGGTGGGCTGTGCAGGTAGAAGGTTCAAATCCAGGCTCTCCCACCCACTGTGTAATATGGGATCTTAGGCAACATATCTAACCTCTCCTACTTTCCAAATTCTTCCATGTAGAAAAGGAATAATAGGCTACTACAAAGTCACTGGGGACGTTCAGGTAGACAAATGTGAAGGAACTGGGATATTACACAGTATTAAACAGGTACTCACTCTGTAATGGGAATTACTGTCAGCTTTATTGTTCTTCATTGCTAAAGGAAAATTAAGGGAGGGAGGGAGGGCTGGGCAGAGGTAGAGCCCTTTCTGTGGAGGTTCTGGTTTCTGTTCTTGCTTCTGAGAGCTTAAGCACTAAAGCAAAGCACAGCCCACACGGCGGTACTCCCGAAAGTGCCCGCTCATTTCACAGGCTTTCTCCTTACAAAGCAAAACCCTAGATCATAACCCAGTGACCAGTTCTGCGGATCCAGATGTTGCTTCAGTATGCTCACTAAAGACTCACTGACATCATTTGAAGACCTGTAAGGGCACCTCAAGAACTTTGCATTTGACTTATGGAGCATAAACAAGGCAACAACTCAAAAGAGTAGTTTAGTGTTACCTAATCCGCTTACCTGCTGGGGTGATGACGGGTGCATGCGGTCAGCAGGAAGAAAGGGAGAAATAGAGCCCTCTGATACACTAAGTTTAATTGCATGAGGTGACTGGATTATTTAGCTAGCTCGGCACCCTTCCTCCACGTACAAGGGAATATGAATCAGACAACCATGTGCATACTGCTAGGCCATTACAGTTGGCTCTTTATCATCAATACGGTTAGAGTTTGCAGATACCAATGGCTCATCACAACCACTTAATTCTGCTGGCACCCAGGGTCTGGGTCAGGAGGGCAGTAATGACCTGTATTACTACTGAACGGGTTTTGAAATTAAAAGAAACAGCCAATGCCAGATGGTAGTTTGAGGGAAGATATTAAACCATCAATCAAATGGGTCAATGTGTTCTAGGAGAAATGGCTGTCCCTAACATTTAAAGGTGACTCCCCCAGCAAATATGTGAGAAGTCCACAAAGTATTAATATGTTCTTATGAGGTAAGTGGGGACAGGAATGGAAAGAAAAGAAAGGATGTTGATATCACTGCACTATTATTTTTTTTCTTCTGTCTCCCAGTATCTTTGCTCAGAGTAACAATATACATTAACACAAATTGAACTCCAGACTGTGCTGTTAAAATACAGTTCATGTGGCCATTCCAAATATTAACTCAGGGACACAATAGTACTGCAAATTGCAGGAAGGATGTATTTTCTGGTATTACTACTTAGAAATGAGACCACATATTTTTCAGATACAGTTTTACCGAAATGAGTAAACACAGTTATTTTGAGTTGAATAAACAGAGTTGTTTTAAGAAATTTAGTACTATCAAATCAAGATTTGTCAAAAAGCAGACCAGTGAAAGTACCCATGACCAACTTTATAATATAGTGAAGATTTAATAGCATAATCACAAATGAGGAATAAGTCACACTTTATAGATGAAAATGATACAATGTCATAAAAAACATTTGGACAGGTTTACAGTTAAGACAATGGCACAACAGTGTCAGAGAGTTGACTGAAATGAGCTGCTCTTTGGGAAAAAATTCATTTCCTTCAAAAATATAATCTTTGGGATGGAAGACTGAAGAGACAAACTGAGGCTTAGAAACTATTTTTCTACTGGATGGATAACAGCATAATACATCAACTATAAAAACAAAACAAAACAAAAACCTAGCATTTCCAGAAGTCACAGTGAGCCTGATTGGAAATTATTAGGGTCTGAATGTTGCATCCCCCCAAAATCTGAGTTGAAAGCCTAATCTGATGGTGTTAGGAGGATGGGTCATTGAAGGTAATCAGGCCATGAAGACGAAGACCTTCTGAATGGGATTATTCTCTGTCCCTGGCCTTGAGAGGCCAGGGGAGAAGACAGCACCTGCAAACTAGGAAACTCATCTTCAGCAGAAGTGCCTATTCCACAGCCTTGAGCTTAGACTTCCAGGCTCCAGAACTGTGCAAGATAAAATTCTGCTCTTGAAACACGTGGTCCAGGTATATTTGTTACAGCAGCCTGAACTAAGACAAGTGTCCACGATTATGTTCTAACCAAATCCAGACGATCCCAACCTGCTCATCTGCTGTATATGCCACAGCCAGGACATGGGGACAGCTCTGGAGGTGCTGGAAATAAAAGCAGAAGATTTGGGGACTCTCAGTTTGGAACAAATAGTAAAAATGTAACTGAGAAGTCAACGACAATTTTTACTATTCGATGAACACAAATGATAGGCATGCTCTAGTTCTCAAAAATTATTTTCTAGGTGACACTGGTCCATACAGAGAAATCCACTGTAAAATGTGATGAAAGCAGAAAAAGGCACATTGAGTTTCAACCCATGATGAATACAACTGATCACATACCACGTACATGTCTACTCACAGACACAGGCAGAGGAGCAGTGTGCCGGGGGAAAGGAGACACAGGATAATGAAAGATCACATATATCATTAGCCAATGCTAACTGGCCCATCAGGTGCTATTTTAAAAATGGGAGAGGGCATTTGCATATTGAGAGAAAACCAATAAATAACATATGCATTTATCCATTTTCTTGCTTTCCTCTGATCCTCTCCTTTTAGATCACAGAAGTAGAAAGGATGCCTTCAAATGGTGAGAAAACAAGTTAACCCTTCCTTTCTCAATACTTGGATAGAATTGCAGAGTTTAAATATTAACATTGTAAAAAAAAACTCATTCCTCTTCCACGTGATCCTATGAATGGAGTGCCTGCCTCACACTCATTCCAGATAAAACAACTATAGCAACACAACCATCCAGGCAGACGAGCTCACTGCCCTAGGAAGCTCCTTGGCTCCCAAAGCCCTCGACACTTATGAGCCAGAGTCGGAGAGGCAGAACCTGGCGAGCCTGACGAGGTAGCTCCCTGCTCTTAGGACTACTGTAGCTTCCAAGGTCCCCCAGGAGCCATTTTTGCAAGGCTGTGGTGCTTTGAGGCTTCAGGGAACAGCATAACCCTTCAGGACCGGTGTGGACCTGGGCTTGGTGGAAGGTCTGGGCCTGTTGTAAATGCAGATGACTAGCTCTCATTTTGCAGGTAGAAAACACCCGATTTCCGTTAGATTAATCAAAGCAATGTTCTCCACTGACAACCAGACTTAACGGTAAAATACTAGAACGGAGTCGTATTTTCCCCTTTGCTTCCCAGGCAACTATTTCACTGCTGGGCCACTGTCACAGAGCAGTGATTCACAGAAGAATGTAATGCTTAATGAGCCAAGGATGAAGATAATTATGCCAGTTATATTTGGGACACACGCAAAATAACAGACCGTGTTTGTAGACTCTTTATGAACACTCCAGGGCAAGGAGAGAAAAGAAGATTTTCTTTTTTAATAGCTGAACTGGATTTCACTATGACTAAATACCTTTGGAGGAACACATTGCTTTTCTGCCCAATTAAAACAAAAAAGTTAATGAGTCGTAAGAGCACATCCCTAATTTCAGAGGTTCCAGAAGGAATTTGAAGTCGTTTTGAAACTCTCTCTAGATTTCATCCATGGGATCTCCAGGTGAATAAGCAGATCAGTCATTTCTTGACAACCATCCACTTCTACAAAAGTATCTTTTCATAGCTGGCTTTTTTTTTCCTGACTATGAATGAATGTTCCAGAGAAGCTGATGCAACAGTACCATTGTATTTCTGGGTAAAAATAAGCTTTGAATCACAAGAGCAGGTGCAGAAAGAAATACTGATAGATCTACTTCATGTACTTTATTATGTGAAGTTGGTTTATATCAAAGGTGACTATTAATTGATAACTCTTGCTAATCAGATTTATTCCAGTAAGTCCTCAGAGCTGGAGTGCCAGACAATATTGTGCTGGGTTTTAAAACAGATGTGCTTAAGAAAAAGACTCAAGACAGACATTTCCGGTTTTCATAAGAGAAAATGGGCAGATGGGAGCCTGGTGTCCCACAGTCTCTTTGGAACCTTTGCATGTTAACAGAAGATACCATAGAGATCATGCAACTCCAAGAAAATGCCAATCAAGAAGTAAGTAACTTGTCTGTGCTTACCCACCTATGTAATAATGCCGCAGTTATAAGAATACTTTCTTTTTTTTAATTTTTGGCAGGCAGAGTGCACAGTGAGAGAGAGACAGAGAGAAAGGTCTTCCTTTGCCGTTGGTTCACCCTCCAATGGCCGCTGCAGCTGGCGCGCTGCAGCTGGCGCACCACTCTGATCCAATGGCAGGAGCCAGGAGCTTCTCCTGGTCTCCCATGGGGTACAGGGCCCAAGGACTTGGGCCATCCTCCACTGCACTCCCGGGCCACAGCAGAGAGCTGGCCTGGAAGAGGGGCAACCGGGACAGAATCTGGTGCCCCGACCGGGACTAGAACCGCGCCGCAAGGCGGAGGATTAGCCTAGTGAGCCATGTCGCCGGCCAGAATAGATACATTTTAAATAGAATAATTTCTACCACGATTCAGGTGAAAATTTTTGACACTTAAACTCAAAATTACGGTAAACTGTTTCTTTCCTTCAAGATGAAATTTCCTCCTTGCATAAACAGCTTACAGGGCAAAGACACCCCAGGCATCTCAGGAACTGGCTGAAATCACAAACTCATTGTAATCATCTTTGCAAGTTCCAGGAGGCCGCCACCACCAAGGATCAGAAAACGGCTAAGGCAAACCTCTACCTTGGAGGGAATTTAGATTTGGCTCCACAGGAGAGCTCATCAAACACTAGGAGAATGGAGTCTGGGTAGGATTACTGCCAACTGGGTACACAACTGATTAGAAAGGCGATTCCTGAAATCTGATTTTAACATCCAAGTTCAACACCGGTTATCCAAAGCATGGTCACAGAATTTTCTCCAAAAACCCTCAGAGCAAAACAAACATTTTTAATTGTTGAGAATTAGCAGGCATTATACGAAGACCATAGGATTAGGAGGGGGCTGCTGAGTCCAGTGTTGAGGGGGGCACAGTGAACTCCAAGACTTTGGATGTACAGTCATATAGGCTGTCGCTCAGTGATCTTAAGGTATGTTAGGAAAGCTAGTAGCCAATCACTGCTCCAATTTTCAAAAATATGTGATGAAGGCTGCATTAGTGAGACTGTTCATGAAGGTGACAACCCTGGTGACTCAGTTTAGATCAGCACGTAACAACCACAGAGCGGCTGCTCAAGGTACCGTGTAAAACCGAAAAGACACACACACACACCCCATATGGAAGTGCCTGGCTTTGAGTCCTGGCTCTGCGCTGATTCTAGCTTCCTGCTACTGTGCAGACTGGGAGGCAGCAGTTGATGGCTCAGTTATGTGGGTCCCTGCCACCCACATGGGAGACTCTCATGGGAGTTCTGGGCCTTGGTTTTGTCCTGTCCCAGCCCAAGCTGTTGTGGGCATTTGGAGAGTGAGTCAGTGAATGCAAGTTGTCGTGGTTCTCTCTAAACCCAATCCCCCCAATCTGTCTACTTTTCAAATTTTTTTTAAATGAGATCAATGGGGATTCTTCAAATGAAGTGATTTTATATCCTAAAGGATATGCTGGATTTTGAGATTCCAATGGAGTTTCCACAAAAACAAACAAAAGAGCCGTGGAATTATAACATCAGGGTCAGCTAACCACTCCTAGCCTCATCAGGGCACCAAGGTTGGCATTTTCTTGGCTCTGGGATTTAGCCCCTCTCTAAATCAGCTCAATTTCTTAGTGATCTCTTTCTGCCATTTGTGCCATTCCCTTTTGTCACAGATCAACCAGTCCTAGAACATTGTCCTCACGATTTCCTACAAGAAAAAAAAAGTCCCAGTTTACTTATACTCTAACATATTTGGTAGACAGGAGGATGAGTTTATTCCTCAAACTGGGCAGCATTTGTATTGCAGGAAAACAATTTCCATTCAGCATCATATATCCATTTCCATGAGAGTAATCTGTCAACTCCACTGCGTCCTATGTCATTTCCTCCCATTTCTCACCCTCACCTATTCCTCATCTGCCTACTTCCTCTCAAAGGTGAAAAACACCAAATTCTTAGCTTTTAGGAAATAAAACTGCATGCTATTCATCCCCTAAAGCAAAACAATTTAGATTATTAAAATCAAAAGTTAATTCATGTGCCAGTAAGCCACGGGCCATTTGTTGACAACTGTATTCTTTGTTTCTCCCTACCAGTATCTCTGAAGGAACAGAAATTGTATAAAGAGATATTTTTCCATGAACATAAAGTCTTCCAAAAGGGACAGCAGGCCATCTTCCGATTTTTATCATGGAGTAGGTCACATATTGAACACTTCAAGTCACAAGCATGTTTAAGACAACAGATGAGGATACTTCAAAAATCCACGGAGGATGGAATTAGAAGTTGTGGTGCAAATTCTGAAATGAAACATGCATACTATAACAAAGCTGTAATTGGACTTTAAAATTATTGGAACTAAAACAACTTTTACTTCCATTTCCATGCCTTTCTGATGTGCCCCTTCCGTATGTATTGCAAGTATCAGGAAAGAATTATGACAATAAAAGCAGCACACCACTCACTAAGGGAAACATAACACCCCCAGCTCCAGCGCTCGGTAATACACTCTGATAAGCTCTCTTGTTGGAAATTCAGTGCTCACTGCCACCATTTTACACTATGTTTTAAAAATATTTACCTATCAATATATTTATATTTGAAAGGGGGAGGGGAGGCGGGAGAGGAGGGGATGGAAGAAAGGGAGGACAGATGGGAGAGAGGGAGAGAGAGAGGGAGAGAGGGAAGGACGGAGGGACGGAGGGAGGGAATGAGAAGAGAGACAGAGAGAGAGATCTTCTTTCCACTGGTTCATTCCCCAAATGCCTGCAAAAACTGGCACTGGAGCAGGCCAGCACCAGGGGTTTATAACTCCGTCAGGGTCTCATAGGGACCCCAGTACTCTGGCTGTCACCTGCTACCTCCCAGGGTGTACAGTAACAAGAAGCTGGAATGAGCATCAGAGCCAGGCCTAGAACTCAGGCAATTCAACATGTGATGCAAGTGTCCCAGGCAGACTCCTCATTGCTGTGCCAGTCTCCCACTCTTGGTCTGAATTTGTTCTTGTTTTTTCAAGTCTCTCCCTCCTCTATGTTTGTGGCTTTCCAATACGGATGTACAGCCCTCCAGAACATATAGCTCAGCTGACTGTTTCTGAACTTTATAAGAACTACAGCAAAATCTATCTATTCTTCTGAGTGCCTTTTAAGAAATCTGATAAATCACCTATCATAAAATTCACCAACTGAAAATATTTAACTCCTTGGCTTTGCATAGAGTTGTGCAACTATCGCTATAATCTAAGTTTAGGACATTTTGATCACCCACCCCCCTCAAAAAAAATCCTGAAGTCATTAGCAGTTGCCAGCCCTCTTCCATTCTGCCGTCATCGGCAACCATTCATCTACTTTCTGTCTCTGTGGATTTGCCTTTTCTGGACATTTCATGTATGTGGTCTCATAAAATATGAACATCTGTGACTGGCTTCTTTAACTTAGCATAATCATTTCACAGCTTATTTCTACTGTAGCATATCTTGGTACTTTATTCCCTGTTGGCAAGTAATGTTTGACTATGTGAATATACCATGGTTTATCCATTTATCATTAGAGAGTTGTTTGGGACATGTTCACTAATATGAATAATGTTGCTACGGTAATTCATGCGTGAACATGTTTTCTTTTCTCTGACGTATACGAAGGTACTTACAAAGTTAGCAGAAAAAGATACTAAAAGATGTTTATTTTGCTTCAATTTTTTTTGAAATGCATGCACAGATTTTTTTTAACACAGATGTGTGGGGAGCAACTGGGAGCAACTCGGACTAGACTAAGTTACTGGAATTAAGACTTATTCTATGCATCTGCTTTCCCACAATATGGCGCTGAGAAGGGAAACAGCTTCTACACAGCTGCCTCCAGTTCAACCAATAAACTGTGGGACCTGCTCCTGATTGGAGGAGAGCAGCGTACTCGGCGTGTGGGTAGCAGAGTTGGGATTGGTGGAAGAGGACTATAAAGGAGGAGAGAGACGGCATGCACCAGGAACATCTAAGGGGGACATCTGAAGGAACACGTGTGCAGCCCCCGAGAGAGCCGGCCGGCGGTGTGCCGCTCCCCCGCGGAAGTGGGGAAAGTGGCAGGGGGAACTGCCCTTCCACAGAGGTGGAAGGGACGGCAGCCAACCCAGGAAGAACCAGCAGCAAACCCGGGAAAGGCCGAGCAGACGAAAGAACAGTGCAGGGTCCTGTGTCGTTCCTCCACGAAGAGGGGGAGCGACTTAATGGGGCCGTGACTCGGATAGGAAACCTAGGAGGGAAAAAACGGGAAGAAGTGGGAAATTACTGGAGAGAGAGACTAGCAAAGAGCCTAGGGGAAGGCCGGACGGAAAGAGTGCCGGTGAAAAGCTAGGAAAAAAGCCGCGGGGGAAGAAAATTAGAAGCTAGGAAAGAGGTATTAACTGGGAACGTCTGGGAGACTCAGTCTTCCATTACGCCCACTGCTCCAACATGTCACAGACGGTACAGACAATGGAGTTCTTTGGCTACTCTTTGCCCACTGGCTACCTCTTCCTCCTGCTAGGCACCATCCTCTATTTCTCCCTAAAGATCATCCATGGGCTAAATGTGGTTTCTCTCTTTCTCTCTTCCTACTCCCCACCTCCTCGCAGCTTTTCCTCTAAGCAAGGGAAACGAGGGGGGAGGAAAATTCATGCATTCGTAAGAGCAGTCGTAGAGACGTCCCCCTGGTTTCTACAGCAGTGGAGGCAGGTGGGACGGAAATTACGCGAGGCTGGGGGAGCGACATAATGGTGCCGTGACTCGGATATGAAGCCTAGGTAGGGTTTAGTTTCGTTCCTCCATGAAGAGGGGGAGCAACACAGATGGCTGCTTTTCTCTGGCCATTAGCTGGGAGCTGGATCAGAAGTGGAGAAGCTGGGACACACACCAGTATGCATAGTGATGTTGGCCTCACGGGCAGTGGCTTTAGCCCTGACACCACAACGCATGTCCCACACTTTTGTTATCTCTTTTTGAGGGCAGCCATCCGATGGGGTATGATTTCAGGGTGAATTTGATTTCCCTAATGGCTAATGATGTTGGTGACTTTTCATACATCCACTGGCCATTCGTGTTCTTCTAATGGCTTCTGGAACTCAACATTGTTTAGAAAATCCATGCTTGCCCATGCCTGTGGTTGGAGTTCATGTGTTTCCATGGTAGTATTTCAATGTTTGAATACAAGTTATTTATTCATTGTGCGAATGGGTACTTAGGTTGTTTACATTTGTTTTGCTACTGGAAGCAATCCTGCCATGAACATTCTTCATACATCTACTTTATTATCTACGTAACCAGGATTGCAAAACTTACTCTGATAGGGGATTCAGGCATCTCAAACAGTGATTTAACCTGCTGTATCACAATGCTTGACCCTGAACTTGTTTTTTAATTCCAATGGAATGACCTTTTTGAACTGCTGTCAGGATATACATCCTCAATAAAGAAGCATTTAATAAAGACAGACATATAGAAACTGAGAGGAAATCCTGTTAGCCTTATACAAGGAAGGCCACTGTAACGTCATATTTCAGTTGTAAGCCCTAAATACTAAGCAAGATAGGGATAGATTTGAAAAATCCTGTATCAGAATTATACAAATGACTTAGGGGAAGAAGCCGTATAAGAAAACCTAAAAGAGACCAGCCTGCTGCTGGCTAAAAGGGGTGGGGGGTGGGAGGTGGGGGAGAAATCTTTAAATGAGTTTATCAGATTGCAAGGGGTTATTTTAAAAGCAGAATAAGTAAGTGGCTGTTCTGCATTTTTTTTTTCTTGGAGAGAGCCAGAAGGAATGGGGCTTCAATTATAGAAGTAGGATTTAAGGTCAAATGTTGTTAAAAATCTCCCAATTCCAGTGCTCTTAGACACATATATGTAACCAAAGGGATCTGTGGACTCTGGTATTTTTTCAAAGGTTACAGTAGAAAGAAAATTTCTAAGATGAGTTAAATTTAGCCCTGACCACAGACAGAGAAGGGCACTACATCAGTGACACCTAATTCCTTTGACGACGGTTCCTTGGGAGTCCATGTTTTAAAGGGCTGTGCCTACCAAACAGCATTTCTTAAATAATAATTCTCCCCAGAGCTGCTTAATCATTAGAGACACTAACATTTGCAGCAGGACACGAGTCAAAAAAAAAAAAAAACATGCATAAATATGTTCTAGATGTTTTCCATGGAAAAATTAAAATCAATATGCCTGTCTACTAATAGTAGAACTAATAAATCAAAATAAGGCACATTCATGGAATGGAATCCAGTACTGCTGTTGGAAGGGACCATCGATCTCTCTACCAACAGAGATAAATCTCAATTTATGTTCCATGACAAAAACATCGCAGGAGGATATATTTTGGAGGATTCCATTTCTGTAAATTTCTATAAATCACAGTCATAAAGCAAAGCAATATATGTTACTGACAAGTACATAAATGTATGCCAAAATATAAAAATAAAATGAAAATATGTTAGATTATGGAGAGAAGGTGTTTTGGGGGAGATTAGGAAGGGAAAGAAGGCAGCAAGAACTGCAAAAGGAAAAATGTGTTTTGAAGTCATCCCTAGTGCTGGTGTCTGGTTAAAAATGCTTCAATGATCTATGAAACAATGCCACCAATAATTTATAACAAATAGTCATCAGGCACACACACATCCCTTCTTTCCCCTAGATTTTCAGAAAGTTTTCAGAAACAGATTGTGAGAATTCGTATCTCACTGAAGGAAGTTCAGTGTGCCGAAATCCTGACCCCTAAAGCGATGGCGTTGGAAGATACAGCCTTTGTAAGGCAATTAGATCATGAGAGGAGAGCCCTTATGAACGAGATGAGTGGCCTTAAGGGAGGGGACCAGAGGATTCCTGGTCCTTTCTGCCATGTCAGGTTACAGAAAGAAGGTAGGTGTCTCCTGGGAAGTGGTCCTTCACCACCCGCTAAGTCCGCTGGTGCTGTGAACACGGGCTTCCCAGCCTCCAGGTCTCCTGTGATCTGTGCAGCCCGTGGTATCTTGCTACCGCAGCCTGAGCAGACCAAGGCAGCCATCATTACTGACACACCCCTCTGCATTTCAAAAGTCCCAGCCACAGCCGAAGGAATGCTTCCTGAGTAACACATACCGTACAAAATGCTTTGGGAAATTCTGAAAATGGGGCCTCTGTCTCAACTGCTCTGCAGGCCTTTGGTATTCTCAGGCCCTTGGTCAAAGTCCTGGGGAGGGCAACCTTCATCTTCAATGTCCTCTGGCTTTAGAGCAGTACTGGACTACACACTAACAAGCAAAGGATCCCCTCCCATTGTGAACCCATCCCCAACCTCACTTCCCTTCCTTAAAAAGCAAAAGGAAATAATGACAAAAAAAAAAAAAAAAAATACTGGCTATCTTCAATTGTCCCCCAGATCTGCTTGTTTCAGAACTGGCATCCCAGCAGCAAGAACTGGTTCCTTTCTGTTCCCCACGCACACTTCATGTTCCGAAATTCTCTAAAGAAAGTTGCAGGACAATTTATGTATTCTGTACGTCTTCTGGCTGCCTTGGTCACATGAGCCAAAAAGACAGGTACATGTCTGAGAATGGGGCAGTATTTTGGCTTTGTGGAGAAGTGGAATGCATGAGAGATGCTGGAAGACAGGCACACAGGAGAAATCCATGCACCCCAATAAGGCTGAATAACTTCAAAATCTTCCATCCGTGCATTAAAAATGGGGTGAAATTCTAACAGTCGAGAAGAACAAGTGTGGGTTTCTGAAGAGTGTCACTGAAGGGAGCAACACGACCACAAAGAAGTCATTTTTGTCTGACAGCATCTATTTCACCTTAAAATCCGGGTACATTTAGATTTCTATCAAGACAGAGCTAGTCAACAACAGCAATAATCAAACACTCCCTATTAATAAAGTTCCATAAACAAGGCCTCCAGAGTGGATTCAGGTCAGCAAGCAGGGCAGTATTTCTTACTGCATGTCTTAAGGAAGACCCTTCCAAGAGGAGAACTTGAGTTAGGTTACGACGGGCAGGCTACACTTACATGTAGTAATGAGTAGGACGAGAAGTGGCATCAACAAAATGCGGATTAGGGAAGTTGCAAGGAATATGCAGGAGACAATGGTTCAGTTTGGGTTGTAGGGTGCATGGGGTAGCGGAAAAGAAGATGGAGGAGCCAAGTCAGGGTCTCACTGTCCAGAGATGTGAATGCCAGGAGGAGAATTTT
Source organism: Oryctolagus cuniculus (assembly GCF_964237555.1). Classification (NCBI taxonomy): domain Eukaryota; kingdom Metazoa; phylum Chordata; class Mammalia; order Lagomorpha; family Leporidae; genus Oryctolagus; species Oryctolagus cuniculus. Next base: position 85,517,985 of record NC_091433.1, on the reverse strand, counting down.
ATGCCTCCCTCTGAGTCCAATGAAGGGTCTGCCTATGGCATGGTAAAATCCATGCTTCCGAAAAACTCTTCTGACAGCAGCAATATTATTATTACTTATGAGATCCATAAAGCGTTCAAAGAAACAAGGGAAAAACAATTTTATATTTATCCTGACAGTGTAAAAGGTTTGCTGCCATTATGCATGGATTTTCGAAATCTGTTTTTGGACTGTACTGTCTATGCTGGCTATCTACCTAACAAACTACAAAGAAATAAAAAACTCAATGTAGGCAGTAAATTACTTGAACCTGAAATCAAACAACAATTTCATCTATATCCATGCACCACTGCTTCTTTTTGGTTCCATTTACCAGGGAGATGAACAACAATAATTTCAGGCAATTAATTCAGATCTTTGGCAAGGCCACAAGAGTTCTGCTGAATCCGACAAGATAGTTAAGGCATGAAAGATGAAAAACGCCATTTTCCACGCTGCGGGTTCAGAACCGTGCAAGTGCATGTGTGTGTCACTGAAGCCAGTCTTGCAGAAGCTGCCCTAACCACCAGAATCCATCACCAGCTTCATAGGCACTTCAGCAAGCTGGACTTGGATATCGGGGTAGTCGTCTCATTAGACCTTCTCACTTCCGATAGATCCACAGAATAAACTTTCAGAGCCAGCAACATAATCCTTCTCATCAAATATTTGGGCGACAGGTGGAAAATTGTTCTGCCAGCTGAAGAAGACAAAATCCATTCCTTCTGGCAATTTTCTGCAATGAGAACTCCAGAAATGAATGTGCAATAACTTGTGGAAATAAATTTCAAATATTATCACACAAAAAAGCAGTGTGCTCAAAATCTCTAACTGTAAACCAACTCCTGCTTATCTGAATTTTAAAATGTTGATTTCTCTTTGTGTGTGGATTGCCACTAAGGAAAGCAAAAAATATTCTCGGATATAAAAAGCCACAGACATGCTAAATTCGAACCAATGAAAACAATGGTGAAAGCTGTACTGGGTCAGTAGCATTCGCACGTCGGGATGCAAGAACTGAAAGTCCCTCTACTGATGTTGGAGAATTCCTAGCAACTGCAAGATGACCCTCTTGGGTCAGAAAGCTGTACACAGCCAGGCTGAAAATCTACTACTGAGCTTGAACTCCGGGATGGCTGCAGCAGCTTCTCGTGTTCCTGGTAATGGTTCGTCGAAAAGGTTCTTTCAAAAACTCTCATCTGTTCCCTCCTTCACTGTGGAAGAGTCTGGCAGATGGATCCACGACACAGAGAAGATGGCCTGCCAGCCGTCTGGGTCTCCCGTCTCGCACAGGAATTGCTCTGCCATTCCTTCCCGTGTGGGGTGTCCACACGGCAGAGTTCACGTGGATGCTCAGATGCTTAAGGGACCCAGTTGAGAGACAGGCAGGGCGTTAGGGCTCTGCTATCGAAATACCACAGTGAACAGCTTAATGAAATCTACTTCCTTTCACAAGATTCTCTCTCCTCTTTTCCACTAGCAGTTTTTTTCTTTAAGTTGCTTGTGTGCCTATTGATAACCAATTATTCCAATTTACATGGTTGGAATTTCATAAAATCTGGTGAAGTGTATTTCTGCAGTAACTTAACACTGTTAATACGCTATGTAACAAAAGTCCATTCTAATGCATTAATTCGTTTTAAATAGTAAACCCTTTTCAAAGATTTTAAATGAACCCCTTTAACAGGTCAGCAACTATGATACAAACACACCACTCATATTTAACAACAATGTGAGAGCCAAGACCTGGGACAGGAGGTGACAACAATTAGGCACCAAAGGAGACAAGTACCCTTGCCCCTCAATAGTAGATGAGAGGCAGACAGCGCACACACTTTAACACGTGAAGTATAGGGGAGATTACAGGATAACATAGATATGTTATAAAGAAAAATAAAGCCGACGAGAGATTCTGAATTTTGGGTCAAGGGACACAATGATTTATGATCGCTTGGTCAAGCAGGGACCACAAAAGCAGAGCTTTTTTGTGCAGGTGAGGAAGCCATGGACATGAGTTTTGAGCGAAGAGTTAGTAAAGCAAAGGAAATCCCAGGTGCAAATAAAGCAAGCTGTGTATGGGGGCAGGGAGGGAGGTTCTGAGGGACACAGAGGGGGAGGGGAAGACAGCAGGGGAGGGACAGGACACAATATCCATGCAAGTTTCAGAACTCTGGACTTGGAGTGTGAGTGAGATGCAGAGCCTCTAGATGGTCTGGACAGAGATCTGGACTTCAGCTCGGACACTGCTTTTTTCAAGGAAGCCAACTTTATTATTTTTTTCAAGATTTGAAAGGCAGAGTGACAGAGGGAAAGAAAGATGCATGGGCACACACACACACACACACACACACACCATCCATCCATCCACCCACCCACCCACCCACTAGTTCCTTCCCAACATGGCCAGGCCCACACCACCTGGGTCTCCCACATGGCTGGCAGGGGCCTAAGCACTTGCGTCATCTTCCGTTGCTTCCTGAGACACATTAGTAAGCAGCTGGACTGTAAGTGGGGCAGCCTGGACACGCACCTGCCCTCTGGAATGGGATGCTGGTGTTGCAGGTGGCGGCTTCTGTGGCTTAACCCGCTACACCACAATGCTGGCCTGACGCCAACCTTGACAATGCGCTGAATACTACCAAAAGGTGTCCCTCTTCTTTCTCTGATGCCTCAAACAAGGGTTCTTCAGAAAGTTTATGCAAAAATATATTATGGAAAGCTGCATGGATTTCACAAAATTCTTGGATCAAAATAAATTTGGCTTTGAATTTCAATTTTCCCATACACTTTCCCAAGTCTTCCCCTACATTAACATTTTCTCTTTTTTCTCTCCTCAGCACTTATGATAGATAAGACTGATGCACAAGTGTGTTTGCAGAAAAGGAGAGCTTGCCAAACAAAGGTGCATACAAAAGACTGGAGTTTGGTGCAGTGGTTAAGGTAACACTCAGGATGTCTATATTCCATATTATTGTGCCTGGGTTCAAGTCCTGGCTCTGCTCCCAAGTCTAGCTAACTGCAAATGCAGGCCCTAGGAGCTATAGGTGGTGGTTCACATAGTTGGGGTCTGTGCAGCTACATGGGAGCCCCAGACTGGGTTCCCACTTCCTGGCTTTGGCCCGGACACAGCATCTTAGGCTGATGCAGGTATTTGGAGGAGTTAACCAGTTGTTGGAAAATCACTATCTGTGCATCAGTCTGTCTTTTTCTTTCAAACAAAAATAAAACACTTAAAAAGAGCTTTATTCTTTATAGTATTCTTTGAAGTACCCAGAATGGAGGCAGGAGAAAGTGCTGAAGCCGGCTACAAGGTCTGCTTTTCAAGACCTTCTGAAGCTCTATTCTGCCTGGAGCCCAAGGATCTCCATGCAATAATCTGCTCCAATGACTCCTAACTTTGCATGACAAGAGAAAGTAAACTTAGAAATTCATACTTTGTATTTAAAAGTGTGTTACCTAAGTATAGCTTCTGTTAGTTGATATTCTCGGGGAGTGAGGGGTTTGGGTCAGGCAGTTTTCTGGTTATGGTGACAGTGTCTCAGAATCAAAATAAAATTTAAGTATCGGCTGGCGCCGTGGCTCACTAGGCTAATCCTCCGTCTGTGGCGCCGGCACTCAGGGTTCTAGTCCCAGTTGGGGCGCCAGATTCTGTCCCGGTTGTTCCTCTTCCAGGCCAGCTCTCTGCTGTGGCCCGGGAGGGCAGTGGAGGATGGCCCAAGTGCTTGGGCCCTGCACCCCATGGGAGACCAGGGGAGGCACCTGGCTAGCGCGGTGTGCCGGCCGCAGGGGCCATTGCAGGATGAACCAACAGAAAAAAAAAAAATTAAAAAGGAAGACCTTTCTCTCTGTCTCTCTCACTGTCCACTCTGCCTGTCAAAAAAAATAAATATCTCAGCATCCTTTAGAAGTGTTAATCCTAGGGACATGACCTATGTTCTGCAGGATCACTTGGGAGGGTGAGGCTCGCATTGTCTTTCAAGCTTCCTTTCAAAGAGCAAGACGCCCAGAAGGCTCCGGGGCTGTGGGTAAGCGGATGAGCTTTGGACTCAGCTTGGGCCTGTATCCCTCCCCCATTATCATGTACTAGAGCAAGACTTTCAAAAACTTAGCTCACCCATATAAACCTCAATTTTCTTATATGTGAAGGAGGAATAAACATGGGATTTCCCTCCTAGGGAAAATGCAAAAAATGAAGACCTAGGGCACACAAAACCCAATTTCAGTACCCTATTACAGAGGGTGGTTGTGTACATCAGCTCTAGGCTACCAGGTTCGGGCACAAATTACTTTCACTGCACATGTGCAAGGCTTCATATCAGTGTTTTCTGAGTACCTCACAGTTGTGCAGCATTTTTGATGTAAGATATGGGAAAAATGGTCAAAGGGAAATTGCTCTTGTATTGATCTTAAGGTGTACTTTTGAGAAAGAAAGTCCCTTAAAACTTCATTTTCTAAGAGTTGTGACTCTCTTACATGAGGGGGACCAAAAAAGTGATTAATTGAGGTCTTGTTAGTGGGATTCCGGTTAATGAAGGCCAGGCTATATAATTGGCCTTTCCCTCAATTAGTCCAAATTAGTAAATGTTACTGTACATTTGTTCCTGTCAAGAATGAATGAATAATTTAGCTGTGACATTAAATAAATACCAGACATCGATTTATACATGTCATCTCTAGTGACATCAATTTTCGTGCAAAGTCTTGGCATTGGCCACAGCACGCCAAGGCAAGGTGTTCTGTAGAAACTTCTGCTTTACTTGTGTTAACTCTTCAGGAAAAAGACAAACGTGAAAAAAGCAAGAGGACCGATTCCAAAGTGGAGACCGTGAGCCTGACTGGTTTGGGACGAGATGATGAGCAAAACTCGCCATCCGCATGGAGCTCACCTTTGGACCCTGAGCTAGCTGGTGAGGATACAGTGATGGAGAACCACATAGTTGCTGAGGCTTCTGACAACCACATGGAGCAGAGGCTGGAAGATGCCATTAGTCATGACCTCACTGATGAAGCCTTATTTACTTATTAAAAAGAGCCAGCAGGTCATAACCATTAACAGGTAACATGCAAGCATACAACACAGGCCGTGGTGAGAGTGTACTCTGAAACACTGTCTACACCATTTGGTCTTCTCCCCGACTCCTGCACTGCTTGGAATCTCCAAAGTACAGTGAGTTCACTGGAGGCTGGAGGCCCCTAAGTACCTTCAGTTTGAGGCTTGGTTGCCAGAAAAAACACATCACCCATCCCCTGTAATCCTCAGAAGGTTAAGCTGATCACCAATGGCCAATAATATAATCAAACATGCCTACGTAACAAAGGCTGCACAAAAACTAAACCCAAAAGGATGGAGTTCTGGGAGCTTCCAGGTTGCCAGAGTGCTGGAAAGATGGTGTGCTCGCAGTGGGTATAGACGCTCTGCGTGCCTCCCAGATGGACCCCCACCTTCTGGTGGTCATCAGTATCCTTTGGAATATCCTCTATAATAGACCAGTCAATGCCAAGGTTTCCCTGAGTTCAGCAAGCCATCTGAGCAATAACAGAACCCAAAGCAGGGGTCATGGGATCCTCAGTTTGTAGCTAATCTTGTAAGGAGGTCGGGCATCTAAAATGGGGGCAATGTGGTGGGACTGAGCCTTCCGCCTATGAATCCGACACTTTCTCCGGGTAGATAGCAACAGAATTCAACTGGACAACAGCCAGCTGGAGTCTGCTGGAGAATCTTCCAGAGAATTGCTTGGTGTGGGCTTTTGCATTTTAGCGAGCAGCAGCTAGGGAGAACTTTTTGTGTTTTTCTGATATCCTCACAGTGAGGAAGGATGGGACAAGTCTCCAGTGCAGGGCAAGTACACCAGAAAAGGCATCCAGCAGGTGCGGCACTCCAGGGGCTCGACAATGCGCTCCTCGCGAGGCAGAGAGGCCGAAAGTCTGTACAGCAGATCTATCTGAGTCTGGCCCTGTGTCTCCTTAAGGACTGCAGGGCTTTAGTGATTTTAACTCTTCCTCAGGATTCCCTTCTTAGTCTTGGACCTGCGCCCCTATATTTCAGACAGGACCGAGACCTCGTGCCCTTATTCCTATTACGTTGATATAATAATTAATCTAGTTTCCTTGACTGATGCTGACAGAATACATTGTTTTTCTGCTGCAATTCTGATTCTCTGGCATTTCAACCTACCAAGCACTGTTTCCCTACACCCACAGTTTCTGATTAGAGACTTTCACTCAATGACACAGTAGAAAACAGGGGCAAGGGAGTAGGTCAGTTGCCAGGCGCACCTGAGCAAGTACAGTTTATGTTCTGTAGATTCTCTGAGCTTTCATGGTTTCTTATCTATTAAGATGGGGTTCATGATAAGGACTCTGATGAGCAGTCGCAAGAATTAAATATTTTTTCATTTGTATTACATCTTACATATTAATGCATTCAGAATACTTTTTCTTAAATGTGTATTATTTTTGAAAAAAAAAAAAGTGTTGCTTTGAAAGGCAGAGAGTAACAGATCATCCATTAGCTGGCTCACTCTCCAAACACCTAAAACATCCAGGGCAGAGCCAGGGCACAGTCAGGAGCTGGGAACTCAATCCGGATCTCCCACAAAGGACACAGATTCAACTGCTAAAGCCATCGCTGCCTGCCTCCCTGGAAGCTCACTAGCAAGAAGCTAGAATGGGGAGGACATCCAAGACTCTAGTATTGGATGTGGGCGTCCCAACCACGGTTTTAACCATACCACCAAACACTCTACCGGGACTCTTTTTTTAATTTTGAAAACATGTTCACTAAATCAAACCTCAGGCGTACACACTACTAAATTCCATTTTCTGAAGATGCTAGACTTCTGCCAACAGCACCAGTTCATTTCCAGACTGCAGACGAAGCTCGACATCTTTATTTTCCAGTGCTTTCGCTCTCTGCTCCACTGAAGCTTAGCACCAGTGTGTGTAATTAAGGGCTTAGTGCTTAGCCGGCATTCCAAGAGGCATAGCCCCTGCTCGGTGCCACCTGCCAATCTGTCCGAATTTGCTTTCTGCCATTCTGCCAATTCCCTCTCTGCAATCCTCTCTGCGGGGAGAAAGCAAGAAGAGCTATACAGGCGGTTTCTACGTTCCAGTGGTACTTCCAATAACGTGTGCCTTGTGTTCCAGGAGGGCTCACTCCTGGCTCGCCTGATTAGCATTTACAAGGGAAGATTCACAGGCAGAAGGTGGGTGCACAGGACCCTGGTCTTTGTCACTCAGGAAGTCTTTGAAGTAAAATACAATCTTCCTCATTAGGAAACTCCCCGTGCTTGCTAATAAAGGCAAAATGTCAGGCTCTCAGCGGTTGAGGATAATTTTTAAAATTAAAATAATCTAGGCCTTATGTCAGAGTTTGAGCTTTTCTTCCCAGGTATACCTGAAAATAACCATTGACTTTCAATAGAACAAACACAAGATCCTTCAATGCCATGCAGCAAGAATGCACTGGTGGGGCCGCAGGGGGCAAAGCCACCGCCTATGGGGGCCGGCATCCCATATGGGTGCTGGTTAGAGTCCCGGCTGCTCCTCTTCCAGTCCAGCTCTCTGCTATGTCCTGGGAAAGCAGTGGAGGATGGCCCAAGTCCTTGGGCTCTTGTAGCCGCATGGGAGACCCAGAAGAAGCTCCTGGCTCCTGGCTTCAGATTGGCCCAGCTCCAGCCACTGTGGCCATTTGGGGAGTGAACCAGCAGGTAGAAGACACCCTCCCTGCCCTTGCCTCTCTGTAACCCTGCCTTTCAAATAATCTTAAAAAAAAAAAAAAAAAAAGAGTGCACTGGCATTCAAACAGTAAGGTAACCAAGTATAAGAGTGCTAGGGAGCTCCAAGACAGAACTTCAGAGTTAACCCATCACTTCCTGCGACAGCCTGTGGATTCTTTACCAAATTCATTTCACTTCAGAAGAAAATGTATGTGACACGACCGCCACCAGGGGGTGACAGAGTGAGAACTTGGGACCAGGGGTTCCGCACTGTTCCATGAAACCACCCTGCTAGCAACCTACTCAGTTCCAAAACCACGTGTTTTCATCTTTTAGCAACAATCCAAACCCAGGGACGCTTTTTCACTTGCCAGAATGTGTTGTCACTGTCCTCCAGCCTCTTTGTCGTGAAGCTCTTCTTAGTACACAGCCACGCATAGACCTTGACTTCTAATGTCCCCACATAGGACCACCCAACTTCACACACTCCAGGGGGCTGTCCTCAGGGACTGGCAAAAAGGGAAGCCCTGATAGAAATGTGGCCACAGACTCTCTCCTCTGAAAACGCTGGCTTAGCCCCTCAACCACGGCTCTGAAAAACCAGGCTAATATATGTTATATACACCATTGCTTCCTGGAGATTGACAGCCCTTCTCAGAGCCTCCTGAGTCAGTGCCCTAGGCTGGACAACAGCTGACCTGCTCTGACTCCCTTCTTCAATCATATTCCCAAAGCCCCTGCAATCCATGCTCTCTGATGCCTAAGGACACGCCTGCCCTATCTCAAAGCAAACACATGTAGGAATCCTATTGCAAGGCACAGTCTTACAAATTGTGAGCTCTGGAGTCAAATACACTTCAGTTTACAAACTGGCTCGTCACTTTCTAACTGTGCTACCTTAGCTGGTTTCAACTCGAAACCCCCGATTCCCAACTCCTAATGCTGACTGGTTATCTAGAACTCCAGTGGACACTGCTGTTTACTAAGTTTTTCATCCTATATGCCAATCATGTTAACCCCAGTTGCATACACCATATAGTAACAGCAGTTTTGAATACCGAGATCCAGGGCTTAAAGCTGTACCCAAGAAGAAAGATCTTTCTTTGCTTCTGTTGGACGAGGTAGTGTCTCTGCATGTGATGGCCGGATCTACTACAGCTACCTTGCTACGAGGAGTGGAGCCAACCTGTGTGCTGAACACCCTGAAATCAGAGAGTACAGATGAAAAGAACCTGGGTTTCTGACAGCAACGGTGAATGCCTGAACTAACAGCCTGAGTTCCATCAAGTAATATCATCTAGGTCACATCTGAGTCAGGCATTTTTCTAGCACCTGAAGCTAGAAGAAAGCATAATTATTGGAAATAATGACAATAGCTAACACTTCCCAAGATTTCTCCATGTCAAGAGTTGCTTGAAATATTTCAATATATTAACTTATTTAAAGAAGTTAAGCAACCTGCTCCATTCACCCAGCAGGGAGCAGTAAAGCAGGCATTGATCAAAGGCAGTCTGGCTCCAGCACCAACCCCTCTGCAGAATCACTTTCTTACATGTACTGTCTTAGGGGGATAATGGGCTTTGGTTTAAAAATAAAGCCATCTAGACAGTCCCTAATGCAAAGTTGGAGGAATTAAAACATGCTGCTAATTTCACAACAATGATGTTTTCCATCTGCTTGCTAAAATATCAGGCCTCTCCTCCTACTGTAACTGTTAGCTCTCACTCTAGTGTCTCCCAGTTTATTATTCACACTAACACTCACCACCCACCTCCCAGTGGCATGCAGCACCTAACTGCGCCACAGACCTCGCCACAATTTAGTCCAACTTACACCTGATTGTCAGTGCAAATGTTGGGGTTCTTGTCTCTTGTCTTTCAATCTCCCCCAAAAGGGAGTCATAGAAATCAGAACGCTTCCAAGATGAGAAAGATGAAACCAGAATCCCTTTCCCCAAAGACAGCCATAAAAGCTAGAGTCATTATTCTGGCCCTTCTGTCTGGGACCTGGCCACGAACAACTTAGGACATCCATTTACACAGGAGGGTCGAATGAAGGCTACAAGTGGAGACCAGAAGAATCTGGTCCAGCCTCACTAGGATTCTCCACTATCAGCTCACATCCTCTCCTTTCAATCACAGCTTCCCACGCTTCATGAAAGCCAGGTAGAAGAATGAATAGTTCACCAAGAGTCTTTGTCTTCAGGGATCCCATGGCATGTAAATTCACAATCAAATCTGTGAGGCTCTTCCGTTAATCTGTTGTCATTGGTGTGTCCCGAATGAGGCCTCGCCACTTTTCCACCCAACACTTGCCTTCCTCTCTCAGGATCTCCCAAAGCTTCAAGGCACTGCTCAGACCCAGAGGAAGTGATTCAGTTTAGAGTAGCAGATCCGCTACTGGCCATGCAAGCGTATTAGAATACATTTTCTTTTTCTTGTCTCCAAAATAGCTCCACAGTTTTTGGATGCCTGTGGGGAGCAACTCGGACTAGACTAAGTTACTGGAATTAAGACTTATTCTATGCATCTGCTCTCCTACAATATGGCGCTGGGAGAGGAGTAAACAACTTCTACACAGCTGCCTCCAGTTCGACCAATAACCTGCAGGAGCTGATCCTGCTCCTGATTGGAGGAGAGCAGCGTACTCGGTGTGTGGGTAGCAGAGTTGGGATTGGTGGAAGAGGACTATAAAGGAGGAGAGAGACAACATGCACCAGGAACATCTAAGGGGAACACCTGAGGAACACCTGTGCAGCCCCCGAGAGAGCCGGCCGGCGGTGTGCCGCTCCCCCGCGGAAGTGGGGAAAGTGGCAGGGGGAGCCGCCCTTCCACGGAGGTGGAGGGATCGGCAGCCAACCCGGGAAGGACCAGCAGCAAACCCAGGAAGGGCCGAGCAGACGAAAGAACAGCGCAGGGTCCTGTGTCGTTCCTCCGCGAATTGGGGAGCGACAGATGCCTTTATCGTTTTTTCAAGCAATCTGATCCAAACCGATCTGAGGAAATTCACGTGGTCCTACCTTTGTCTATCCCAGAGCAACAGCTCCTTTGGGTGAATGTGGGTGTCCGAATTCATTGTTCTTCCACTTGTGGGAGCTGGAGGTTGGAAATGGGCAGCTGAGTGATGGGGGAATGAGAATTAACACAGCCAACTTTAGGACAAGGCTCAGGGATACGCACTGGAAAGTGTTCCCCCTGATGATTCTGACACACACTAACCTCTTACACTCTCTTATCACAACGGCCAGAAAGAACAAGGGGCTAACAGGGCAGTGGGACTGAATGAAATTGAAGCACCATCATAGGAGAATTAAACCTGGGGTAAAACCTCCCGCTTGTCTTCTATTCCTTTGCTCTCTCTCTCTCTTATTTATTTATTTATTTAATTTATTTTTTGACAGGCAGAGTGGACAGTGAGAGAGAGAGACAGAGAGAAAGGTCTTCCTTTGCCGTTGGTTCACCCTCCAATGGCCGCCGCGGCCGGCGCACCACGCTGATCCGATGGCAGGAGCCAGGTACTTCTCCTGGTCTCCCATGGGGTGCAGGACCCAAGCACCTGGGCCATCCTCCACTGCACTCCCGGGCCACAGCAGAGAGCTGGCCTGGAAGAGGGGCAACCGGGACAGAATCCTGCGCCCTGACCGAGACTAGAACCTGGTGTGCCGGCGCCGCAAGGCGGAGGATTAGCCTAGTGAGCCGCGGCATTGGCCCCTTTGCTCTCTTACACTTCCATTTTTCACGTCCTACCTCCTGAATCTCCACCAGTCACAAGACAGTGCAATGGCTTCACAGAGTCAGATCTGTTAGGGCTTAGTACTCCCGCAGTGGTTTGAAAATTAAGAGGTAACACAGAGCACCTGTGAGAAGGAATGCCTAGGCATTTACCTATATTAACTCTTCTCATCAGCCTCACGAAACCACAGGATTGCCGTTTCTCACTACTACAAAGACCAACAGAGAAAGCTTACGTAGCTCACTAAGACCACACAGCTGGGTGTGACCCAGGTGTCTGATTCTGGCGCTGTTGCTCCCTTTCAACAGTGCTATGACAGAGCTGGTGAGAAGCTGGAAGGAGATTTGCTTCAGTCAGCAAACGAACTTCCATTCACGCTGTTCCCTGCCTGGACACCCTCATGTCTTAGTTACCCTTAAGACTGTTACCCATTCTTCAAGGCCTAGAGTTAATTAACGTCGGATACTCTTGGCAACCATTTCAAGGGTCAAGAGCATGGGGAATATTTCATGCTTCATAGATTCCTATTATTATTTATATAAGGCAAAAAATTTTATATATACAGATTTAAGAGCACAATCCTTCTTCCTAGCAGGTCCTACCTCCTTCTTCCTTATTTTTCTATTAATTGTAACCTTGCCATATTTTCAATTTACTTTATAATCACAAGCTTAAACCTCTACAAAGAATAGATAGATTTCTTTTCTAAACTAAAATCACATGTATCACATGGTAGGTACTTGGCCTACTGGTAAAGACGTTAGAATGTTCATGTCCCATATTGCAGTGCCTGGGTTTGATCCCTGCCTGTCTCTTGACTCCTGTAATAGGCTCATGTGAGAGACCTGGATTGTGCTCCTGGTTCTTGGCTTTGGCTTGAGCCAACTTAGGAGTAAGCCGATGGGAATTGTTTCTATTTGCCTCCACTGTCCCCTGTTGCCTCCCACCTTTACAAATCACAAAGTATAAAGCCATTTTTTCTTTCTTTTTCTTTCTTTTCTTTCTCTTTCTCTCTCTCTCTCTTTCTCTCTCTCTCGCTTTCTATCTCACTTTCTCTTTCTTTCGCTCTTTCTCTCTCTCTTTCTCTTTCTTTCGCTCTTTCTCTCTCTCTTTCTCTCTCTATTTTGACAGGCAGAGTGGACAGTGAGAAAGAGAGAGAGAGAAAGGTCTTCCTTTGCCGTTGGTTCACCCTCCAATGGCCCCTGTGGCCGGCGCATCGTGCTGATCCGAAGCCAGGAGCCTGGTGCTTCTCCTGGTCTCCCATGGGGTGCAGGGCCCAAGCACTTGGGCCATCCTCCACTGCACTCCCTGGCCACAGCAGAGAGCTGGCCTGGAAGAGGGGCAACCAGGACAGAATCCGGCGCCCCGACCGGGACTAGAACCACGTGTGCCGGTGCCACAGGCAGAGGATTAGCCTATTGAGCTGCGGGGCCAGCCATATAAAGCCATTTTCTAAAATCATATATGTAGATTCAAGTTAATAAGCACTGTATCAGACATTCAGCTAGCAGGAGAAGCTGCAAATATGCTTTGTTTAAATATGAAGATGGCACCAGACACAAGAAGGCACTTTTAACACACATTTATTAGAGACAGTGATTCAGAGAGAGGCACACAAGCAGAAGGGATTAAAATTCTTGTCCCCTTCCTCACTCCCTTCCAGCACAGGGTTTAACCATTCTAGTGAATAAAATGCATCCTAGTAATAACTTACTCCTTCCATTAGAGAGCACTAAGTTACAGAACGGGAAACAGGCACAGTCCTATACGGTGAGTGCAGGGCCGAACCCCGTGCCCCCGTCCACCATGTGACCACGGAGGACGCACCATCCCCACTAGGGAATTGGGTGCCAGCTGCACCATTGAGTTCCCGCTTTGCCATGCTATTAGCTCTCTGGATCTGGCTGAGTTGTCAACTGGGGATCTTGTTAAAAACCCAAGTTTTGAGTCAGTAGTTCTGTAGTGGGGCTTGCAATTCTCTGTTTCTAGCAAATTCCAAATACACAGGGGACCATGGGCATATTTTGAGTGGCGAGGAGCTGGAGCAGTTTCCATGTTGTTAGAAAAATGGAAGTCACAATATCTCCATCACAGACTTTTCATGAGGATAAAGTTAGAGAACCTTGTATGAGTTCCACATCTATGGATCCTGAAATAGTCCACAAACAATTACATCTGTGCTGCTCCTGTACAGACTGTTCTTTCTGGTCATTAGTTCGTCAACAATATACTCTAACAACTATTTATATAGCATTTACAGTGCATTTGGTAGTGTAAGTACCCTAGAGATGATTCAAAGTGTATGGGAGGGGGCCAGTGCTGTGTAATAGCGGGTAAAACTGCCACCTGCAGTGCCGGCATCCCATATGGGCGCAGGTTTGAGTCCCGGCTGCTCCACTTCTGATCCAGCTCTCTGCTATGGCCTGGGAAAGCAGTAGAAGATGGCCCAAGTCTTTGGGCCCCTGCACCTGTGTGGGAGACCCCTGGCTTTGGATCAGTGCAGCTCTGGCCATTTTGGACAGTTGGGGAGTGAACCATTGGATGGAAGAGCTCTCTCTCTCTCTCTCTCTGCCTCTGCCTCCCTTCTCTGTGTACTTGCAAATAAATAATCTTAAAAAAAAAAAACAGTATATGGGAGGAAGTACACAGGTTATAGGAGGTTACTTTTGGGAAAATAGAATGAAAACTATTTCTATGCAAAAAATTTAAAGTCATGCAGGTTTTTTTCATAATACAAATTTTGCACAAAATTTTTAAAGTCTTCTCATATGCATGGAGTATAATTTTTTTTGCACCAAAATAAACTTTTTTTTAACCCAATTTTTTTTTTTTTTGGACAGGCAGAGTGGACAGTGAGAGAGAGAGACAGAGAGAAAGGTCTTCCTTTGCCGTTGGTTCACCCTCCAATGGCCGCCGCGGCCAGCGCACCACGCTGATCCGATGGCAGGAGCCAGGAGCCAGGTGCTTTTCCTGGTCTCCCATGGGGTGCAGGGCCCAAGCACTTGGGCCATCCTCCACTGCACTCCCTGGCCACAGCAGAGGGCTGGCCTGGAAGAAGGGCAACCGGGACAGAATCCGGCGCCCCAACCGGGACTAGAACCCGGTGTGCCGGCGCCGCTAGGCGGAGGATTAGCCTAGTGAGCCGTGGCGCTGGCCCAAACTTAACTTTTAATTCCATCTTCTACCAACTTTTGCAGTCTCTTCATATGTGATTTACTGCTGCACTATTTCATGGAAGAGACCTGAGAAGCAGTTCCACACAGCATCTATGAAGGCAACACTGAAGTTCTCAGTGCACAGCCGTAGAAAGCACCAGGCTTAGAGACACTACACATACAAGACTGTCAGCTATGAAATACTAGGACTCAGGTGCAGAGAGCCACTACCTTCACCAGGGATAACCAGAGTGCTCATGGCAGCCCTGACATAAGTCCTGCCCAGAGGCATGGGTGACAACTCTACGTACACCTCAGTAGTATGCGAGCAGCAGTTAGGATGCCCATTAAGTCACCTGCGTCCCACATCACGGTCCCTGGGTTTTCATCCTGGCTCTGGTTCTAAATTCCAGCTTCCTGCTCCTGCAGACCCTAGGAGGCAACAGTGATGGCTCAAGTAACCAAGTCCCCGTCACCGCCAGGTGAGAATCAGACTGAGTCACGAGCTGCCTCATTCAGCTCCAACCAGGGTCTGGTGTGGGCATTTGGGGGAGTAAACCAGCAGATGAGTGCTCTTTCTCTCTGCAGTCAAAAAAGGAGGATAAATTTTTTTTTTCTGACAGGCAGAGTGGACAGTGAGAGAGAGAGACAGAGAAAAAGGTCTTCCTTTGCTGTTGGTTCACCCCCCAACGGCTGCTGCGGCCGGCGCACTGCGATGATCCGATGGCAGGAGCCAGGTGCTTCTCCTGGTCTCCCATGGGGTGCAGGGCCCAAGCACTTGGGCCATCCTCCACTGCACTCCCGGGTCACAGCAGAAAGCTGGCCTGGAAGAGGGGCAACCGGGACAGAATCCGGCGCCCCGACCGGGACTAGAACCCGGTGTGCTGGCGCCGCAGGCGGAGGATTAGCCTAGTGAGCTGCAGCGCCGGCCAGAAGGATAAAATTTAAAAACAAAAAGTATTGTGGCTTGTTGGGCAGCCCTCATCTGTGAGTTCACCCTCACCAAGAAGCTGTTTTACACAGTCCTCTTAGTGCTTTGGGTAGGTGACACCATGACAGCTTCAGCTCAGGGAGACGCTGCGGAAGAGAAGACGCTAGAATTTACCATGAACTATGCTTGTAATTGGCTAAGGGAGATCAACACATTTATACCCACTAATGAGGATTAATATGCTCATGAAGCACTAGCACAGTGGTCTCTGTTGCCAATGGAAAAGAGTGGGTCATTCCTTTTCAGTCTCTTATATTATCAAGTCACATTTTATTTACTTCACTCTACAAAGTTCTCATGTCTTAAATACTGAGTGGAATGCAATTTAGAAGGCAGAATCATCTCACCCATGTTTGTTACATGCTAAAGTTAGGAGATGACAGTGCATTCGATCAACACGGATCACCCTTCAAGCACATAGTGAAATCGGAGAAGACCCCCTAAAATTCACACTGAAATGTGGCCCCTTAAAGTTCCCTAGAAATGCTATCCAGGGTGCCACATGTACTACCAGAATTTGGGGTGCCATACAATTTCACCACGGGCTTATTACTAAACCCCCAATATTAATAAGCCCGAGCGGGTTCTTGCCTAATATTTAGAGAAGAATTCTAAATACCGGCACAGATAAACGAGGCAGCATGGTACGTTTTAAGCTTTTATTTAGTGAGAAAGATGCATAGGAGGGTGAGAGCTTTATTTAAGAGAGGTAAATATGGGTTCATACCAAGCACCAGGAACCAGTCACGTGGAGGAGCATCTAGGCCAGGAAACCTAGAGGCCCGAAGGCCATGTACCCTGGAGGGGCGGGGCTACAGCAAGCCCCTTCCTAGCAAGAGGCCAGGGAAAAAGAGCAGGCTGGGCCACACCATGTCCTGGCTTTTAACCCACTTCCAAAGGGGAGCGCTTAATTAACCTGATTGGCTGGTGGGCACCCAGGTGTGGCCAGGTAGGGGAGTCAGGCCACTCAGGGGCGTGGCAAAGGCATCAGATAGGGGCATGAGGTCACACAGGGGCTTGGCAAAGGCGTGGTCTTCCAGTTCACAAATCTAACAATTTTAACCTGTATGCCTGCCTGCTTCAATAGGACGATTCCCGGTTAACACATCAAACACAAGCCACAGTTGCTCATAAGTAAAATCTGAGACAGGATAGAAAGCATGCAAGGTTACTGGGAATTCTGCATGCATTAAATAGTCTGTAGTGACGGGAAGAATGGTGTCACACAATCCAAATCCTGCAGTTAAATTCTGAGTGATGAGTGATGTGATTTTAAACTTACGTTTCCTCCTTGTTTTGCAGACGTAAGCGACTTAGGAGGAGGAAGGCTTTCTGACACGTCTGTTTTACAACATCTGCCCTTCTGCGCCTGCGCAGACTTCAAACCCCGAGTCAGACTCAGTCACGCTTTGACTTTAGGGAACTTGCATGACACCCCCCAGAGAGGAGCTTATTTCACCCTTCTTCCTCGCAGTGGCTGTGTCCGCTGGGGGCTGCATTTGAAAGCCCTGCTCCATCTCTGAAGATCTCTAGAGAATCAGAAATGACAGCCACAGCGCAATACCAGGGGACGCCCATGCAGTGTGCCGGTCAGGGAGGGCTCGTGTTGTTCTTACCCTCGGTTAGGCGGTGCCTGCGAGCGATGGAGTTCTTAGAAGAACTGACTTCTGACCCTCAGCCTCTCTAAGGGCTTATTTCAGCCAGCTCAGTGACGGCGAGCTCTGAACTGTGCTGCTATTTTCCCGGGATTGTTTCACATCTCACTGTCTAGACCGACACTCTGCTCACTCAAACATCAGACGTTCACTGAACAACTATTACATGCCGAGTGCTGTGCTAAGTGCTGGTAAGCAAGGCAGGCATCTCTGGCATCACGGAGCTCATGGATGAGAAACCTCCCGAGATGCATGGCTAAGGATCCCGGTCCCCCGTATTTATAATTATAACCATATCTGAATTCTCACTACAGAGATTTTGGATTTTATTGTAAATGAACCCATTTTTAATGTCTTGGATTTGTCATCTCCCTTCCCCTCCAAATGGGGACAATACCTAGTGAATGCCACAGTGGATGCGGTCAGATCCCTAGCTATAAGTCACCGATTCACACTCAATCACCAACCGTTAACGGCACAGCCATGGCAGGCAAGGCTATGCTGTGCATGGGGGTCCTAAGCAGCCCTCCAGGTTCTAAAAGCCTAGTAGATGGGCCGGCGCCGCGGCTCACTAGGCTAATCCTCTGTCTTGCAGCGCCGGCACACCAGGTTCTAGTCCCGGTTGGGGCGCCGGATTCTGTCCCAGTTGCCCCTCTTCCAGGCCAGCTCTCTGCTGTGGCCAGGGAGTGCAGTGGAGGATGGCCCAAGTGCTTGGGCCCTGCACCCCATGGGAGACCAGGAGAAGCACCTGGCTCCTGGCTTCGGATCAGCGCGGTGCGCTGGCTGCAGTGCGCCGGCCATGGCAGCCATTGGAAGGTGAACCAACGGCAAAGGAAGACCTTTCTCTCTCTCTCTCACTGTTCATTCTGCCTGTCAAAAAGTAAAAAAAAATAAAAATAAAAAAAAAGCCTAGTAGATGAGGTGGAAACTAAACTAATGCAGTTGATAAGAGGTATAAAAACAAACTTCTTTGAAAAGTAATTAATACTAACACTATACATGGCTTAACTTCATTAAAAATTAAACCAATTAACCAATTATTGCAAATGAAAGGTGAGGGTGATAATTTGCTTTTGTTGCTTAATGCTGCCTTGGGTTCAAGTGGTGCATGATGTTTACCTAGTCCCAACTTGGTATCTTCCCTGTGCACAAAAATCCAATTAGAATATCAGATGTTTAGCCTTTCCAGCAGAAGCATTAATGTGACATTGTGACAGTAGAGGGATGACAAAAAAAAATCAGTTGGCATGATTCACGGATGTTTTCCAGTATCATGCAATGCTCCAACTAATGAGCAGTAGCTGAGAAGCAGTAGAGGGTATTAAGTGTTACATTCTATTATTAATGCCTTGCTTGGAGATGAAGACAGGTTTTTTCCATGCTGCTTATCGATGGTCCACAGTGTTCTTTTTCCTTCTCCCTTGCCTGGTTCTCCCCACCAAGTTACTCTTTTCAGAAGCTTAACTTTAGAACCAAGATTTTCCAAGGCAGAATGAAAGGGCTCCTACAAAACATATTCCCCTGGGTAAAACAGGGTGCGAGCAGGCGTTCCTGAAATACAACATAGCATTTGTTCAAAGGTCTTCATGCCAGAGAACAAAGTTTCCTCAACAAGAAATTCAGAAGTCTCTGAATCACGTGTTTCATTTGGTGGGAAAATGTTGGTCATTTGGTCCGTGAAGTTATGATGAGTCCAAGAGAGAAGCTTTTAAGAGGGAGAACTACCTGACAGCAAGGCTAGCCATCGATCTTCCACAAGCCTGGCCAAAGCCAAGTTTCTCCCACCTTCAATTACTGACTTAATGTGGGTGCTCATCAGGCCTTGGGTCTGAATCATTTGCTAATACATGACCGTGCAAACTGGCAGGACAGTAATAAATGGCACTGAATCCTGCCCTGGTCATAATTGCACCTGTGCTGGACTGCTTAGCCAGAAAAACATTTACTGAAGCTCTGTGTCTGAACCAATCCCCAAACGCTTCCTTCAACTTGATTTGCAGATCAATTGTCAGGATTAAAGTTAAGAGATTTGGAGGATGGGCCGGTGTGGTGGCTCACTTGGCTAATCCTCCGCCTGTGGCGCCTGCATCCCATATGGGCGCCGGGTTCTAGTCCCGGTTGCTCCTCTTCCAGTCCAGCTCTCTGCTGTGGCCCAGGAAGGCAGTGGAGGATGGCCCAAGTGCTTGGGCTCTGCACCCGCATGGGGAGACCAGGAAGAAGCACCTGGCTCCTGGCTTTGGATTGGCACAGCGCCACTTGGGGAGTGAACCAATGGAAGGAAGACCTTTCTCTCTGTCTCTCCCTCTCACTGTCTGTAACTCTACCTGTTAAATAAATTTAAAAAGAGAGATTTGGAGGCACAGGCTGCTGATTCAACTGGTAGAGGGGCTCCCTGCAGTGTTATTCACATCTAGCTTTTGACACTGCTTGAGTTCCTGTTTCCAAGCAAAGGAGTTTCAAGACATTGCTGAATGCATGGGAGTAAGTGTTGGAGGGCAGATTCACTGAGGGAGAAAGAGCTTAAGAATTAAAGGGATAGGAATGTGTAGGGCACTTTTTGAAATACAGAGTTTTGGGCAACTAGGATACCAGTTGTACACTTGAGTGATCATTGGTTTCAAGCTAATGAGGTCAACTCTGTGGATTCTCTGTACACACGCCCCCTGGCTCTGGGCTCATGTCTGTGGCTAAAGCCAACCAACCTCCTGTCCAGATACAAGCCAACTCCATCAATACAGGCCTATCCACATTGCTAAGACCAGGTCCCCAAACCAGACACAGATCTCTTCATGATGTAGGCAGGGAGGTGATGAGAAGCTGAGGACTGCCGGCACCTGAGCCACAACCCCACACTATCAAAACCCCACCGTCTTCTGTGCAAATGGCACCTGCTGGATTTCCCTGCTCAAGAGGTGGCCTCAGCTAGCCATCACCAACATGGCTACAGGCTTGGCACACCCAGTTTCCCATCATGCATCATCAACCAAATCCCATGACACTTGCAAGATTTCCAAAAAAGGGGCTTGAAGACAAGCAGGACTCAACCTCCACCCAAACCCCACTCCCATCTGAATTTTCATTTGGGCACCACCCCAGCAAGAACCACCATCAACCTTGTGAATTCCAGCTCTCTCTCACCAGGTTGCCCACAATCCTGCCCGAGTATGTACTTCCTCTCTGCCTTTAAAAAAAATAAAAACATATTCCTGCTTACTTCTCTTTGAATTTTTATTGCATACAGACAAGAACCTGAACCAAGTGTATGGGGGTCTCCCTAGGACACTTACATCCCCACTGGCCCTGTCTTTACCTCCCCAGTGCACAGGAGATACATCTGTCTTTCTGTTCCTCCAAGTGTGCACGTGACCTTGCTCCTCCAGGATGCTCAGCTGCCCCGTCTGTTTCTCTGCTACGTGCAACTTTCCAGCTCCTCTGGTCAACCTTTGTGTTCAAATTCCTTAAAAGCAACATTCACATCTGTCTTTCACGGGCTCTTCTTCTACTTCACGGGTGTGTGGCTACGTTAACAACTGCTATCTCCTTCGTCACCCAGTCTTTAACCTCTTCCAATCTCGAGTCGTTCAACCAACTCAGCTTCCACCACCTGTGTATTAGCTGCTTCCCTGGACCAGGGATGGAAATGATGAGTGGTTGTCCATAGGTGCTGGGCATTGGAAATGCTGAAAAATGAGACTGGGGTGATGGCAGTGCAACTCTCTCTATTAAAATTTAATGAGGGATTTTAGGGTACACATGTTATACCTTAACAAAATTGTTCTTAAAAATGGCAAAGATATGAATCTTGGTTTCACTCCCTTTCCCTCCTCATCTTCCATTTTCAACTCACTCCTAAGCTGTGCCGATGACATCAAAGTATATTTATCCATTTCATGCCATCTTCCTCCAGTTCAGTGTATGAAGGAGCTTTTTTTTTTTTTTTAAAGCATTCATTAATTTGAAAGTCAGAGTTACAAAGAAAGAGGAGAGGCAGAGAGAGAGAGAGAGAGGTCTTCTATCTGCTGGTTCACCCCCCAGTTGACTGCAAGGGTTGGTGCTGAGCCAAACAGAAGCCAGGAGCCTCCTCCAGGTCTTCCAATGTAGATGCAGGGGGCTAAGGACCTGGGCCATCCTCCACCGCTTTCCCAGGCCATAGCAGAGAGCTGGATTGGAAGTGGAGCACCTAGGACACGAACCGGCACCCATATAGGATACTGGCACTGCAGTCAGTGGCTTTACCCACTTTGCCACAGTGCCGGCCCCTGAAGGAGCTTTAAAATGTCCTCTACCATCAATTCTAGCATGTACTACAAATTGCTCTCCACACTAAAGCTAGAATGGTCTTTCCTGCTTTAATACTCTTTATTGGCTTCCAGAAGCCCTCAGATGAAGATCACAGCATGTAAACTGACCTGGAATACACAGCATGACTGCCCCCACCCCCACCCCCAATCTTTCCCTTCTCCTGACTCCCAGCTTCTCGTCTGTCTCAAAGGCACCTGCACTGCACATGCACCTGCTCAATTTTTACTCCCCTCTAGGTAGAAGCCCAAGAGTTACATTGAGGAAGATTACCCTGCCTCATCCACTAACGTCAGTCTCTGATTACTGCCCTCACAGAAGCACAGTTCCTGCCTTCAGAACACGAAGTCCAGTTTGTAACTATACATGCACCACAGTGCGGTGCTAACAGGGTTAGTTTGTGTCCTTCCTGCCACTCACATGGAACTGCACGAGAACAGGGTATGCCTATCCCTTTTTGCATCATGGTACGTTCAACACTCACACTGATACCTGACCTCAAATAATGGTTGAAGGCATCACTTCTCTGCTAGTAATCGTTGAATAGCAACACTTCTTATGAATGAATACAAAACCTCTTCCCTAATCAGAGTCAAGACGTTTGCTGCTGCTATTTGGTATTCCAATGAGGTTTGCATACGTGCACACACACAGCCCTTGTGAAATCATCTCATTTCTTTATTGCTGTTGAACCTAGGGAAACTGAGAACCGAAGTGGAAACACCAACTTGTCTCTGGGATACCCTGAGAGGAGCACCAAAATGGAAATACAGCGAAGCTCCAACTTCTTTCAAATCAGACAGAAAAATTACCCTAAGGCATGTCCCTAAATCATGGCTCTTTCCCCACTTAATAGAAAGAGCTGCTGCCAGCCAAATAGAAATGTTCATACTACTGCAAAACTCTGCTAGGAAAAAGCTATTTTGACATCCTCTCCTTATCTGCACCTGCACCGACTTCTCCCAGTGCTGCATCCTGAGGTCTGACAGCACCTACCACAAATCCAGAGTCCTTGGTCTCTCTTGCTCCTGTGATTAAAAATAAGCATCCAACCATCACCTGGCAACAGGTTTAGCTGTCAGGCTTCAAGTCCCAACTCAGACCTGCACTGGGTCAGTGCACTGGGAGAGAGCTCAGCCTTCCCCAAGGACCATTCCCTAATCCAAAGCCCAGAGTCCTCGGAGAGCCCTGTGGAGAGAGAAACCCAAAGCTGTGTTTCTCAGTCTTCCACCACAGCCTCTTAAAAATGAAATAGACAAGGAAAAAGAAAGGAATGCAATTAAAACAAAGTCCTTTTTTATAAAATAGAATTATCATACACTTGAATGAAAAAGAACTAAAACTATGACAAATTACGGTAATGCCATAGATGGCAATGAAATTCCACTTGCTCAGAATTATCACAGACAATCGTATCTGAGCAAATATTCAAAACCTTCGATTCGACCTACTCCAACGACGAGCGAAGAATGAGAATTCCCCAGTGTGAAGTAGTCTGAAGAGCAAGGAGCTGAAGAGTTAAAATTGTATATGTGTGGGTGTCAAGAGTTAAGCTTAAGCTTACAGGTTTAAAAACCTTCCTGGTGCAGCTGTGAAAATAAGACAGAGTAAAGTAGCACCTTGACAGTAGGGACTCCATTTTGGAGCACTTGAGACTGCATTCTGGGAAAGCAACCCCCCCACCGTGAGACTCTGGTCTGAAACTATGATCTCAAATAGTCGGACAATAGCAGTACACTACATCACCCTTGGCAACGCACAAAAACCCCCTAGCATGATTGCTCAAGCTTAAAAGTAAAAAGGTTACACCTGGGTTACCTGGGCTAATAATAAAGATGTGATTTGTCTATGTCTTAAGATCATAATTGCTGATTGTAAGACTTTAGCAACCGCTTAACAACCGTGTATTCTCTTCCCCTTCCCGGTTTTGCGGTTTTTGCCTTTATAAACCCTAACCTTTGGTTATTCGGGGCTGCTCTGCTCATGATGATCAGACAGCCCCAGCATGCTGGATAATCAATAAAACTTCCCCGTGCTGTTTGCATAAGAGACGTGTCTCTTGGTGACGTTTTTCGGGCGGTCGACTCTAACAGAGCTAATGGGGAGGGTTGCTTTTCTATCCTGGTCACCGTCTATCTGTAATTCTTGGGGAATCAAGGCTTTCTAGATATGATTGTATTCCAAAGTGTAAAATAAATGTAATAATGTGACATCATCATAGGACTTTTATAGAGCAGCAAAAATACTCTAGTAGAACCTCTCTCTACCTCTCTCTCTGTAACCCTTTCAAATAAAATCTTAAAAAAAAAAAAAAAGGTTCTAGCAGTTTTAGGAAAGAGATGGTTTAATATCATACATCTGTTATTAAGGCAAATAATCTTTATATGCCAATGCAAGTTCACTTAACGTAAAACATTGTTAATTGGGGAATAATGGCAATGTTTAACAGACTATTCAATTTTCTTTAGAAACATTTTGTGCTAAACTCTTAGGAACTGTTCTGAAGACATGCCAAGGCTTTAATTGGATATATTATTAGAAATAGCATAATTTTATATTGAACTTCAGCTATCGTATTAAACGTCAATAATCTCACATGAAAGGTATTTTGTATATATGGTAGAATTTTGAACAAAAAAGCCCAGCTACGATGAAATTATCAGAAATTAGAACAGTCAAGAAACAAAGGCAAGGTGATCAAGGTCAGGTTGAGAACCTGACTCTCCTGTTGGCATCCATTTAGTAAACCACTCTGTTAGGAAGAGGTCACCCATTCCCTCCCAGTGAATCCAAATGGAGTTATCTGAAAACAAAACCACTACAAAATCAAATTAATAGCTACTATTTTCACTTTTTTATGCTTACAAGGAAAATTCGGGGCCTAGCATCTGTGGCCCGGTAGGTTAATCTACTATCTGCGACACTGACATCCCAGGAGTGCTGTCCAGGATGCTCCACTTCCGATCCAGCTCCCTGCTAATACACCCGAGAGAAAGCAGCAGCACAAGACCCAAGTACTTGGGCTTCTGCCACCCACATGGGAGATTCGGATGAAGCCCCTGGCTTGCAGACATTTGGGGAGTGAACTGGTGGATGGAAGATCTGTCTGCCTCTTCCTCTCTGTAACTCTGCCTTTCAAATAAATTAATTTTTAAAAAATGAAATGAGAAATTCTTCACTAATTTTCAATAATTTTTTCCTTGATGTATTATAGTGAGACCTAAAAACACAGGCACGCTTTCTTGTACTTAGAAATATGGAAGACAGTTTATTGATGAAGAAAGGAAACAAAGCATCCACTAAAGGTCACTGGAAAAGTACTCCACAGGGGCCAACATTTATCTTAGCAATGCCTGCACCCTTGTCAGAGTGCCTAGGGTCCAACCCTAACTCTGCTCCCGATTCTAGCTTCCTGATGATAGGCGTCTTGGGTCCCCGCGATCCTCATGAGAGACCTGTACTGAGTTTCTGGCTCCTGGCTTTGGCCTGACCTAACCCCTCACTGCTGCAAACATTCGGGGAGTGAACCAACAGACAGAAGAGCGTGCATGTTTTCTCTTTCTATGCCTTCCGAATTAAATATGTAAAAAAAAGATATTTTACAAACCAAGCTTAGGATACAAAAACTCAATAGTTTTGTTTAAATAATTCCAAATTATCAACATTAGATCTTTTTCTTTCACATTTGCAGCACCACAACCCTTTTTGGTTTAATCCCGTTGTGGGTTTGGATCTTTTTGTTTGCATTTTTTGTTTGTGGTGGCAGTTTGTGTTCCAAATAACCTAAAGCCACCTTTAAATTATTAGCCAACTGGCAAAGCAAATTTAGTAATTATAAAGACAGGACCAACAACAGATGGAAATGCTATCAAGTTTTAAAGCATTCCAGACCCACTTTGACACAGCATTTCATAACACACACACCCAGACAGTTCCTCACACAGAGATAGATAACATGCTTTCTGTTTGCAAGACTAGGAACAGATGTTTAAGTATAAAACAAACAAACTGACTTTTTTTTCCTGTCACAGGCTTCACTGAAATTTGAATTGTTAATGAAATTAAATGCCAGATAAGGACAAAGTTTAAGTGTCATTATGCATACCACAGCTTGGGGGACCCTAAGTTTTCAAGCCCTGTTGGCCAGCACTAGCGTTTCCTCCATGTGGGATGAGAATGTTGGTAGCAACTTCATATTTCCCTTTGCACATATCTCCCCCCCAAAACAGAAGCAACTCAGACTCCCGACAAAGGTATTCCCTTTAAGTTTTTGTAAAAATGGACTTATTTATTTGAGAGAGAGAGAGAGAGAGAGAGAGAGAGAGAGAGAGAGAGAGAGAAAGAACGCTTCCATCCATTGGCTCATTCCCCAAATGTCTTCTACAGCTGGAGCTGGGAGAGGCTGAAACCAGAACCAGGAACTCAATTATTGAGCCATCACTTGTTGTTCCACAGGATGTAAATTAGCAAGAATCTGCAACCAAGAACAGAGTTGGGACTTGTTATCTAGTGCCCAAAGCAGCAGTTTAACCACTGCAGAACTCCTCCTCCTGACAAAGTGACGCATGATTTACATTTTGTCACAGTCAAAACAAAAATAGACCAAAGCTAACAAAAAGGTA
Organism: Oryctolagus cuniculus; assembly: GCF_964237555.1. Lineage (NCBI taxonomy): Eukaryota > Metazoa > Chordata > Mammalia > Lagomorpha > Leporidae > Oryctolagus > Oryctolagus cuniculus. Next base: position 85,491,795 of record NC_091433.1, on the reverse strand, counting down.
TCCCAGAGCTCTGAAGACAGAGTGATGACATAGCTATGTTTTATTTGACCTAACCTTGAAGGCGATTCCCTGATTAAGGAAATAATGGCAATCAAATAGACACTACACTTAGACTCTAGGAAAAGTAAGGGGAAATACAGCATTTGGGAAATAAAGGGAGATACACAGAATTAGCTAATGAAATGCTTCAGACAATTTCATAACATATGAGATACAAAGCCACATAACCAAAGAGAGCTGAATTCCACTCCGGTCCTCTTAGAAGCATGAAAAGAAGCAAATGGGAGAAACAAGAGCTAAGGGAAAAGGGAGCCAATGAAAAAGCATTCCAATTTGACATTCCTAATGCCATAATGACAGTCATAATGACTGTCATTCCTAATTAGACAGTCCTCTCCAGGTGGAAAAATGGCTTCTGGCAAACAAAAGTTTGATATAGGATCAGTAAGAAAATGCAGTTTCAAATATCAGAAGCACGTTAGAGGCTGGAGGACAAGAGTGTCACACCCAAGGACCCTGTGTCATCAAGTCCCACCAGGCCCTGCGCTGAAGAGCTGTCCTACAGGTGGCAAGAGGAGTGATTCACGTGGCGAGCTGTGGACCTCTTCTATGGAGAAGCAACAGCTAAAACACTGCTGACTTCCTAGCCCCAAGGACAATGATGTTGGGTGCTTCATCTTATGTCAATGAAAATATAAAAATCGACTTACTGAAAATGGAAGAAAATGGTGACAGAATGATCTAGTCCTGGCATTTCCTTCAAATAATAGCATCTCCCTGGTAATCAAGTATAATCTAGTGTATCAAGCAGGCCTTTTGTTTAAGGCCAAACTTACTGTATTAACGATCCTGGAAATATTACCTCCCTACTTCAGTAGTTTGTTTTGAAAAATTACACATGGTGAACAAATGACCATACATCCTCTAAAACAGAGCATTTAAAGTTTCCTTTCGCCGAGCCTTCAAAGGTCACAAAGACATCTTCTGGAGAGATGTTCATGCTTCATGCTCTCTATTACAGAAATAATGTTCACCCAGAGTTCACTCAGCAGCCACAACTGTGTCGATGCAAACAAGCAAATGGGAAGTACCAGTAATTCTTTGATGACTAATAATAACACTGCACATTTCACATACGGAAACTCAGCTCCATTACCACAGCCCATTTGTGCTTGCTATGATCAATTCAATTAGTGAAATACACAGTGAACACACAAGAGAAAGAACATCACGAATAGGGGACAGAGTTACAGGTGAAGCAAGAACAAGAAGGAAAACAAACAGCCAGAAATAATTAGGGAAAATATGGGTAAAAACATAAATAAAAGAATTGTAATACCATCTCCCGGCCGGTGCTGCGGCTCACTAGGCTAATCCTCCGCCTTGCGGCGCCGGCACACCGGGTTCTAGTCCCGGTCGGGGCGCCGGATTCTGTCCTGGTTGCCCCTCTTCCAGGCCAGCTCTCTGCTGTGGCCAGGGAGTGCAGTGGAGGATGGCCCAGGTGCTTGGGCCCTGCACCCCATGAGAGACCAGGAGAAGTACCTGGCTCCTGCCTTAGGATCGGCGCGGTGCGCTGGTTGCAGCGCAGCCATTGGAGGGTGAACCAACGGCAAAGGAAGACCTTTCTCTCTCTCTCTCACTGTCCACTCCTGCCTGTCAAAAAAAAAAAAAAAAAAAAAAAAAAAAAAAAAAAAAAAAGAAAGAAAGAAAAGAAAGAAAAATACCATCTCCCAAGATCTCCAAGTAGGGAGTGAAACTTGAGCCACTGGAGGCAATGAGTTTGCTCTTCAACAGCCAAAGCTTCTGGCAGCCCCTCCCTTCTTTCAGAAAGCGGAAGAGTGGCAATAATAATGCCCATAATAAGGTCTCTGCACATCTGCTGTATCTGATACACCAGACCAAAGCATCATGGGAAGTGCATGAAGGCACATCCATCCAAGGTCATTCAAACGTTTCTTTCAATTTTAATACCTAAAAAAGGAAGCTTTCAATACTTGGAAATTGTCTTCCATGGCCTTTCGAAACCCTTAATAGAGCAAAAACAAATAAGGCATTTCTGTACTGGTGTTGCAGGTGGTCATCAAAAAAGAACAAGTGGAATTGCTAAGTAAGGCAATCCGTGTTTATACAAAGCAATCGCCTAAGAACTTATAGAATAAAATATAACAATACTATCTTTGTGGGTTTTTTTTTTCCATTGGATTTTATTTAAGTCAACTCAAGGTTTGTATATGAAAGCTGATCTCTTTTTCTGTGGGTAATATGTGTTATGTATGAAAACTGAAAAATAATCTTAAAATGCATAAAAACAATCAATGCTGAATGTTACTGTAACTGAGCATAAAATCTTTGGTGGACTCGTTTTGGATCACGTCTCATTATCTCAGAGAGGGTAAAACGAGCCAGGCTGAAATGCTTACACTTTTGCAATAAGCTGAAGCATCGTATTTGTAGTAGACATCACCAGTACAGCTGACTCTTTAATAAGTCAATACATCAGAATGATATAACTGGACAAGTTTGCCCACTGTGTTATTTGCCTATGGTAGACATAACAGAATATCACAGACTAGGCTGCTCAAATAGCAGAAATGTATTTTCTCATAGCTTTGGAGTCTGGAAGAAAGCCTGATACAGAAAAAAATGTTGCATGGCTGCACTTAAATGTGAGATGCATGTATGGCTACCATGTATATGTATGTGACACAAGCATCATACACACATGACAGCACTTCAAAACACTCATGGGAAATGCAGTTAAAAGTTTACTTTGATGCAAAAAATGAAATGGATTCTATTTCCATAATACATATTTCTTATGAACTGTCTGAAGATGTTTTGTGTGTACAGATGTGTTCAGTCACAGCAGGTCAGAAAGGGGAAGGAAGTGGGAAAATGCAGGTCTAAGGATTTTGAAAAATCACAGATATGAAAAATGTACAAGACTAGCGAATGAACATACAAATGTGGACCAAAGTTAATAGAATTGTATCGAACTGAGGATTTCTGGTAAATACAGGGATTTTAGTTGCTCAGTAGCTGCTCATGTCACACAGAAAAGAAATAACTGAGATCGTGGTAAAAATTTTGCTTTTTGAATGTGTCCCCACACTTCAAATATACATAGTGAAATTTATTTTTAAAAATTATGTTTAGCGCCAATATATAAGGGAGAACACGCAGTATGTGTCTATGTCTGGGTCAACAATTTGCAACTATTGTGATGCAAATGATAGAATTTCACGCTTTGTAGCTGAATAATATTCCATTGTATAAATTAAAGCAAAAACAAAGGAATATCCTTATCAGTTTTGCAAAAAACAGTGTTTTGTCCAACTTTAAGTAATTGTCCAATTGTTAAGAATCATGCACTATCACAGCTTTAATATATGAGGGAAGTTTCATTTGATTATTGTTTATAACCCTTGGCTATATTCCTGGTGAAATATGGTCTTTTTTCTTTGCTGAACCTTTAATTTAGCAGACCATTAAGCCATAGACTATAATGTAAATCAAACATACATTATCACAAAAATAAAAAGAAAAAAACAACAAAATGATTTTTTAAAGTTTGCTTTTTCTCCAGGCTTTTGGCAGGCAGGTGGCTACTTGCTGTTGCTGTGTCCTCACAAAGCCTTTCAGTGTGTGCACTCTTCTAGTGTCTTCTTTATGCCAAATTCCTACTTAAAAAAATTACTTGGGTCCAGCGTTGTCGTGTAGCGAGTGAAGCTGTTGTTTGCGATGCCAGCCTTCCATATTGGTACGAGTTTCTGTCCTGTCTGTTCCATTTCCAATCCAGCTCTCTGCTATGGCTTGGGAAAGGAGTGGAAGATGGCCCAAGTGCTTGGACTCCTGCACTCATGCTGGAGACCTGGAAGAGGCTCCTGGCTTTGGATTTGTCCAGTTTTGGCCATTGCAGTCATTTGGGGAGTGAACTATTAGATAAAATACCGCTCTCCCTGTGTCTCCAACTCTGGGAAGGAAAGAAGGAAGGAAAGAAGGAAGGAAAGAAGGAAGGAAAGAAGGAAGGAAGGAAGGAAGGAAGGAAGGAAGGAAGGGAGGGAGGGAGGGAGGGAGGGAGGGAGAAGGGGAGAGAGGGGGGAAGGGAGGGAGGGAGGGGGGAAGGGGGAAGGGAGGAAGGAAGGAAAGGGGAAAGGGGGAAAGGGGGGAAGGGGGAAAGAGGGAAGGGAGGAGGGAAGGAGGGAAGGAGGGAAGGAAGGAAGGAGGGAAGGGGGAAGGGGGGAGGGAGGAGGAAAGGGGGTAGGGAGGGAGGGAACAGATAAAAGAATGAAAGGAAGAAAAGAAAGAGAAGGAAAGAAAGAAGGAAGAGAAGGAAGGAAGGAAAATAAAGGAAGGAAGGAAGGAAGAAAATTAGAGAGAGAAAGGAAAGAAGCAGCGGAAGATGGCACAAATGCCTGGGCCTCTGCTACCCATGTGGGAGACTGGGATGAAGCTCCTGGCTTAGGCCTGGCCCAGCTGTGGTTGTTGTGGCCAATGTGGGGACTGAATCAGCAGATGGAACATCTCTTTCTCCTTCTCTCCCTGTAACTCTTTCAAATAGACAATAAAAACAAATCTTTAGTATATAGTATTTATTTGAAAGGTAGACAGATCACTTCCATGTGATGATTCATTCCCTCAAAGTCCAAGTGGTCAGGACTGGGCTGGACTGACCCCGGTCGCCGGCATGGGTGGTAGGTGTTCAGTTACCTGAGCCGGCACGGCAGTCTCTCAGTAAGCTGGAGTTAGGAGTCAGGGCGGGTAATCAAATCTAGATACTCTGATACAGGATGTGGGCACCTTAACTGCCAGACTGAACACCTGCTCTGACACCCACCAGGTTAGATTAGGACCCACCCTACCAGGCTCATTTTAACTTAATCACCACTTTAACTTTTTTTTTTTTAATTGAAAGAGTTACAGAAAGAGGTAGAGACAGAGAGAGGTCTTCCATCTGCTGGTTCACTCCCCAGATGGCTGCAATGGCCGGAGCTGCACCGATCCAAAGCCAGGAGCCAGGTGCTTCTTCCCAGTCTCCCACAGGTGCAGGGACCCAAGGACTTGGGCCATCTTCTACTGTTTTCCCAGGCCATAGCTGGATTGGAAGTGGAGCAGCTGGGACCAGAACTGGCACCCATATGGGATGCCGGCGCTTTAGGCCAGGGCTTTAACCCGCTGCGCCACAGTGCTGGCCCCAATCACCACTTTAAAAGCCCAACCTCAAAATACAATCACATTCGGAGGTGCAGTGCATTAGAACTCCAACGGATGAATTTTGGAGAAACCCAGCTCAGCCCATAAATGTCTTGCCTTCTGCCCTGCCCCTAAATCCAGGTCCACCCTTCATCATACCACCAGCCCAAAGTTTTAGCTCAGTCCAGAATCAATTCTAAGTCTCCCTTCTCACCTAAATGCCATGCAAATCAAGTGTGAGTAAGAAATAAGGTATGATTCATTCTGAAGTAAAATTCCTCTCCAGCTGTGAATCCGTAAAAAAAGCCAAGTTCTCTGCTTCAAAAATAGGCTTAACGTATACATTCCTCCTTCAAGAGGAAGAGAGACAAGGACAATGCAATCACAGCTAGCAAATCTGAAACCCAGCAGAGCCCATCACGTTAGATTTTAAGGCTCAAGAATAATCCTCTTGGCTTGATGCTCTGTCCTTGGGCCCAGGGAATAGTGGTCCTGCCTTCCTGACTCATTGTGTTGATAGCAACAGCGGAGGCCACTGGGCCTGCCAAAGTCGAAGTGAGGAGGAGACGGCCTCATGCTAGATCTGTGTTCTTTGGGTCCACGGGGGGCAGTGGTAGACCTGCCCTTCTTCCACTCACCTTCAGGTCACTCTTCCTCTCTTCAAAGGGCAGCATCTGCTTGTCCCCAGACAGTTCTATTGTCTGTCCTGTACAGTCCCGTGACTTTAGCAACTCGCCGTCATGTTGTCCCATCCCTGTCCCCTTTTGTCTACGCTGACAGTGTGTCTGCAGGTGTCATACCAACTCTACCCTGAGCTTCTGCTCAGACGGATGACTGGATTCATGAGGTGCAAGCCAATCGCTGTCCAGCCAGAACCTTTGTTTTATTTCCAGTACATATTTGCTCAATTTTTGCACTGCAGCCAGACTGAGGATTTTCCAAATCCTTACGTTCTGGTCCCTTCTTGCCTAACAACTCCTCCTTGCATGCATCATTCTTTCACATTTTATCATAAGCCGCAAGGAGAAACTGGCTACACTATCCACACTTCGCTCAGAAATCTCAACTAAATATCCAAGCCCAGCAATTACGGAATCTGTCTTCCAGCAGAGGCTGGAGCATGACTTGGCCAGGTTCTCTGCTATTTCATAATGGGGAGCACCCTACCTCCTGTGTCCAACATCACGCTGTCATGTCCATGTTATCACCAAAAGCACCCTGGAGTCTATATTCCTGCTAATAGTCCCTGCAAGGTGAACTAGGCCTTGTCTAGCACGTGCCTCACAACTCTGTAAGCATGTGTCCATCACCCAGTTTTGAAGTTACTTCCACAATTGTATGTATTTGGTACAGCAATGTCTGACTTCCTGTTACAGAAATCTGTGAGTCAGGGATCTCCAGAGATCAGAAATAATAAATTTCACACACACACACATACATATGCATGCACACACACAGGTATTTCAAATAGCTCATAGAATTTACTTTTTAAAAAACGATTTCATTTCTTTCTTTAGGAGGTAGAGTTACAGAGAGAGACACACACACACAGAGAGACAGAGGTCTTCTATCCACTGGTTCACTCCCCAAATAGTCATGACAGCCAGAGCTGAGCCAATCAGAAGCCAGGAGCTTCTTCCAGGTCTCCCATGTGGGTACAGGGGCCCAAGCACCTGGGCCATCTTCTTCTGCTTTCCCAGACCATAGCAGAGAGCTGGATCGGAAGAGGAGCAAACATAGGGATGCTGGTACAGCAGGTGGAAGCTTAGTCCACTATGCCAAAGCACCAGCCCCAGCTAACAGAATTTAAAATATAATTTTATTTTGGCACAAAAACGATTTTGAAACCCCTGCTTCTTTTTTCAGGATTATATATTCTCCAAATATAATTTTTTGCCCCCAAATAAACTCATGCTTTGATTTCCATTTTCCACAAGTTTTCTGAAGTCCCCTCTGTGTGTATGTGTGAATATGTACGTGTAAGGATATGAGAAATAGATTGATTTTAAGGAACCGGCTTATGCTGTTTGGAGGCTTGCTATGTCCAGTCTGCAGAGGGAAACAGGCAGGCTGGAGGTGCAGGGAGGAGAGGCAGTTTTAGCTTACAGAGTTGCTGGTAGAATTCCTTCGTGTCCAGAAAAGGTTGGTCTTTGTCCTACTAAGGCCTTTAAGTAGCTAGGCATGGTCTACTCACATTCCTCAAGTCCACTGATTCAAACCTTAATCTCACCCAGACACCACCTTCCAAGAATGATGTTTGACCAAACAAGTGAGCACTGTGGCCCGGCCACATAGCCACAAACAGTGAGCCCTCATGCCAAGCTTCGTTTCCGTTTTCCGTGTAGGGCTTTGATGCACCAAGAAGGTCAGTAGCAATGGTGAGGTTACAAAGACTGATTATATTTGCTTTCAAAGCAAAGAAATTAAACTACCCTGGTCTGGTTGGAAGCACAGTAAACCAAAACCACCATAAACACTGGGCACTGTGGTATATTGGGTTAATCCGCTGCTTGAGAACTCACACATTCCATGTCAAAGTATCAGGCTGCATCCTGGCTTTTCCACTCCTGATCCAGTTTCCTGCTGATGCACGCTGGGAGGATGCACCCTTAGAGGATGGCTAAGGTGCTTGGGCCCCTGCCCCCTACAGGGAGACCCCGCTCCTTGCTTCAGCCTGATGCAGCCCTGGTTGTTACAGGCACATGGGGGAGTGAACAAGCTTGTGCTGTCTGTCTGTCTCTCTCTCTCAACAAGTTAACAAAAATTTAAAAATATACTTTTAAAAAAATTCAGTTTGTTTTAGTAGTTATGACATTGCAGCCTGAGGTTGGACAGCATGATCAGGAGAGTATGGCTCAGGATGCAGCCACTGTCAAGTCCACGAGTACTGTCTCAGAGTCCCTAAGACTGGGGCCGGCGCTGTAGTATACTAGGTTAATCCTTCGCCTGCGGCGCTGGCATCCCATATGGGCGCCAGTTCTAGTCCCGGTTGCTCCTCTTTCCATCCAGCTCTCTGCTGTGGCCCGGGAGGGCAGTAGAAGATGGTCCAAGCCCTTGGGCCCTGCACCTGCATGGGAGACCAGGAAGAAGCACCTGGCTCCTGGCTTCAGACTGGCGCAACTCCAGCCACTGTGGCCATTTGGGGAGTGAACCAACAGAAGGAAGACCTTTCTCTCTGTTTCTCTCTCTCTCACTGTCTGTAATTCTATCTGTCAAATAAATAAATAAAATCTTTTTAAAAAATTGTAAAAAAAAGAAAAGAAAAGAAAAAGAAGCCCTAAGACTGAGGGTCTGGAGAAAATCTCTTCTCATCTCTCAGCCTGGGTAGCCTTAACTTCAGAGGGCGCTTTAGAAGATGAGGCTGCTTCTATTTCTAAAATGCTAATACTTAGGGCAGCCGCTCCTGGTATCTCAGGGAAACTTCCTTGAGCTGAGCACTAAAAGTAAGTGCTATTTTCACACAGGCAATAGTAATACTTGATTCACTGAAGTATGTAATGTACTCATTTTGCATTTGCCTCATTTTAAAGAGAAACATAGTTTTTAATCACATTTCCTTACCCGATTCCCTAGCGACAAATCAGACATTTTGACAAGCACTGGCTTTGATCGCACGGAGCAAACCAGTCAGGCATGAGGATTAAAATAAAATCAAGTTAAAGAATAATTTTTTTTATTATATTTGAATCTAAGTTTGAGTTGTTTTTTCAGATTCAACTGTTCATTAGTTTTCTATGGAATAGAAGAGGTCAAAGATCATACTTGAGTTTATCAGAAAGAGAAGGTCAGACAGATTTTGGAAGCTTTGCTGGCTCCGCTCTGTATAGGCAGTAGTATTGGGATTGAAATTCTGGCTCCATGGCATCACTCTGGGCACTTGGTTACATTTAGGGGATGGGTCCCATTAGACAGCATGTGCTGGACCCATCGCTACTGCAGAAGGAATTTAGCTACACAGAAGCACACGAGGTATTAGAATGTGCTCCTCAAAGAGCCTAGAAAATGGCTTTTATATCTACTCATGCTAATTAGGAAATTACTGAAAATATTTCCCAAATTCAAAGCAGCAGCACTCCTCACTGATATGCCACTCTCTCCTTATATGGCAGCCCTGCTACAAATCAAAGCTGAATAATCATCCATCACTGTCAAAGGTAAATTACTGCCTAGGGAGAAAAAAAAAAAAAAGCAGGATGACATTTAAAACATTGAGAAAGAGTCAGCGAGGCCCTCATGCAACCGACAAGCTGCAGAAAAAGCACAGTGGAAACCAGCACCACGGACAGCCAGGTACACGAAAGGTCAGGTGCCACTCACACCTGCGCCATCAGTGACAACAAGGAAGATCAGGCGAGGAACATCCTTTGATGATTCCCCCCTCCGTCTACACCAGTTTTACCATGTTATTCCAGCAGGTTCTCAGAACAGCTGGCTGTCTCCATCTCATGGCAACTAAGCCTTAGCAAAACGAACACTGTGCCAGTGTGTGAGGTGGTGTAGCCAAGATGGACAAGCAAGATCTGTCTGACTCAGAACCAATGCTATTTTCGCTGCTCCACGCTGCTCAAACCACCTGAGGAGTTAGAGGTAGTGTGACGGGTGCTTTCATGAAAGAGCAGGTAACTGCGCGAACACCCTGGATGTTCACATAGCTTTGCTTCTACGCATCAGTCTCTAGCCCTGCGAAATGGAATGAGAATTACTACCCAATGTGATGGGGATTCAATGAAATACCTATCACAGAAAGTTGCAACATGTACCACACAGTGAGGATATGACAAACCAAAGGGGTATTCCTCATACTCAGTCTAATTTCTGACCGTATTAACACATTTGGAAGTATACCAGGCATCGTGTCCATCTCTCAGTTTGATGATACTGAAGATATTTTAGAGTCAAATATTAAGTTAGTCTTTGAGATATGGGAACAACTGCCAGTGTTACAATTATCATTCATCTCTAATTTTAAATCATCTTTAATGATTCCATTATCTTTCTCCCTGTCCTGCTTTCTACGTGTTTTGCTTCAAATAGTTTGTCTGTCATGAGCTCATAGACTCCTGCTATCAGAGAGAAGAATGGCCTAAGGAAATGACATAAAACATCACATGGGCGGCACATCGGGTTAAGGTACTGCCTGGTACAACCACACCCCACACCTGAGTGCCTGGTTCAAGTCCCCAGCTACTCTGCACTTCTGATCCAGCTTCCTGTTCATGAACCTGGGGGCAGAACACGATGCCACAATTTCTGGGTTCCTGCCACCCAGAGGGGAAACACAGATGGAGTTCCTGGCACCGGGCTTCTGCCTGGCCTAGCCGCAGCTGTTGTGGGAAAATGAATGGAAGATCTCACTCTCGCACTCTGCGTCACTCTGCCTTTTAAATAAATGAATACTGAAAAATACAATGTGCTGCTGGTGACTTAGAACATCACTATCAAAACAACTCTGCATCAGTAAAAATACACAAAGCCCTTTACTTAAGTGCTTGAAGTTACTGAGAGCTGCAGTCAGATTGCCTGGGTTACAATCCAAGATGGGCTCACTACATCAACACTGAGCAAGTGGTCCAGTGTCAGCCACCATAAGCTTCCTTCATGAAAGAGGGTGACAATCACATCACCCCCAAAGGATGTTTCTGAATGGTAAGTGAGGGATGCAAAGGGCTCAGCAAGTGGAAGCACAGGGGGTTAACTCAATGCATTTGAGCTCTTACTGGAATGCTAACATCTAGGTCAGCAAGCCAAAGAGAGGCCTTGGAAGAGCACTGGAAAGATCCTTAGGTGATGATCAGCCGTAGACAGACTGTAGTCAAATATGGGTGATGTGTGCAACTGTGCAAGAAGCAGTTCTAGGGTTCTGCCATTAATTTTGAGGCAGGAAATAAAATGACTCTGCATTTGCACAGGAGCCTACCACTAAACCTTCCCTCTGGGTCACTTGTACGTAAGACCTTAGTAAATCTTTATCAGGGATCAGTCTGTCAATAAATATTTATTGAGCACCAATAACATTCAAGAACTAGGCCAGGTGTTTGCAAAAACAATGACCAAGACTGGTGTGGTCCCTGATCTCCTGAAAAAAAAAATCATTCTAATGTGTGAGAAATACTAAAAGAAAAGTAGATCCACAAACAATTAGTTTAATGATAAATGATATGAAATAAGCAAGATAGATGCATGCAAAGTAAAGAATGATGGGAGGAGGGCGTCTACTTGAAAGAGGGAGGCCAGGGCTTCCTCTTTGGAAAGGTGGCTTTTCAAAGGAGACTGGGAAGAGGGGAGGGAGTCAGAAGAAAGGGCCTCCCGGAGGGCCAGAGGCAGGAGATCTGAGCATTCAAAACTGGAAAGTAGCGAACAAGGGAGGGACAGCCTGGAGGATGGTGAAATTAGCATATTAGCATGACAGAAGCCAAACTATGCAGAACCTTGAAGGACAAGGTTTCTATTTCATTGTAAGGCCAGGGAAAAGCCAGCAGAAAAATATCTAAGCAGGGTAGTGATGTGACCCAAGTTACCTCCTGAGAAGAATGGATTTTTTTTTTCTTTTTAAAAGATTTACTTATTTGAAAGGCAGAGTGACAGAGAGGGAGAAAGGGAGAGAGATCTTCCATCTGCTGGTTTACTCCCCAAACTCCCTCAACACTCCACCCGGTTCTCCCATGTGGGTGGCAAGGGGCCACAGACACATTTGAGCCACCACCTGCTGATCCCAGGGTGCATTAGTAGGAAGCTAGATCAGAAGCGGATCAGCTGGAGCTCAAACTTGAACTTCCATATGGGATGATGTGGGAGTTCCAAGCAGCAGCCTCACTTGCTGGTCACAACACAGGGCAAAGAGAGTGGCCTGTAATTGTCTCTATAGCAGACTGGGGAGAGCACCTAGTCAAAGGATGAAACACAATAGCAATCGATCAGGCGAACAGAGATCATGAAGGATACAAGGATAGACTGAAGAATAAGCAATAAAGCACAGTCCCAGTTTGATCCGAGATGAGTAAGAGAGATGCCGGGACTGTGGCACAGCAGGAAAAGCTGCTACCTACAACACCGCCATCCCATCTGAGCACTGGCTGGAGATCAGGCAGCTCCACTTCCAATCCAGTTTCCCTGCGGCTGCACCCGGGAAAGTAGCAGAAGCTGATCCAAGTGCTTGGGCCACCACTGTCCACACTGGAGACCCAGATGGAGTCCCAGGCTCCCGGGAGTTGCACCCACTTGGGAAGTAAACCAGTGGTTAGAAGATTGTCTTTTGCCGATCACAGTCCTGGCTAATAGCAGGCATTTGGCAAGCGAACCAGGGGATAGAAACTTGCTTTCACTTTGCCTCTCAAATAAATAAATTAAAATTTAAAAACAAATAAATGAGATAACAAGAATAGCTGGAGGTTTCAGCTTGAGTAGCCAGCCCCAGTGGGAGGCAGGCCGTGAGCAGAGACAACAACGCCAGGCTTTGGCTCTCTGGAAAGAAAGATTCCGAGAAAAATGCGAGAGAAAGGTCACACGGGGCTGCAGCAGTTGTCGTCTTATTTATTTTTCTCTGCTTTCTTCCCTTAGCAGGCTCTTGACAAGTAGCTTGACACTGAAGTCCTAGTGAGGGAATATAAATATGCTTAATTCATTATAGGCAGAGATAAAGCAATCAGCTTTCTCTTAAGGGTCATTATCTAGATATGATTGTATTGTAAATTTGAGCCAGGTGTCTGGAGGCAGGAAATCAATAGGCCAGCTCACAGGCCCGCCCCCAGTTCCCCACATTTGAATGCAACACAATTTTTCCCTCCAGAATCTCTACTCCTGCAGCCTCCCATCAACCACACCCCGACTCAGATGCCAGAAGTGACTGCCTTCAGGAAAAACAAAGCATTTTTTTTCTGTTCTCAAGACTCATCCTAAACTAATATATTGATTCACCCACGGTTCCTGTGAATGGTATTTTTAAATCAATACAGATGGTCCCCGGCTTACAAGGGTTGGGCTTAACATTATTCAACTTTGTAATGTAGCGAAAGTGAAATACAGTCAACAGCAACAGACTTCACGTTTTGAATGGCAATCTTTCCCCGGGTGAGTGATAGTCAGTAGGATAACCCTGGGGATGCCAGGGAGTAGCAATGAACACAGCCTCCACGCAGCCCCAAGCTCACCGAAGACACAAAAGCCACTCTACAGTGTGCTGTGCTGCCATGACACCTGACAGGTTAGGGAACTAACTACGTTTTTGACTTATGATGCTATTCAACTCTCTTGAGGGGTTTATTGGGATACAACCCCACCCTCAATTGGGGAGCAAATGTAGCACCTAGGTTGCATGGAGACTTATGTATTGCTCTGTTAGTAGGGAGGGCAGTACTAAAGAACTGTCTTGTTATGTAGAAGATGCAAGGCCTTGATTTATTTGAAAGTCAGGGTTACAGAAGGAGACAGACTGAGACCCCCAGATGGCTACAACTTCCAGGGGTGGGCCTCATCTGGGTCTCCCACATCACTGCAGGGGACCAAGCACTTGGGCCATCTTCTGCTGGTTTCCTCAGGCTATAGCAGGAAGCTGGACTGGAAATGGAGCAGCTGGGACAGGAACAGGCTCCCATGTGGGATGCCTGTATTGCAGGTGGCAGCTTTACCTGCTACATCACAATATCGGCTCCAAAATGCTATGCATTCTGAATTCAGTTTCTATCTTTCAGTCCCAAATCCCTCAACACAAGCAAACCTAATGGATGACCCAATATTAAAGGTGTTCCAGGAAGACTGGTCTGGTATGGAATACAGAGATCGTAAGTGCTCTCTGGCAACATATACCTGCTGCCACAAAGATTGCACATCCTGAACCAGGAATCTTTATGGCCAGTAAACATCAGGCACACAAATCCCTAAAATGCAGCCTTTTTCACTGGACAGCACCAGGAGCTGGTTTTACATGTCACTGCCTACTTGCACAGGAAGAGCCTTTGAGAACATTTGTTCACAACCATCAGAGGAAGTGTGTCCCAACTTGTGCTGTCAACACTTGAAGGTAAGATTTGGAAGCCTGTCCATCAAGATTTGAAACTCCTGATGACCAGTGTGTCCCCCTAATTCACAGGAGACTGAACAGCTACAAGAAATGGATATAGCATATAAAATAGTTATATATAAATATAGTTGGCCTGAACACTGTATTCCTCTTTAGATTTATTTTTAAAGGTTTAGTTATTTGAAAGGCAGGGTAACACACACACACACACACACACACACATACACAGGCAAGACAGAGGGGGAGGAGATCCATTTATAACTGCTGGTTCATTCCCTAAATGACTGCAATAGCCACGGCCAGGCCAGGCCAGAGTCAGAAGCCAGGAACTCCATCTGGGTCTCCATCATGGGGTAGGGACCCAAGCACTTAGGCCATCTTCTGCTGCTTTCCCAGTTACATTAGCAGGGAGCCGGAGTAGAAGAGGACTGGCTGGGACTTGAACCAGCACTTGGATGTGGGATGCCCACATTTAAAGCAGCAGCTTAACCTATTGTACCACAATGCCAGCCCCTTCAATTTATCAATGTTTACATTTGCAGTGTCCTAAGATTCATGAGGTCTGTGGCTGTGTGTCTGTTCCCTTATTTGTCTGGCAACTGATACTGAATGTAGAATGAGGTAAATAAGAACAGTATTATCCAAATTAATAAATCTTTCTTTGCTGGGCCTCATTTAGAACACTTGCTGCAATCCTGGTATCCATGTTTTCATAGGATTTTCGGTATTTCCAGAACCGGTTGACCAACATGGCAGAGAGACTAGAAAGACTGGCCCACGAGCAACATGGAAATTAGCAACACAATCTAGGAATGGTATGAGGAGCTGGGAGCGTTTTTATGTATTTGAAAATTATGGCATTTTAAAGAAATTAAACTGATTATGGATCCTCAAAAGGCAAAATTAAGAGAAGCACATGGAAAGAAATGAAAGGCCTATTTTATTTCAAGATTACGGAGAACAGGCTCGTGATCCGAATTACCTAAGTTTTAGACCTCTGTCTCAAGAAGACATACAGATGCCACTAACACATGCATCCAAACCACAGGTCAAAGGCCACTGGCCCTGAAATGCTGTGGATACCTGTCTGTTCCCCCAGAGAGCGCCATCCCTGAGCAGCTCTGTTCTGTAACATAAAAGCACGGGTTCTGGCTTGTTGTTTCAGAGGGAGAATGACTTATCTAACGCATGTTCTAACAGCTTAACTTGGCATAGGGTGGGGTATCTTTGATGGGATAAAGGCAAAAGCAGGTGATGGGGCCTAAAGTCATGAATATTTTAACAGTGATGATAAAAGTGAGTATCAATGGGAAAGAAAGTCTCTGAAGAGGATAATCCCATTCACATACACTTTAACAAGTGCAGGAGGGAAGGAATGAAAAGGGTCCGGGTGATAACCAACTTCTAAGCAGGAGGGACTGAAGTGCTGCTGGTAATAGTGAGAGAAAGGCAAGTGTTAGAAAAAGAGAAGGGGGATGACAAGGCATAGGAGAAGCCTCCTAGTGACAGTTACAACATAGGAGACAGGAAGGTGCATACTCAAATTTGGGTCTAGCACTGGTTAGCCTTTGTCCGTCACCACAGCTAGTGTCCACCATGTGCCAGACACTGCACAAGGTGCTTCTTGAGCACATAGGAGAAAAAAGTAGTCTCCTTGACTACGTATCTACAGGGCAACAATTAGAAGTCCTGGTAAGTTAAGACCATGGAACACTGTGATGCTATTACAATGATACATCTGTGCAATGGACATCTAACAGCAGAGACATTTATACAGTTTGACCTTATTTCAAGAAAACCCTAAAAGGACCACAAATGACTCACATGAACATTCTCTACATCCATCTGTATATTTTTCTCATACTTCAATCCAATTTTTCAGGGAAGCCTTTTGGCTTTCTCTTTAACATGTATTGAACACCATAGATAAACACCAAGAGAATGAATCACCAGGCTTGTTATCTTGGAAAGCAGAGAGCATTAGAATGGGATATTTAAAACCAATACAAACCAAGAAGAAAACAAAAAAAAATCCAACATACTATAAATCTGAATGAATATTTAGACTACAGATTCCATCCATAATACTAATAAAAAATCCAGTTATGGGCCGGCACCGTAGTTCACTTGATTAATCCTCTGCCTGCAGCGCTGGCGTTCCATATGGGTGCCGGTTCTAGTCCTGGTTGCTCCTCTTCCAGTCCAGCTCTCTGCTGTGGCCCAGGAGGGCAGTGGAGGATGGCCCAAGTGCTTAGGCACCTGTGCCCACATAGGAGACCAGGAAGAAGCTCCTGGCTTCGGATCGGCGCAGCATCGGCCGTAGCGGCCATTTGGGGAGTGAACCAGTGGAAGGAAGACCTTTCTCTGTGTCTCTCTCTCTGTCTATAACTTTACTTGTCAGAGAAAAAAAAATCCAGTTATTAGGTATACAATGGACAGTAATTAAAAGGTAACTTTTTTATTTATATGAAAGAAAGAGTAACAGAGCGAGAGAGAGAGAGAGATGAAGCATTTTTTCCATTTACCTGTTCACTCCCCAGATGGCTACAATGGCCAGAGCTAGGTCAGGCCAAAACCAGGAGCACCATCTGGACCTCACACATGGGTAGCAGGGGGCCAAGCACTTGAGCAATTCTCCACTGCTTTTCCAGGTGCATTAGCATGGAGCTGGATCGGAAGTGGAAAAGTCAGGACTTAAGCCGGTGCTCATATGGGATACCAGCTTCACATTTTGATGGGTTAACCCACTGTGTCACATGCTGGCCCCCTAAAGGTAACATATTTAAATGAATCAACATAATGAGATAACTGGATTATAAGACAGTTTTGTGTATCCATCGCTTCAATTCTTTCCCAACAACACACTTTTATAAAACTAATCTGTTTTACACCTGACTTGCAGGGTTGAGGGGATATATGGTGAAAGAAGAGATTTCAGTCCTTGTCCTTGAGTTCACTAGTACAAAATACAGAAAGTAAACAAATACAGCAAGTGTTAAGTATGTAGGGGGTGGAAAGCTTGTATAAATCACTCTCTAAGGTGGGAGTTTTTGTTTTAATTGTTATGCTTCTTTTGTAGTCATTTCCACTGCACTAATCCCCAGGACCTTGGCTCTGCTAAGTACATGCATGGCTTTACCTTCTGCCTACTGTTCGCTAATCCCCTGCCCTGTCAAATGGGCTGTGAGCTCTTCATTCTGTGTGAAAGGTCAGTCCTTTCTCCTGGTCGGATGTGTTTGCCCAATAAAATATGTGCACAGCTTTACATGTTAAAAAGCAAATCAAGTCAGCTGGCTTCAACAAAGATTGTTTCATCCATGCAGCCGACTAAGAGTCGTGGCCATGGAGACACCAGGTGGGAATCTATTAACTGCACAGGTTATCTTGTTCCCAAATTGCACACGGTCAGACACAACTCCACAGCTCCACTCTTGGCATCTCTACCCTGAAAGTCATCTTAAACCACATGCATCCAAGCCATACTCTACCAAAATCTTGCCTAGACCAAGATGCCTAGAGGCACTGCTGACCACCTTTCTTTCTCTCATATCCCAAAACCAATTTGTCAGGAAACTGTATTGACTATCCCTTCAAAAGTATAGAAGTTGGACCAGCTCCTTACCATGCCCACTGCTGTGACCCTGCCCCAAGCAATCAAAATTTCTTGCTTCAACAAACAATTCCTGTAGCCTCTTAGGTACGTAGTCCCAGTGCTGTTCCAACTCAGGCTCCCACACTCTCTATCCTGGACACAGAAGTGCAAATGATGGTTTTAAAAGGAAAACCACATCACTGCACACCTTGTTCGAAACCTTCAATGACTCTTCACTCCTGTATTTGTCCTCTCTCTGTAATTCACTTTCTACAGCAATCTTTTTTGTAGATTTTCTACATCATCCCTGCTTGAACGTAAGATCTTTGCTGGTTCTACTCACTGGAGTATCACAGGAACGCAGAACAGAACTTCACACAGAGTAGACCCTTATTACACATTCTTAAGTACTGGTTAATCTTGTTTTTTTTTTTTCCCCCCACACCAAGCAGGATCAAACCATGAACAATGTTTAAGTTCGCTCTTTCGGCCAGCAAGCCTCCGCAGAACTTCTGTAGAACTTCAGTAAGGAAAAAGGTTCAGATTCCTATAACATCAAAAATCCAATGTGAATTCTTAACCCAATACCTCCCGTCACAAAGAACACCTTTCTGGGTATTACAACATGTGTCTTTTGTTGTTTTGTTTAGATTTCCTCCTTTAACATACTAGGGTTTTCATTTTTTTTAAAAATCAGACAAGTATAACTCCATTTATAACTCTAGTCTCCTTTATCTTCAGAAGAGCTTTACGATAGTGGCCTACCACTAATTGTAAAAGGATCTAGCAACACTATGCTCAACATGTGGCACCTAAATCACTAATTCACTACTGAAAAACAGCACACTGGAGATCGGAAGTGTTGTGAATGTGTTCTGGCATTTTATTGGGAAGATAGGAGAGAAAAAACATGGTGGTCAGTTGGGGCTCACTGCTAGACACACAGGTTAGAGGCGAGCTGATTAATGGTGGACCCCAGAGGACAGATTAATGGATCAGCAGAGGTTCATGTTCATATTATTAAAGGATGGCTACACAGTAATAAGACTGACACTTTTTTTTTTTTTTTTTTTTGACAAGCAGAGTTAGACAGTGAGAGAGAGAGACAGAGAGAAAGGTCTTCCTTCTGTTAGTTCATTCCCCAAATGACTGCTACGGCCGGTGAGCCGATCCGAAGCCAGGAGCCAGGTGCTTCCTCCTGGTCTCCCATGCAGGTGCAGGGCCCAAGCACTGGGGCCATCCTCCACTGCCTTCCCCAGGCCACAGCAGAGAGCTGGACTGGAAGAGGAGCAACCAGGACAGACCCTGGCGCCCCAACTGGGACCAGAACCCGGGGTTCCGGCGCCGTAGGTGGAGGATTAGCCTAGTGAGCTTCGACACTGGCCAAGATTGACACATTTGCTTCAGTAATCAGGTATGGAAAACAGAAATGACTGCTCAATTCCTTTGTATTCCTAAGCAAAGAAAAGAAAACCTTCATAAAGAATCAAAGCCCAGGGGTAGCATTGTGGTATAGCTGCTTCAGCTGCCGCCTGTGACACAGGCATCCCACATGGGTGTCAGTTCACGCCCGGCTGCTCACTTCTGGCCCAGCTCTGTGCTCATGGCCTCGGAAAAGCAGAAGATGGACCAAGTATTTGGGTCCCTCCCATCCATGTGAGAGACCTGGATGTCCCAATGTTGGTTGCTGTGGCCATCGGGGGAGTAAACTGGCAAATAGAAGAGCTCTGTCTTTCCCTTTCTCCCTCTAATGCCGACTTCCAAAATAAACAAATAAATCTTTTGTAAAGAGTTAAAGCCTCCTAAAGGCTCATAGTTTATTTGAAATTCCAGTTGACGTTCAGCCTCAGGCTTAGGCGAAGCAGGCTTGCTGGCTCTGAGTGCATCCTCACCACCACGAGACACAGGCAAAGTTCTCCAAACACTGGTGAGCAGGCATCATTGGTTGTACACAGAGAACGCAGTAAGCCAGCACTGAAGATGTTCCTGCCCCCACATTCTCATTTCTGAGCTCCAAAGCCAGTCTATGTGCCGAAGCCTGATGTTCTAAAGAGATGCTGTGCTCTCTGAAGGCTTAGCCCTTTATTTCACTTAGAACATTTTCTGCAACCTTCTTCTACAATGCCTAGTTTGAAATGTAATTTAAATAAACTCAATAGTGAAGAGTAAGGAGCTGCAGTGTAATTCAGCCAACAGAGCCTAACATCCCTAATGATCTAATTAAAAGCAGGTTAAAGAATGTTGTACTTGACTTTTTGCTTCCTTAGATACCTCACACTTGATCAAAAATTGCAGAATGTTTAATGTTATTAACACATTTCAATACCATCAGTTTTGGATCTGATATGCATTAGCATTTAAAATAGAGCCCAAATGAAGGATGGGAATCAGAGCTGGTATCTTGCTAGCAAGACAGATATGTTTTTCCTGTCTTATGCTTAAATCTGGTTCCAGTTGGAATAAACACCTTTAGCACCAAATACGTGAGGGCTGGGGAAAAAGTTTTTTTTTTAAAGATTTGAATATTTGAAAGGCAGAGTTAGAGAAAGAGAGACAGGCAGGCAGACAGACATCTTCTATCCACTAGTTCACTCCCCAGATGGCCACAACAGTAGAGGCTGGAGCAGACCAAAGCCAGGAGCTTCATTTGGTCTCCCCTGTGGGTGGCAGGGGCCAAGCGCCTTGTGCTGCCATCTTCTTTTCCCAGGCATATCAGCAGGGAGCTGGATGGGAAGTGGGGCAGCTGGGACTCAAACGTATGCCCATGTGGAATGCTGGCATTGCAGGTGCTGGCTTAACTTGTTACGCCACAATGAGGCAAGCAGAGGATTCTGAAATAAGAATCTTAGTGAGAATACACATTGAATTCTGGCATGTTTTCATCTAGAATATTAATGTCCAATGTTGTAGTTTTTGAGGACAGATTACTTTTTTTTGACAGGCAGAGTTAGACAGTGAGAGGGAGAGACAGAGAGAAAGGTCTTCCTTCTGTTGGTTCACTCCCCAAATGACTGCTACAGCCAGCACTGTGCCGATCCGAAGCCAGGAGCCAGGTGCTTCCTCCTGGTCTCCCATGCGGGTGCAGGGCCGAAGCACTCGGGCCATCCTCCACTGCCTTCCCCAGGCCACAGCAGAGAGCTGGACTGGAAGAGAGCAACCAGGACAGAATCCGGTGCCCTGACTGGGACTAGAACCCAGGGTATCAGCGCCACAGGCGGAGGATTAGCCAAGTGAGCCGCGGCACCGGCCAGGACAGATTACTTTTTGTATGTGCTGTATTTCCCAGTGTAGGACTTTTGATATCAATTTAAGGGTAGTTTAACTGACAACCTAAAAGAGCAAAGTTGGTACATCAACAAGATTTAGATTAGAGCCACCACTGGCTCTCTCACAAGAGCTAACAAGGTGTCCCCAAATGTGAATCATGAAGTAAGCTTAAAAAAAAGTCAAAAACTTTCAAAGAGGTAAACTCACCCTTGTTGATAAGCTTGGAGTTGCATCCAATACTTATTAGAGAGTTTGAATAATGTCCTAAGATACATCAATATCCAAGGACAGGGACAAGGGTCAGCATTTTTAAACACAAATGACTCTACAAATAATTTCTTGCTTAAAATGATCTGTGGAAATAACATAAGGTCTTCTACCATCTTCATTAGTGATGTCAACTCCCTAGAATGGAATTCAAAATTTCATATATATATTTGCTTTTATTTACCAATGATCATGCTGCAAGATGCTCTTCCTACTTAAATCATCTAGATTCGGGAATAAAAATATAAGGAGAAACAAAACAAAAGCGGTAATTACTATGGTCTGTTGTGTAAGTATTCCAAACACTGTAGAATAAGCTAATTCATATAAGTTGACTGTGTATATCCAGATATAACCACTGAGTATCAAATGGTGGGTATCTGGTATAAACCACAGAATAAACATGCAATATTAAGCTTTCAGGGACACAAGACTCTAGCTGGGATTTTAGCTTCCACTATCTGTTCATTTCCATATCCCTTAATAGCCACTCACGATTGCTTTTGATTGGGGGTCAGAGTAGCCTGTACAGAGCTCCATTCAAATTTTCTCCATACACACAGATTTAAAAATCTTTCTCTCTCTCTCTCTCTCTCTCTCTCTCTCTCACACACACACACACACACACACACACACAAACACACACACACACACATAAGATCAACAGCAGCCGTGGCATCTATAAACAGCAAGCATCATAACGATCGTTGGGTGAAGAAAGATGAAAGAGGTTGATTTCCAATGATATGATGCAGACTTTGAAATTGCGCAGGTAAACACCCAATAGACGTCTAATGGACAAGAAAAACTTAAATAAAAAGACAAAAAGAGAAGATAAGAATCCTGTGAGTCTCACGCCTGGGGGAACGATATGTACACTAGGAGTAATGATGAAAAATGAAAAGGAAATTCTTAAACTGGTTACAGACACAGGGAACAAGGCTACGTGATAAAGTTTGAACACATTAAATGCAAAGCCTGGAATAATTTTAAAATTAACTGAAATGAATCACAATAGCAGGCAAATGTCTTTTAAAGCTCACACACACACACACTCACATATGTAAGACACATAGAAAGAGTATCATTTTAAGGGCAGGAAATCAGATACACTAGAAGTCCCACAAGGGGGCTGGGTATCCAGGACACTGCAGGGTGTTCAGAAATGAGCCCTGCTGTAAAGATTAGGAAGTGAGAAGTAGCCAATCTCAGAGAAGGGCCAAGTTCCAGGAGTAAGGGGGGGGGGGGTGGTAGAAGCAGAATAGAATCAATATTAATGCCAGAATGGGTAATCAAAGCATCACAAATCTATGCCCAGACCCTACACTTGTGAAGCTTGTTAAGACAAGACAAGACACATACACATCATCCCTTCATTTATGCCTCCAGTCTGAGCTTGGAGGAGAAAGCCAGGAAAGAAGTCCTGCAGACATGGGCCACCTTCATGTTCTTCAGAGACCTGAATGTCACCGCAGGGCCATCTAGGAGGGCCACCTTGAGAAGGCAGGGAGGGCCATGAAGAAGAGGAGAACTGAGTAGGGGATAAGGGAGGGGAAGCCACCTGCTGCGGGCAGTACTAAGGACAGTCACTGCTTGCTGCAATCCCAGGCTGTGAGGAGAGTCAAGGCCAGCTAATGGCTCCGTTCTACATCACAGAAGACAAACATTTTCCTCCTTACCTGTCCTGAAACACAAGGCACCACAAAACACTCCTGGGCAAAGGTGAGATGAAGGGAAGATAGAGACCCATCATGTTTTCCAATGGGAAAGAAACTCTGTAAGCACTTTCTGGGACATCTTTTAAATTTTTAAAAATTTTCAGAGACGGAGACACAAAGAGACATTCCATGCGCTGTTTCAAACGCTCCCAATAGGACTAGACCAAAGGGAGGAGCCCAGAAGCAGTGCAGGTCTCCCATGTGGACGGCAGGGACCTGAGTCCTTAGTGCACACCAGCTGTCTTGTAGGGCACCCACCAGCAGGCTGCTGGAATCAGAAGATCCCATACTCAAATCCAGGTACTCCTTTACGGAATGCAGTTGCCCCACATGGCATCTTACCTGCTGAGCCACACACCCATCTCAGTAGGACATCCATATAGCTAGATGAATACACTGACGCCCCCAGAGGGCAAGTGCATGGGTGACTTCACAGAGCAGCCAGGACTAGAACTCAAGCATTGGGACTAGTATTTTGCCAATTCTAGTAAGCTCACAAAGATTGCCTATGGCCAAACTTGGTGGTTCCATCAGAGCAAAATCACTGGAGTCTTGTTAAAGGACCACTCCAGAAACAGTGGCCATAACCCAACAGCAAAAGACAGGAAGAGGGTCTGGGCCAGGAGGAATTCCTCCCACACGTACATCGCACAACTGCCTTAAATCCAAAGCAGAGGGCCTTAATCAAGAGCTTTCTGTGCGCAAGCCAGTACCAGATGATGGAGACTCAGTGACTGCTAAAGCATTCTCCTCCAAGAACTTTCATTCTGAGAACTGCACTGTTTATCTGAGGCCAAGCACCAATCATTGCTCTGGAAACATTAGCTAAAAATGATGATGTTGGAACCTACTAGCCTGCGCATCATAGATGCTCCAGAGGAAGAACAAATGAACCCTCTCTGTGTATACAACGGGCTGCAAACTCCCCATAGATGCACAGAGTTGAGACAGCGATTGGCCATCTAGGCATAAGTAAAGTATCAATATTGTGCATCTATCTATGTTGCAGCTAAAAACATCACAAGCAAGAAATCTCACTATGGATCAAACTGTCCCTATTCCCTCATTAATAAAGGGTTAGTGAAGGTTTGGGGGATGAATAATTCTGGAAGACAGTGTCCAAATTTGCCACCTGCCCAGTTCCGGTCCCCAGAGCTGTTCCGAGGAGCCGGTGTGGTCATGTTTCCCTGGGGCTCACTGAGAAGGACAAGAGACACAAATTAAGCCAGAGACCTTCAGAAGGCAGAAATTCACAAACACTCAGCACAACAGCACACAAAGCCTCAAATGCAAGTTCAAGAGCAGAGCCACTGCAGGCAAGGAGGCGGCTAGACTCTGGTGGGCTCTGCTGGCTGTGGTCGAGTCACGTGGGTCTGCACATAACTCTTGTCTACGTTGTCTGTCTAGCCAAAGGGGGCAGGCTTCGGAGAAAAATGGATGGGCCACAGCCTCAGACTCAGGTCTTGTTAGGAGCCTCACAACGTCACCATCACAATATGCTCAAGTCCGGACTCCTATACCAAGCATCTTCTCATTTAACACTGCTGGGAAAAATAAAATCAAGCAAAACAGAACTAGACAAACATAAACACCCTCCCCTTACTCCTGGACATTTCCTCCTGCTCCCCCAAACACCAGAAGCCCAGGTTATGCCTCCCAGACTCTCTGCGGATGACAGTGAACTCTAGGATCACAAATCAAGGGGTTTGCACCATGAACGTCCTCATCCACTGAGACCCAGATTACTCCACAACCTGTGGAAATCTTTATACCTTGCTCCTCTGGTGAGCCTCTCGCCCCCACTGTACTGAGGTTCTGTTCATTAAGTGAAACTTTTTTAGCCACAGTAATTTACTACAATAAACAACAAAATCCCAGGGACCTCATCCAGGGTTATTCCTTGCTAATAAAAGGCCCTAAGCAGTTCAGTCGAGACCTCCTCCATCCAAGACTCACGGACCCATTACCCTACTTGCTTGTGATGCCACCAGCTACCATGTGACCTTCACGATTGCTGAGTCAGGGACACTGCACTGGCTTTGACCAGCCTTCTCCCAACACCGAGGGATCATAGTCTGTCCAACGCCAGAGCTAGCCCCTCAGCTTCAACCTAAACCGAGAGAGACTGGTAAGAACAGGGAAGCTCATGGGATATGTGCTGTGCTCAATCTGCCACGACAACAATACTGACTGCTCACATCCAGCAATAACCACCACGCCTACCGTTTTTGAGAGAGTCTTTTTCTCCGATTTCCATAGCCCACAGCCGCTATCCTTGTGTTGGGTGGTAGGGCCTATTCTCTACTAGACTTGAAGCTAGGGAGCTGGATAAGTCAAAAATCATTAAAAACAGGGAAATAAGAATGTTGAACAAAAGAGAAATTTTTCTTTTGCTTCTGAATAACAAGTGGACAAGGTTTCTACCTCTGGGTCAGCCCCAGATGACCTTGAGAGGCCTAGCATCAAAAACCACACCTTTTTTCATTTTTTCCAGGTTGTCAGCTGAGGCTGGCGCCTCCTACACAAAGGAGGTCATCAGATCTCTAGTTTCTTGGGGGTTCTGTCACCTGCTGTCAGGGCAATCACATTTAAAGCAACACTACACCCTACAGCTGACAAGTCAATGACTGTTTTCACATTGTTTTACTTGGTTCACTGCCTAGTTAGCCTGTTAAGGCCATAACTCTCATCTTTCTTCCTCTATGTTTGCTTTTGTTACCCCCAATCTGCACCACTGAACACTTGTGAAAATGGCAGTTCTCAACAAGACACCTGTAGACAGAAAATAAATACAATGAGGTGGGAAGTACTCTTTCATTCTTCCTCATTTTCTAATCATAGTTAGGACAGTAACAATGTCGAACGGCAGAGGACTAAGAGGAAACGCAGGTTCTTTATGCATCTTGGCAAACAAACACTTCTATGACTTCCGGCAAGCCACTTCTCCTCTTTGGTGCTTCAGGATGATTCCTGGCTCAGGGTTTCTGAGCAAAAACAATTTCGCCCTTGTTTTTATTTCCCAAGGGGCTTTCTGGAGATAGAGATGGCATGCCCTATGGCATGCTTCCCCGAGAACTGTCTGTTCCTCACCTCATCCCCTTCCCGTACCAATCATTCTTTCTAGACTATGTCTTATTCTGTACTAAAACGCCAAGGTTATAGTTCAGCTGGTTGCTCACCGGAACATTCTGCATTTAAAGATAAAAAGCCTCAATTTTCCTCAAAGTACTTCTAAATAGCATTTATCCAACTTCCTCCCACTCCACCATTCATCTCAAGTTAAGTTCACTTGCCAATTTCCTGCTCATCCTGCCTACCTACCCATCCTCCTGTCTCTAGCATCACTCACTTGGCCTTCTTTGTGGCTGTTCACCTGAACTGAGGGTCACCAAGCCCTCTCCCTCTCCCTCACTGCAGGGCTGGTTTCCTGATGATGTCCCCTGACCCTGGCTCGTACACTCTGCTCCACTGCCACGCTATCCCTGATCTGCGTGGAAAGTAGTCACTTCAGGCACTCTTCCCTTCTATACATGCACATCTCAAGACTTCATTTCCACACTACATGCTGTCTTTCACTTTATTCTTGTTGTCTTAGCTCCTTAAAAAGACGGTCCTGGGAGCAGGCATCTGTTCTAGCTGTGAAGAGCCACCTGGGACACCCACATGCCATATGTGGAGTCCCTGGGTTCGAGTCCTGCCTCCTCTACCAATTACAACTTCCAGCTTAGGCAATAAAATGACATCAAATAGTTGGGTCTTGCATGTGGGAGACTTGAATTGAGTTTCTCATTCCTGGCTTTGGCCTGACCCACCTGTAGCCATTGAAGGCACAGTGGATGAAACTGCACACATTCTGTCTCCAAGTAAATAAAGATAGAGCCTACGGAGATTCCACAGCTCCACTCTGCCAGTTCTAAATCACAAAGAAAACTCTGAGATGTCTGCTTGTTCTGATTATTTATGGAGCTATTAAATGGCTTGCAATAAACCACAACAAGGCATTGATAGACCTCATTGTAATGGCAGCTTCCTTTCTTAATCACTCAAAGGCTCTTTAAATACCCAACACCAAATTCTAAGATAGCCATCAGAAAAAAGATGTCTCTACAAGGATGTGTTTGCTAGTTTACTAAGAAAAACATAAAACAGCCTCATGATGCCACCACGGAGCCTGGAATAGCAATCCTGCTAGCCAGAAAGAAGGAAGAGAACAAGGACAGACAGCAACAAGGGAATATCTAAGTGATCGAATGGGCTACAGCAAAATTTGAATGTTCACATTACTTTTCTTTTTGGCATTAATTTCTTCAAGTCCAACGGGGAACCTGAGTTGAAATAGTAAAAGTTATAAAATATTTTCCCAGTGTTATATATGCTAATTTACAGAGTATTGTAATTTCTTTTAATTATAAAATATGTCACTGAATGCTTTCTTAGAAATTAGGAGCTTTATGCAGTGCCTTCACTGGCAAGGAAGGAGATACACTAATTCCTGGGTACTTATTCTTATGAAATCTTTTAATCAAAGCTTTCATGACACAAATAAATCAATAGAAATATTTATTTACTTCAAGAGTCTCTTGGGATTATCTACCCTCTCAACTGTGAGATGCCCCATAGGTCAACCAAGTACCATGACCAGAAGGAAAAACAATTAACTATTGTTAAAATGAATGAATGAATTACACAGAATTTTATTATTTTGTGACCACAGAGCCATGCAGGAAACAGGAGTCTTTCTTTGGAATCCCAAACCCTGGGTGGTAACAAACCATTTGAAACATAACCTCTGTTAGCCTGTATCTCAATTCATTCAAATTATTTGCTCTCTTAATTTCTCTCCATCTTTCTGTGTAACTCTGTCATTAAAATAGATAAAATACAGGGCCAGTGCCTTGGTGTAGTGGGTAAAGCTACTGCCTGCATGCTGGCATTCCATATGGGCACTGGTTCGAGTCCTGGCTGCTCCGCAACCGATCCAGCTCTCTACTGTGGCCTGTGAAAGCTGTACAAGATGACCCAAGTCTTTGGGCCCCTGTACCCACATGGGAGACCTGGAAGAAGCTCCTGGCTCCTGGCTTCGGATTGGTGCAGCACTGGCTGTTGTGGCCAACTTGGGAGTGAACCAGCAGATGGAAGACCTCTCTGTCTCTCTCTCTTTCTGCCTCTCCTTCCTTCTCTGTGTAATTTTGACTTTAAAATAAATAAATAAATCTTATAAAAATTTGCAAAAAAATTAAAATAGATAAAATACATCTTCAAAAAAAAAAAAGTGGGGGCCAGCATCATGGTACAGTGGGTTGGGCCACCACCAATGATGCCGGCATCTCATTTGTGCTCTGGTTTGAGTCCTGGCTGCTCCACTACTGATCCAGTTCCCTGCTAATACACCTCAGAAAAACAGTGGAGGATAGCTCAAGTACTGGGGCCTCTGTCACTTACTTGGGAAACCCAGATGGCATTCCAGGCTTCTGGCTTTGGCCCCAGGCACTGCAGCCATTTGGAGAGTGAACTTTTTTTAGAGAATTTTTTTGAATATGTGTTTGTTTCCTCAATGACCAGTTGTATTCACTTTGTTGTCCTTAGAATCTGGCTGAATATTTGCTTGTGATGGTATTTAATCTCATGGTGGGACATCATTCAAAGTCAAGATACAAAGTACTGACTGAGACCAGCAACTTTTCCCAGCACAATGCTTGCAATAACCATCAGTGGAACCCAAAGGATGAGGGGTGGCTTTGTAATTCCAGAGTGCATTCAAGGTAGGCAGGAAGTCCCAGTTTCATTTCTGTTACTGTCATACAATTTCATGCACCCCAATCATATCTTGAGTCTACTACTTCTCTTTAAATGTATAAACTATGATATACGCTTGGCATAAATATAATAATGGGGTCAGCAGATCTGTCTGTGAGCTGAAAATCCCATACTGATCCTTCAGGTCTTCTTTGAGAAGTGCATTAGTTTCCTCCAAATGCCCCTCTTTGATCAAATGGAAATAGTACACAGATTCCCAATACCTGCCTCTCCGCTGAACGATAAATGAGAAGCTAATGCTATCAAACTCCTGGAAAGGTAGCAAAATTATGGCATACATAGAAATGACACCAAGTAGGTATCCCAAAGCAGAGCAAGCCATTAAATCAGGGCTGTATAGAACCTTCCCTCTCAAATGCAGGCACTCAGTATGAACTGTTCCAGTAAGTGGATGGCATTTTGATGACTTATGGACTCCTTACTGTGGGGAGCAACCCGGACTAGACTAAGTTACTCGAATTAAGACTTATTCTATGCATATGCTCTCCCACAATATGGCGCTGGGAGAGGAGAAAACAGCTTCTACACAGCTGCCTCCAGTTCAGCCAATAAACTGTAGGACTTGCTCCTGATTGGAGGAGAGCAGCGTACTCGGCGTGTGGGCAGCCGAGTTGGGATTGGCGGAGGAGGACTATAAAGGAGGAGAGAGACAACATGCACCAGGAACATCTAAGGGGAACATCTAAGGGAACACCTGTGCAGCCCCCGAGAGAGCCGGCCGGCGGTGTGCCGCTCCCCCGCGGAAGTGGGGAAAGTGGCAGGGGGAACCGCCCTTCCACGGAGGTGGAAGGGACAGTAGCCAACCCGGGAAGAACCAGCAGCAAACCCGGGAAGGGCCGAGCAGACGAAAGAACAGTGCAAGGTCCTGTGTCGTTCCTCCACGAAGAGGGGGAGCGACATAATGGTGCCGTGACTCGGATATGAAGCCTAGGCAGGGTTCTGTGTCGTTCCTCCACGAAGAGGGGGAGCGACACCTTACCTTTGGTTCTGCAGATACATTTCTCTTCTATTACAGTGTATATTCTCCATAGGATAGATACAGGCTCAGTGCTTCCTATGCATCATCCCATATACTTTGACTTGCAAACTGGCACTATTGTTATGCCCACTTTAAAGATGAAGAAAATGGCACTCTTGGAACCTCAATGAATTTTCAAACTTCAAATCAATTTATTTGGCTCCAAATTTTACCAATTCTAATTTCAGCCATTCTAATTTACCACCGATAGTTTAGAAGCTTCCTGATAATTTGCAGCTTTTATCTATTCAGATGAATGATAAATGAATCCTGCTTGTAAAATCTGCCTTCTCTTTGATCAGGATAGGTTAATCGCTCCTGTCACAGCACTGCAGCACTTTTAACTTGCTGGGGAATGTGCAACGGATATTTCCTATCACCAGCTACCACCCTCTCCAACTCCCACCTTCTACACGGAGTGCATATGTTCCTTCTTTGCGCTCTGCAGAGGCTCCTCTGGCCACTTTTCTCCATTTGCCACTCCAATTAACAGGGGCTGTCCTAGTCCCCAAGCACTGTCCCGCCCTTGGTTTTCTTCTAACACACCTGTTCATGCAGCACACAGATGATAAGAATGCTAATTAAAAAGTCATCAGCACCGTCCCATGGAAATCACACGTTCCTTGCTGGGAGGTGTATTCAACAGCACCATGTGTTGCTATTCAGAAATGATAGCACAATGTGACTCCAATCACTTTGCAAGATTAAAAGTCCCACAGCAATTTGCTGCCACTAGCTAGCTGATAAGCCAGTTTGTGCTGGAAACCATTTTGGGCTGTGACATAACTTGAAAGAATGAAGAGTCCTGACTTCCATATTTATATATAAATGTAATAACTCAAGGAGACAGGCTCCAGAATGCTACCAACGCGGAGATCACAGTGGTGCAAGGGTAGTTGGAAAATTAACAACCAAATTTCACAACCCATTTCTCCTTCATAGGCAAAACCGCACTGAAATCAGATTTTCACCACAATGAGTTATGTTATTCAACATGAGCAAGGGCTTTGATTTCCCCGGAGAGCGCAGGATAACCAGAGAAGTATTGACTGGTCACACAGGTATTTGTGACTGATGAAAATCACTTCGTATCTCCACTGATCTGATTATTTTCTTATGCTCTCAGAGACTCTCAGCTTCTTAATACGGGGCAGTCCAAATACCATGAGCATCCATTTCCGGGTTTGGCTTCATCAACTACTGCATGCTGGGTGTTATCTTGGTTTCCATGTTGCGTGTTTTTTCAGACTGCAGGTAAACATATGCTCCCATAGTAATTTACACTAAGCTTATTATCATTAACAAATAAGCAGGTGCACTTCCGGACTTCTTTTAAAGATACTTAAAGAATCCACTAGATGCATATGTGTGTGTCCTTTTTCAGACCACAGAATTTTAGACTTCGTAACCAAAAAAGTCCTGTAAGTTACCCAATTCTACTTTTCTATCAAGTTTTCACTATCAAGTTTCACTGGTCATCAACCAGTCTTTTTTATGAAAGCCTTCCATTGCCAGAAGTGTACGCTATGTTACACAGCACTTGTAGTAAGTTAATGCCTTCTGACACTCAATGAACTGCATCCTCCCCCACACCTCAATATCTGCCCAACAGTTCCAGTTTTGACTTACCAGGCACATGGAATGAGATCATATTCTTCTTTCTTGAGCCAAGAGTTCTCTAAATATTTGGAGACGGTTATTGACAGGTTACTCAAACAAATCCATTATTTTTTCGCCTGTCATAGTTTCATTATGGCGCAGATGCTTCCAGATATAAAATAATGGCTTTGAACATTCATGGTGTATCCCTAAGAGGATGACTCTAACAATCTTACGTGTTCCAAATGAACTCAAATTATCTTCAACCCTGCCTTCACAGCTTAATTTGTACTCTCAAACTGTCAATCCACCTATTTTAAACCCCACGAACTCAGTGTGTCTACACACTTCCCACTTCCTCTTCTCATCTTCCCAGAACACAGAACCCTGATTAATTCACCACTGGGAAGAGAACAGGAGCTCCGACCCAGTTCTTGGAAAAGGACGTTGCAAAGCACAAATTGGTCATCCGCTGCTTAATATAAAGACACACTGACCTTTGATTTAGGGCAATTTTTATGGAAGTCCTCTTAAGAAGCGCGGGCAAGGGCACATGCACTTCTGAACCGACACAGTCAGACCCTGTCCCCATGACGAAGCTTCACAAGATGTCCTTGACGGTCTTCACATGCTAACTTCACAGCTGCACATGTTCATATAACCTGGAATTCTACCCCTTGTCAAAGAACCTCCAAGACAAGGAGTCCTTGACTTGAATTTTTCTTCTAATACGAAAAGTGAAATTAAATTTCAGCAGCCCAAATCCCCCAACTTCTTTGGCCCCGTTCTGAAAGGAACTCTTAAGACACACTATGTAAAACCACACTTAATAAAACACAAGCTTCGAGGCCGGCGCCGTGGCTCGCTTGGTTAATCCTCCACCTGTGGCACCAGCATCCCATATGGGCGCTGGGTTCTAGTCCTGGTTGCTCCTCTTCCAGTCCAGCTCTCTGCTGTGGGTGACCAGGAAGAAGCACTTGGCTCCTGCCTTCGGATCGGCACAGCACTGGCCATAGGGGTCATTTGGGGAGCGAACCAATGGAAGGAAGACCTTTCTCTCTGTCTATTTGTCAAATTAAAAACAACAACAACAACAACATACAAGCTTCAGTCTGTATTGCACTGGCAACCACAGTTGTTCTGTTTGCCTAAGTCTAGTGCGGGAAGATACTGTTTTTATCATATTCTTTATTCCTGAACGATCAGTGAAGTTTAGATCACATTCACATAAAATCTGAAAGAGATCCTAAATTTTCATTACTGATACAGGATTACTGAAATCCAAAAATGCCTCACTTTCAACTCAAAATTGAATTTCCTTTCTAGAAAGGGGTCAATGAGAAGTGATCTCTTGGGATAAGTCTTACTTTTTAAAGGAAATACCTCCATCTTGTGGGCATTCAGGAGTCAAGTTTAATACTATTTTAAGTGTGTTGCATTTTTTACAGTTTGAGTCAGGAACCACTGGCAAATGCTTTTGTATTAGATATTGCAGGAAGATGCAAAGGCAAATAAAATATGCATCCCATTCCCTGGGCATTGGCAATCCAAAGTTACACACACATCTGTCAAACAAAGAGAAAGAGCTGATAGGATGTAAAGTTCTGGATAAGATGGTGGAGAGTAATAGAGATAAATTTTGATTAGAGGAATTTGGGTAGTCGTGGAGTAGATGAGATTAATACTGGCCCTTGGAGACTTTATCAGACTTGATAAGTTAGTCTGCAAAAGAACACTCCAATATTATGATAATCTTGAATAAGTGTGTGGAGGAGGGTGTATTAGTTTCCTGTTGCTGCTAAAACAAATGACCTACTGCAATCCTGGTGCCTTGAAACACAAATATATTACTCCATAATTTTGTAGCTTAAAAGTCAAATTTTCAGCAGGGTAGAGTTCATTTCTTACTTCTTCCAGCTTCCAGAAGCCACCCACATACCTTGGCTCATGGTGCCTTTCCTATCTCCAACCAACAACAGTGGATCAAGTTCTTCTCACATCACATCACATCACCAGGATCTTCTTCCACAGAAACATGCCATTCCTTCTCCCTTCCTCTGCCTCTCACTCCCATATTCAAGGATGCTTCCAATTACATGGGGTCCACCTAAATAATCCAGGACGTTGCTCCTTTCTTAAGGTCAGCTCAGTATCATCATTGAATTCCACCTGCACCTCTAATTCCCTCTTTCCAATGTAACCTAATAGGTTCACACAGACACTAGAAAATCTTTGGGGAACATTAAATTGTTCATCACGGTAGGAGACAATCATATTAAGAGAATGATGAGTAGACTGGGTTTCACATAAAGAAAACCACATGGGAAGGATATAAGGGGAAATATAATTGGAAATGTGAGAGCTGAGACTCCTTTGTGGCTTTTGAGCAGGGAGAAATATTACTTGATCTGGCTATGCGCAATATAACCCTGGGAGTAGCCTGCATGCTAGACTGGAGGAGGTATCCACTCCAAGCAGGGGATCAAGTAGAAGACAATCAATATCCAGGTGGTTACTGATAAGTGTCAGAACTCTTTGGGTGACTGTGAGAAGGAAATGTCAGGTGTGAAAAACACTGCGAAGGCCAAATAGATAAGACTTCCACAGATATCAGGGTTCTGGAGGGGGCAACAGGATTTTAAGATCACTCAAGTTTCCAACGTGAGGAAAAGATTGTGCCACTGTTATACTTTGGGAACACAGAAGCTATTATAAAAGTGGAGGGTTTCTGAAGTGAGAGGTGGTCAGGTGCAGGGAGAAAAGCAGACTTACTCCATGTTAGAGGAGTCGATGTGACGCACCAGGAAGAAAAGATCAAGTGTGAGAATGAACAGTGGAGGACTGACCTCCTGAGGCTTCCTCCACCTAAAGGGAGGGCAGAGGAAAGCAAGAGGACAAAGAGTGAGTTCTTCAGGAGGACAGGAAGACAGAAGGGAGGGAGATGGAGAGGGAAGACGGAAAAATTCAGAAGCAGATTTGTGAAGCGGGATCAGAAAGAAGACCTAGAATTCCCCCAAATTACAAAAAACCCGGGCACCCAAGTGCTAAATTGTTCTGTTTCATCGAACTTGGTTTATAGATCAAAGTAACATCACACATTACACGTAAACACTCAGGAATGAAGCCACTGGAATAAGAAGTCTGCAAGTGCTTGTGGCCTGGTCCTCATCGAATTATAATGATAGCCAACTTTTATGGAGGCATTTCCTATGTCCTACTCACTGTGTACACCTTTACATTCAGTTAAACAATTTTTTTGAACATGTATAATATCCAAACACTACTCAAGATACTGAGGGTGTGTCAGTAATGAAATAGAAAACTTTTCTTTAAGACGCTTCCATTCCAAGAGATTTGATCCTTCCAACAGTCTTATAAAGCAGGTCTTACTGCTGTTTTTCTGTGGATGAGTTACTCAAAGCAGGCATTACCTTCTCTAAGGTCACACAGCCATAAGGGGTGGAGGCAGACGCAGACAGGCAGTCTGGCTCACTTATAAGTAACCACCCCAGGTACTGCCTCTTCCTGACACAATCATGGCCCAGTTTGGATATGTAAATTGGCTGTGTTTCCATAGTAGCCGCAGTTCCTTTCCAGACGTGCATCCAGGCATATACTTGCCCTGTCGCTTTTCACTTGTCAGGTATTTGTCAAATGTCTGATAGCTATACCATCAGAGAACACACATCCCAGGGCCCAGCAAGGCACTGCAAGGAGGAAGAGGCATGTTCTATGTGGTTGAAATGGGATATCTTTTCAGTGTGTGGGGATACATCCAGGCAATGCTGCAAGAGACACAAATCCAGTTGGAAGTGCTTTTAATAACGATGCAAGCTATAGACTTGCTAGCAAGGGAGCATTTGTCAAGAACACACTTCTACTCATATTCAATCTAAGAGGTACTAAAACTCTTACATAAGAGCATTCAGAAGCCAGAGAGCTCACATCTTGAGTTAGCCACATACCTTGAGATGCTTACAACTTTGTGAGAAGACACCAAGAAATTAAGTTCCAGTACCGGGGCCAGCACTGGGGTGTAGCAGATAAAGCCACTGTCTGCAGTGCCAGCATCCCATATCGGTGCCGATTCGAATCCCGGCTGCTCCATTTTCAACCCAGCTCTCTGCTATGGCCTGGGAAAGCAGAAGATGGTTCAAGACCCTGGGCCCCTGCACGCATGTGGGAAACCTGGAAGAAGCTCCTGGCTCCTGGCTTCAGATCAGTGTAGCTCCGGCTGGTGTGGCCAAGTGGGGAGTGAACCAGGTGGAAAACCTCTCTTATATGCCTCTCCTTCTCTGTGTAACTCTGACTTCCAAATAAATAAATAAATAAATATTTAAAAAAAAAAAGCTCCAGTACCATTGCAATCTGGAGTTGGATACATGAGCCCAACTTGCCTTCTTAAATTCAAGGGTCCCTTCCTTATTGCACCCATTATTAGAGCGTTGTCTCAGGCAAGAATGGAGTCACTTCCTCTGTCTTATTATTTTGGGTCCATTAACTTACCCAGGCTAGGAAATGGACCGCATTTCTCTTGGCAAGACATTTTCATTCCTCTATTGGATGAAAATGCCATTTAATCCTGCAAAAATGTGTAATAAAGTACAGGAATAGGGGCTGGTGTTGTGGTGCAGAGGTTAAGCGGCTGCTTGCAATGTTAGCACCTCACATCGGAGTGTTGATTCAAGCCCCATCTGTCTTGCTAATGCACCGTGGGAGGCAGCAGAAGATGAACCAAGTGGTCGGGCCCCAGTCGCTCATACGGGAACACAGCATGGAGTTCCAAGCTCTTGGTTTTGGCCTGGTCTGACTCTAGCTACTGTAGCCATTCGGGGAATGAACCAGCATAATGAAGATTTCTTTCCTCTGTCTCTCCCTCTCTGTCACTCTTCCTTTCAAATAAATAAGACAAACAGAAAAAAGTAGGGTGGATGGGGCTGGTGCTGTGACGCAGAGGGTTAAGCCACCATCTGCTGTGCCAGCATCCCATATGGGTACTAGTTCAAGTCCTGGCTGGTCCACTTGTGTTTTAGCTCCTTGATAGAGTGCCTGAGAAATCAGAAAATGGCCCAAGCTTGGACCCCCCCCACCACCACCACCATGGGAGACATGGATGCAGCTCCTGGCTTTAGCCTGGCCCAGCACTGGCCACTGTGGTCATTTAGAAAGTGAACCAGCAGACGGAAGATCTTTCTCTCCTCCACCTTTCCTCCCCTCTCCTCTCTCTGTAATTCTGCCTTTCAAATAAATAAAATGAATCTTTAAAAATACATTTAAGAATATTCTGATTGCTCTTAGTATTTTAGATATATAGTTTGTATTAAGAAAATTCAACCCAAAATTTAAGATATCTTTATTATTCTAGTATAAAGTTGCATAATCAAATAACTTTTAAAACTATAATTTTAAATTTGTAGCAATGAGAAATTCGTTAATTTGCAAATAGTGTAATATGAAGAATTAAAATCTGCCAGATTTGTAAATTTAAGAGTTAGATGTTATTTAAGCAAATGGGTAAGTCTCTTTGTTAGACAATTTGAGAACTTCAAAAGAAAATATAGAATATATTAAGTTTATAAGATTAATTTAAAATATTTAAGTGATTTGATTAACTAGGTTGTTAGGAAAAGCCTTTTAAAGTGATTGCTAAAGTTGCCAGATTTAGTAAAAGAATAATTAGGTTTGTGAATTGAATTTAAAAGCTAGGAACTGAGTTTTTAATTTGTAATTTTAAGAAATCGAATATTAATATTCAAAACCAACGTAGCCCTTAAATAATCTTTTCTAAGCACCAAAGCCACTTTTAAGGACATCAAAAAGCTCATGCAGGTATCACACCCCAACCTGGATGTCTGTTTCCTCATCTATAATGAAAGACGGGGATTACAGAACCTCTAACCCCCCTCCAGCTCTAAACATCTGAAGGTTCTTTCGCACCTGCTGGGCAGTTTGCTGGTTCATTCATTGTTGGTCCCATTTGCAGTCTTCTACAAAGGGCAACAAGTTCTGATTTGAATTCTTGCTACAGTGGCACAGTGATGAACACCAGCCAGTTGTTTTCTGAGGACTGTTATCTACTCCAAGCCCTGACAGGTGCTGTGAGGACTAAGGAAACATTTCATAAACTGCCTCTCCCCAAGACGTGCTTGCAACACCCTGCTGTGCTCCTTTGCTCAATGGTATGCAGGAGCCACATTCACAGGGTGGGATGGATGGGCCTTTTCCATGGGGGCACGGAATTGTCATGATGGCATGTTAAGACCCATTGGTGGTCCTGTATATTGGATTTCTTGACCTCTCCCCCAGCGCACACAGCTCCAGTTCTCTTCTGCTCATGGACCACTTCCTGACACAATCCCAAGCCTTCCTCTTCCCATCAGTATAAAGCACAGAGAAGTAGGGCATTCTGAACATAAGAAATGCAGAAGCAGGAGCCCCAAGCCCAGTTAGGAATAAAAAGGCTCAACACAGCTCCCTGTACAAACAACAGGGATGGAGTTTTCAAAAACCCACACTTTGTTAATCATCCCCTCTCTACCCAACTCAGCCATCACCACGCCTGCCAGAGATTATAACCCCCAACAGCTTTCTGCCAACTACCAGGTAGCTGACTCACCGCATCTACAATACTCTAACTTGCATTTAGTCACCTGCATTCTCAGAACCACCAAATTTTACACTCCAAATACTCGTCATAGACAGCAGTCCTCAGAGCATTCTAATCTTCATTTGCCTAAACGCAAGCATGAAATAATAAAGAAGTCAAAATCCTGCTAAGCATATGTCCTGTTTTGTTAAAGTGATTCACTGTGGCTGCTGGTGAGGAGTAAGGAGCCTTCTAACTGTGCCAGAGTGCTCTAACTGAGCCCGAGGGGCACAGGTACAGGACGGAGCAAGAGCTGCAGACAACAGCCCAGCAGAGGCAGAAAAGGAAACCTGGCTCCAACATGCAAGCCCAGGCTTCGAGCAGCTTGCAAATCTTTGCAGAACTCTGCATCACACTCTCAACAAAAGAGGCAAAAGATGCAGGAGTGATAAATAAAACATACCCTCAAAAATCAATGAGTAAAAATTAATTGCCATTGTGGTTTAGCATGGTAGCCACTGCACTTCCTGGGTTTAAACCGTCCCTCTCCAGGGGATTTTGAGTAATAGGATGAAGCCCTGTGCACTTCAGAGGTTTCTGTGGTCCTGGTATAATTTCAAGTTAACAAATTCAGGTTTTGCATTTCCTGTCGAAGCATCTGGAAAACTTGCTCATGTGGAGTTTGTTGCAACCTACATTTCCATGCGGAATTCTGAGATACTCTACTCTGGGGTCTCTCAGGCTGTCAAGAGAAGTCCCCCCAGGGAGACCGTAACCTCTTCTGGGGAAGGCCTTGGAATGTTTCGAAAAAGGCAATATTTCCCCTGCCACCGCTCAGCAAGCAACAGAGCCAGTGTTTGGCATCTTACTACCCAATTAAAAGTCTTTTAATTTCTCTGGGAGTAAATAAAAATGTGATGATCCAAATTGGTAAATGTGGGATTTGTGTATGTGAAAATGTGCTTAATTCTTCCTCTCCCTTCACTCCCAACTCCCAGATCATTTAGGAACTGGCTCTTTTGCCTAGACAGGCTGGCTGTCACTCACTGGTTGCTCTTGTCCCTTGCAAGTGAGAGCGAGGAAGCCGAATCCTACAGCCCGACCCCTTCGGTTTATAACACTTGTCAAAAGGCCACGGCGGATTTAAAAACATCTAATGAGCCATGTTCATGCAAATGATTTTCCGTTATGGAGGGATTGTCTGATGACACGTAATCAAGCTAAAAATATATGCAACAAGATGTTAGAAATCACAACAGCAGGCTCATCAGTGCGGCAGGAGGGTCCCTATCAGAAATAGGATGCTTCCCCAATTGACAGTGGGAGCTGACCCCACCCTCTCCCAGAACAGAGCCTTGTTCAAAAACAAAGAAACAAACATTGCCTTCACCTACTCTGAGGAATAATGTGATGGTGATGGTGACAGGTTTACAAAGACCGTGCTAGAAATTGTGGGGGCCGCGTATCTTATTAATTCTTCCCTGTCTCACACATGCCATGACCTTCAGCTTTGTGATCGGAACGTTTGGCCTCAAATGTCAAAAGATTTGCACAGTCAGCCTGGCAAATTCAGCGATGTGTGACTGGGTTCACCGCAAATTCCAGAATTAATGTGTTCAACAAACACTTATACCTCAATAACATTTAACCACAGAAGAGAAATGGGGTCTGCATTTAAAATTGAAATAGCATTTAGCCTACTTTTCCTCATTCATAGTGTCACTATCCAACCCAGTTACGTGCCTATAGTTACAGGGGAAAGTCTCATCTATCCAGCCAAGGCACCCCAAATGAATGAATGGGACAGTCTACACTAATAAGCCAAAATGTGTCATTCACAGGGAACCACAACTATTTATGCAATCAGATGAATTAGACTCTCTGATAATATACTCCGTCCCCTTACACCCACTGTGCCAAAGACCTTGGAAAAACAAGTTATTCATACACAAATTAATATCTTGAATTGAGATAATCTACCAACTCCGACTTTCTGACTTGTTTTCCTCATATGTATATGGAAGTGGAGATGGAAAAGGGGGTGGGAGAAAAAAGGCACTAAAATGGAAGCAACATAAACTTTATCATCAGATAATGAAAATGCCACTTATTAGGAAAAGGATAAGAAACAACAGGAAAAACCAACAAAAATCAGAAGCTTGCAAAAGGAAATTCGGCCTCAAAAAGACTACTTGCAGTGTTTTATATCACTGCTTTCTTTCGGGAGCACCGCTCTGACCCCAGATGCGGATGTACCAAACTCTTCCATTATCACTGGGCACGGCTGTTGAAGCACCTGCTTTGATCCATCTGAAAGCGCTTCATTATTTAAGATCAGCTTCTTGCTTCTCCTTAGCAGCCCAAGTGAGGGCTTTCCATGCCAGCCTTTTTTTCTTATGTGTTTTCCTTTAGATGCCATTAATTAAACATTCCGTGTTAGAGTGAAGAGAGACTGAACCCCATGGCCAGCAGGTCAGTGCCGGTGGCCTCGGGAAATGCTAGTGCCATTCCAACAGCCAATCACAATGAACCCCCCACAGTAAGCAACTGACAGGGTCAAGAACCACCATTAGCAGTGTTCCTCGGTGGAGTATATCCTGGCGATCAATGGTGTTAAATTACAGAACTCACAGCTGGGGTCATTACCAGGTAGGGAAAGGTACTGGTGGACATTTCTGTGCCAGAAAACAGTCTGTCCATGAGGGGAAGTGACTTTCTTCCTCAGCCCCCAAGGCCCTGCTGTATCATTGCACTATACCCATGAGGACTCCTCAAGCAACTATATCACTACTAGGCAAAGTAGAGAGTAACACTCATCGGCATTCACGCTAAGTGTTGACTCTTAGTCCACTACATGGCTGAACACACTAGAAACTTCCACAAGGACTTGATCTTTACTGTATCTTAATGCTTTCCTGATAACTGAACAGGTCTTTGGGGAAATTGCTTGCAACCTTCCATGAGATTCTAGGATCATATGGGCTGTACAAAAGTTCCAAGGACAAACTGTTATCTCAAGACAGTTCTTCATCCAGCAATAGTCATTTAGCTCTTAGTGAAGCTTGGACAAATCACTCCAAGAGTACATAAGATCCAGTTGACATTCTCAAACAGATTCTTTCCACTGGGTTCTAAGGAACTCAAGGCAAGTACTTCAGGAACTCCAGACACTCATTTCCCTTCCCGGCAGGTTCAGGCCATTAGGACATTATTTCAATCCTTGTCGAACTCACCCACTTGGAATCCAGCTCCACATCCCAACCCTGCCTGTGCTTTTGGACAAGGCCCACTGCTGGCACCCACTCTATATGAGTTATAAACCTCCTGACAAAGAGAGTATTTCTTTTTCATTTTTACAAGATTACATTTGAAAGGCAGAGTTATAGAGACACAGAGAGAGAGAGGTAGATCTTCCATCCACT
Organism: Oryctolagus cuniculus; assembly: GCF_964237555.1. Lineage (NCBI taxonomy): Eukaryota > Metazoa > Chordata > Mammalia > Lagomorpha > Leporidae > Oryctolagus > Oryctolagus cuniculus. Next base: position 85,450,300 of record NC_091433.1, on the reverse strand, counting down.
GGCTCACTCCCCAAATGGCACAAAAGGCCCAGAACTGGGGCACAGCAAAGCCAGGAGCTTCATCCAGGTCTCCCAAGGACTTGCCATTTTCTACTGCTTTCCCAGGCACATCAGCAGGGAGCGGGATTGGAAGTGGAGCAGCTGGGACTTGAACCAGCACCTATATGGGATGTCAGCATTGCATGGAACAGCTTAACCTGTCACTCCACAATGCTAGCCCCAAGGTAGCATTTTTAAATTTTTTATCTTTTATTTAATAAATATAAATTTCCAAAGTACAGCTTTTGGATTACAGTGGCTTTCCCCCCCATAACTTCCCTCCCACCTGCAACCCTCCCATCTCCCGCTCCCTCTCCCATTCCATTCACATCAAGATTCATTTTCAATTATCTTCATATACAGAAGATCAGATTTATTTTATTTATTTGAAAAGCAGAGTTACAGGAAGGAAAGAGAGAGAGAGAGGAAGAGAGAGAGAGAGAGAGAGAGAGAAACAGAGTTCTTCTACCCACTGGTTCACGCTCCAAATGGCCACAGCTGGAGCTGGGCTGATCAAAAGCCAGGAGTCGGGAGCTTCTTCCAGGTCTCCCACATAGGTGTGGGACCCAAGGACTTAGGCCATCTTCTACTTATTTCCTATGCCATAGCAGAGAGCTGGATCAGAAGTGGAGCAGCTGGGGCTTGATCTGGCACCTATATGGGATGCTGGCACTGCAGGCTATGGCTTTACATGCTGTGTCACGATGCCAGCCCCAAGACAGAATTTCTTATTACTATTGGCCTTTTGAAGGGAGGAGCAAGTCCTGTTAAGGCCGAACTCAATGTCCTCTACCAAAGGAGGTTTGAGAATTTATGTTAGGGTAATTGGGGTGGGCCTGGGTGAAATAAATAGGCACAACCTGACAGCTGCAGAAGAAAGAAGTGGAGAAAGTCCTATAAGCATGTGTCTAAATTAATCATGCCTGTACATATACATGTGTTCAAATAGGGTTTACTTAATCATAGAAAGTATGTCATTTAATATAATAATGAACCATAAGGTAACTCTCCAGTCAGTCTGAGTTAATCTGCTCCAATTACAAGGTTGACTGTAGCTGGTTCTGCCCAGTTTTATCAGGAAACCTGGAAAGACAGCTCAATGAATTTTATTTATTTTTATTTTTTACAAAATCAAGGGCTATGCAATAGCAAATTACTAGGCCCCAAGTAGACACAGCACTACTATGGACTGTTAGTATGTTAGGCAGCCGTGGGACGCTTGTTTTAAGCAAGGAGAGTAGGATTCTTTGTGATCCACAGTTTCAACCTGCAGGCAACACCCAGTCCAAAAGGATGGACACATTCCAAGTAGCCCGAGTGACTCATGCAAAAGTGGAACACTTGCTTCTACCACAAAGGAACCTGATACGTTTCCAGGGCCGTCGTAACTGTAAAGACATATGCAAGCTTGCTACCAAGGGAATCACAAATGCTAATCACAGAAAGCCATGGTGCACGATAGCTGCAGGCAGTAGACCTTGGCCACTGTCACTGCGCTATCATGTAATTGAAATTTGAGGTTCATCAGACTTTAGAGTGGGAGAGCCTCCAGTCTAATGTTGGAAGAAAACTCTGAAAATACCGTGATATTAAAGAATCACCCTAATCACGTCACAAATCAGGAAATATTAATTTAAAATCTTTAATGTTAAGCAGATGATACAACAAAGAGAAAGGGAAGAATTATATACATTTATATGCAGTCATTTTGGAGGATAACAAAGTTTTCACCTAATCACACCCAAATGGGACCATCTGTTGGCGCTTCTTTTATCGATGAGCAGGGCATCTGCAGCTCCTGTCCCTCTACCAGCATGTGGATGGAACTTTTCTCTACATAACAGTTTTTCCTGGAGGAAACCTCAAGTCTCCGTAGCCCCTAAATACGTGCCTCTGCTAGACTGTCAAGTGCAGGTGTGCCGGAGGTGAACCTCATTCTCAAGGGGGCTCAACTAAGCTTTGTTCCAAGGAAGACTGAAATCCACCACAAGGGGTCTGATTCATTTGAGACCAAAACTTAGGAACAAGGACTTGGGACTCTTCTCCTGAATCGGAAAGTGGAAGCTGCACAATGGCACGGGATTCCTCACCAGAGTAGCACAGATAGGAAAACTCGTTCCTCTAACCTCTTAAATTCTGTTCCGAGGGGCTGCAGTGAAACGAACAAAAGACACAGTAACAGAAGAAAAGCCACACACATTGTACCGGCATTTAAAATGTTTGCAGTCATAGCGGTTTCAAACAAAAGACAGGAAAACTCAAAATAAGCGGGCAGGTTTGAGAATTTATATACTATTTTCATGAAAGGTAATCAATTTTGGAGAAGTGAGTAGACAGAAGGAAAAGGCGACTGGGTTCTAGGGACAGTGAATGAAGATAAATGTATGTAGAAATTAGTGGATGATAATGGTTATTTTAATAATCTGCTTATGCACACTCATCTTAGAGCCTTCAGTAATAAAAGTTGTTCTCCTGATGGAGGGAAATTTATGCACGACTTTGAAGCAGGTAAGATGGGAGCAAAGGGCACTTCCTGTGTTGGCTTTTTCTCAACTGCCTTCAACTCAAGATAGTCTTAATGCAACGCGGCATATTGGAGGTGGCATACTCTGATGTCTGTCCATCAGAAACCCCTGCATCTCCGGGTCAGGTGGCCAGAATGCCTGTCTTTGCTGAGGCTCTCCTTCTGCTATGTCCCTGTGTGTGATCTCTCAGTATCCGGATCTGCCTCCTGCACCCCTCCAGCCGACTCTGCCAGCCCAGCCGGAGTTTCCAGACCCATCACCGCAACAGTCCTGGTCACAGCTTCCTTTCCCACTCCTGTTCTGTACCACCTGAAGCGAAGGAAGCAAAGTTTCTCAGGTCGGCAGCCACAAGGAAGGACACAAACCCCAAACTCCGAGGCTCAAGTACAGTGCGTCATTTAATGTCCTCCGCAATCCGAGGGAAGCAGATCTAGTATGAATATTTCTCTTTTATGCTTTCATCTGTGTTTCAGATTCTGCACTATTCTGCCACGAGAAGAAATACGAAAGAGGGGGAAAAAAACCACAAGGAAAGAAAAAGATAACTTAAATCAAACAAAGCTGGCCCTTCTCCGAGTGTGGGCAGCAGGTTAATCTCACACTTCAGCTAAAGGAAGACGAGGAATGACCTGGTAGGCAGGAGGGTGGGTGGCTGCCAGATGTCTTCCTCTGCCTTTTAGAAACACATGTTTCAAAGTGCAGGCCTCAATATGCTGCTCCCTTGAGATGCAAAGCAGCAAAGAGGCCTGCAAGGAGCGAACACAGACAAAAAAAGAACTAGGCCAAACAGTAATTAGGAGAAGAAATTAACTGAGAAAATGCCAGAGGATTTGGATCCTTCTTCCCCGTTCCCTTGACACGAATTTAAAACTACACGTTAAAAGAAACAAAATTATTCTCTGGTTGGATTTGCTCATCCCCTACCTGCTTTGAGGACTCCATGGTCAAAGCGGTCCCCGCATGGGCCTTGAATCCGAATCACTTAATCTGGTGTGATCAGGGCTTGCTGGAAGGTTGAGTTTTTTTGGCAATGCCACAGGCACCTAAGTCAACCTTGCCTTCGATTTCCTTTCCAGCTCACCCATTTTTCACGGCCCTCAAAACACCTCCCACTCAGCTCCCCACCATCCCATCTCCACTTTGATGGGCACATTGGTAAGGGCTGAGAAAGAACTCCCAAGTTCAAGGATGCCAGTTCATTACTCTGAGTGCCAAAGCTGTTGGATACAGGACTAGAAATCCAAACAGAAGAATGCAGCTTGAACCCCATGCCATTCTTCTGAGGTCAGTAATAAAATAGATCTCCTCACTGCACATCCGCTGCAGATGTGATGTGGGGCACTCAGAAGCGAGGCTGATGGTATTCTACTGGCTGTGCATATGACTTAGAGCCAGAAGCCTGCAGGACAAATGCATTAGTTAATTTTCCACTATCACACACTAAACAGCTTTTTTGGACTCAAGACATCAATTTGTTCCAATACGAAAGGCCCCAGCAGTAAAAAGATATGAAAATATTCAAAGTAAACTAATGCCTCCTGAGGCTCTCGGCTAGGAATACTAATGCCTCCATCTGAAGAGGCTGTAAGTCTGTTATCTTTCCATTAGAAACCTTTCACATTAGTTCATTTGGACAATAAATACCTGTGGCTCGTGGAATGGGAGTCTGTAATATCCATTTATTTTTCTCTGTAATGCCCTTCTTTGTCTGCCTGTCTTGTGTAAATTCATCAGTAACACTGTTTTCGTGTTTGAAAGGATTCTAAGAAAGCCACCACTGGGTTTCCTTTCAGCGAAGGCGGGTGGTCAGTCCGACAGCATCACGTTTGATTAGGTGCTTGATAGTGTGTTAATGATGGCAACCCGCACTTCCTTCTCTGCACACACGCACACACCAACTCACTGAGCTCCTAAGCCATTAGCCATTTCCTATGGTCCCCTTGTGACTCACAATATTGATTCACACACTAAAGGATCTACTATTTATGAAGGGGTGATCACGTGCCAGACCCTGAGCACTGCTCTTCGGATAAGACAGGTACCGCCTTACCCGCAAACAGCTCACCATAGAGGGAGAAGCAGTCTAGCTCACCTTTTAATTAAGTACATGCATCTCCTGGGAAAGGGGACAAGTGTGGGGAGCAATCCGGACTGGACTAAGTTACTGGAATTAAGACTTATTCTATGCATCTGCTCTCCCACAATATGGCGCTGGGAGAGAAGTAAACAGCTTCCGCGCAGCTGCCTCCAGTTCAACCAATTAACTGTAGGACTTGCTCCTGATTGGAGGAGAGCAGCGTACTCGGCGTGTGGGCAGCCGAGTTAGGATTGGCGGAGGAGGACTATAAAGGAGGAGAGAGACGGCATGCACCAGGAACATCTACGAGGAACATCTAAGGGGAACATCTAGCTGAAGGAACACCCGTGCAGCCCCCGAGAAGAGCCGGCCGGCGGTGTGCCGCTCCCCTGCGGAAGTGGGGAATGTGACTAGGGGGAACTGCCCTTCCACGGAGGTGGAAGGGATAGTAGCTAACCCGGGAAGAACCAGCAGCAAACCCGGGGAGGGCCGAGCAGACGAAAGAACAGCGCAGGGTCCTGTGTTGCTCCTCCACGAAGAGGGGGAGCGACAGACAAGAGCGTGGGGCTCTCCCAAGCGTTAGAGGACTCACAAAAGAGAGATGTGCCTGAGGTTTGCCTGCAAGCAGAGAGGCTTGCCCTTCCCAGAACTTCAGATTTCTTCTCACAGCATCACACTGTGCAGAACAACGTGATTTGGTGCGAGAGCCCAACTCACCCGGAGATCAAAGGCACAGAGCCTTAAAATAACAGACTTAGAAAAATGCAGCCCGAAGTGCAAACGAAAACACATCTATATGAAGGGGAATCGAAAAGGTGGTGGTAAATATACACTTTGAAACACCTGGATGTGGATAGCAAAACTTTTGGCACCAAAATAAGCTTATTTTTTAATTCCAGTCCCCGCAACATTTTTGAATTGCCATTCCAGGATGACAGAAGCACAGGAGCAGGGCTAAGATCCTTGGAGACACATAGACGAGACGGTAGAAGCGACACAGTTTCCACACAGACTACTGCTGAAGCAGGACACGAGATGAGGACTCAAAAGCGAGATGAGGACTCAGAAGCGGTTGCCTATGGTGGGAAACTTGGCTGAGCTGACCCCTGCTGTGCGCCTGGGGCAACTCACCTAACCTTCCTGTGCCCGTTTCTTCGTGTATAAAAAGGAGGCTAATGGTGGCCGCCACCTTGGATCGTGGTTAGAATTGAACTCCTGACCACAAATAAATATTATTTCTGATACGTAGCGTTTTGTAAGGATTAGCTAACAAAGGAATTGTTCACCCAATCTTTACCAAAAATTATTACTAGTTTCCTGCTTTATTATGTTGATTTTCATCTACTTGAAAGGCAGAAAGTAGAGAGAGAGAGAGAGAGAGAGACTGACTCTCCATCTGTCCTTTTTCTCCCCAGAGCCTGCAACAGCCAAGACAGGGCCAAGTGAAAAACAACAGCCAGCAACTCTTCAGGTTTCCTAAGCAGGTGCCAGGGACCCAAGCACTTGCGTTTTTGGCTTTCTGAAGCTTTAAACAAACAAAGAAAAATCCTCGATATTATTATAAACACCAAAACTATCAATATAGTAAATGTTCAAGTACTCAAAACAGAAAAACACATGTAAGCATATCATATGTTTATGTATCTTTCTCAGAATTAGCTTTTGTATTGGTAGATACTAGCCTACTCTTTGGAATACACAGGACATGTAAACTATGGAGTGAAAAGAATGGAAACTGAGTCATTAGTGGGTGTATTAGTCTGCCTTTTATCGGCCCAAATTTATTCAGCACTGGATGAGACATCTTCCTAATCACCCAAGAAGTCATATGCGCATTGCCCTCAAGGAGCTAAAAATGTAGCCAAGTCATGTCTTTCAAGATATAAACCTAAGAAAATGGCATCAGGGGGCCTGGCCTGAAGCCCTGGCATCCCATATGGGCACTGGTTCTAGTCCTGGCTACTCCTCTTCTGATCCAGCTCTCTGCTATGGCCTGGGAAAGCAGTAGAAGATGGCCTAAGTCCTTGGGCCCCTGAACCCACGTGGGGAACCTGGAGGAGGGTCCTGGCTCCTGGCTTCGGATCGGCACAGCTCTCGCCATTGTGGCCATCTGGGGAGTGAATCAGCAGATGGAGACCTCTCTCTCTGTCTCTACCTCGCTCTGTAACTCTGTCTTTCAAATAAATAAAATAAATCTTTTAAAAAAAAGAAAGAAAATGGCAACAGAATAACATAACTTGATGTCCAAATTAAAGTATTTCATGTGAAAGAGATCAGTAAAGGTCAAAATGATCTGAAGAGGCCTTTGTTGAAAAAGATTAGGGGCTGGCGCTGTGGTGTGGCAGGTAAAGCCTGTGCCAGCATCCCATATGGGTGCTGGTTCAAGTCCCAGCTGCTCCATTTTAAATCCAGCTCCCTGATGATGCACCTAAGAAGGCAGTGGAAGATGGCCCTAGTGCTCAGACCCACGCACCCACATGGGAAACCCACAAGAACCTACTGGTTCCTGGATAGTCCCAACTCCAGCCACTGTGGTCATTTGGGGAGTGAAGCAATGAATGGAAGATTTCTCCCTCTCTTTCTAACTCTGCCCTTGAAATAAATGTTTTTAAAAAGATTAATGAGAATGGATTAATGAGGGACTAGAATGCACTGAAGAGATACAAGGAAGGAATAGGTAATGCTGAACAGATCAACACTGAAGACCAAAGCCCAAAGACTGGGATCTAACATGTAGTGAATGTTAGAGAACAGTTCAGTTAAAATAAAGACCTTTGGTGGAACTCAAACTACTAGGAAGAAATGACAGATAAATTGCCAGAGATGCTATATAGGAAGAGAGAATGATGCTGTCATGGGGCTTTTGATACAACAAGGCCCATACAACAAAGAAAAAACAATGACAACCAAATGATACAAAATGGGTTAAATTTATAAGCAAAATTCTGGTTGCCAAGCACATAAAGTCTAAGCTCCGTGACAGCAAGAACCAAGTGTGTTCTACTGAGTATTTTCTTAAAGAGAGAATCCCAAGAGGGCATCAAAGCTTTTTGGATATTTTGTGAGGCTGTGGGGAGAGACAGGTCAATTGAGTAGAGGGGGAGTTTGAGAGTCAAGAAATGCTCCCTAATGGGCCAGCACCTGCTGAGTCATGGACAAGGACGTCCATGAGAGAACAATCGTGGACTACAGTGAGGGACAGAATGGGTGAGGAAGCACGTGGTTGGGACCAGAACAATGAGCAGATCAACGCAAGGTACTACCCAGAAAGGTGGAAACTTGATTCTTCATCCTATCCTACACTCATCACTGGTAGAGACTGTTAAGAGGAGGATTCCTGGCTGCCACTTGTAGCTGTTTGGATGAGTAGGTGCAAGATGGCACCAAAAAAGGTTTCAAACCAATTCCATGTGCCACTGAACGACTAAGTAGCACCTAGCTAAATAAAGAGCAGGAACTTCGCCAGGCTCAAGTCAAGCTGCAATTGTATAGGAAAGTGATCACAGGAGGGGGCAAGTATTAAGAAATCAGGCATTATTTTTCAGGATTATCATCTTTCAAGATGACTGGAATAACCACTCATTAAAAATCTTTGCATCAAGTCAACCCTAATACTGCTTAAAGGTCAACAAAGTGGATGCAACTGGAGATCACTACGTTAAGTGACATTAGACTCCAAAGGACAAATACCATGCTTTCTCTTATTTGTGGAAGTTAACAGAGTATAACAACAATGGAAGTCGTGTCATTTGGTATTTAGTCATAAATATTGCTTCCTGAATCATGTAAATGACAATACGGTCTCCTTTCTCCATGGTAAAAGTGTTGAAGTTACATTATGAACTGGGAAATACTACTAAACACATTCTTAAAAACATTTACTATTTCCATACGTTACAGGAGACAGGAACTCTGCTATCCAGCATCCCCCAGTGTTGGATTTAGCTCTGTAGTTCTTTGGTGTATTTGTCTTGCTACTCTTTATGATTAGTCCCCTTTTTAAAATCTGACTTGCTCTGGGTAAAATTCTTACATTTAATTTCGTAAAATTCCAAGTTTATTTTTGAAATGCAGCAGCTCTGTTGGTTTTCCTGTTTTAGATGTGTACTCATTCACATTGTACGAAAAACTTCAAAGATAAACAGAAAAAAGTCACAAAACATGGTAACTCTAAGTGTACTTGAAAAAGTTTTTTGGAAAAATGAAATTAGAAGAGAAGTTTATTTTGATGTACAAATTTTTGAAATCTTTGCATATTATGGGATTTAGTTCATGGAATATGTATATTATGAGAAAGCTATGTTTGAATTCCAAAAACCTGTTTTGCCCAAAAATAAATTTAATTACATATTTCCATCAGTTTTCTGAAGTACGCTCACAAGAGACTGGATCTTCCAAAACCAGCAGTCAGAAGCCTACCGAGGGGCCAGAATTGTGGCATAACGGTTAAGCCACCACCTGCAATGCCAGCATCCAATATGGGCAATAGTTCAAGTCCCACTTAGATCTAATTCCCTGGTGATATGCCTAGGAAAGCAGCAGAAGATGGCCCAAGTCCTTGTGGGAGATCCAGATGAAGCTCTTGGCTTGTGGCTTCCGCCTGGCCCAACCCTGCCCATTGCGGCAATTTGGGGAAGGAACCAGTGGATGGAAGCACTCATTTGCTCACTCACTCTAACTCTTTCAATTAAACAAAATAATCTCTCTCTCTCCCCCCTTCTCTTTCTGTAACTCTGCTTTTCGAATAAGTAAATCTTTTTTTAAAAAGCCTACGGAGCTACCATCAGCCTTAAATTCTTATGGGTGAGCAAATGTGGGGGTAGTAGGAATATTTGAATGAAATGTATTTTTTAGCAGTGGTTTTTCATAAGAGTTTTCATAGGAGTAGATGAGTTAGTTATTAAAAGAGATTAACTTTAAAGTGATGACAGTGCCTTGCTGTTGCAGCTAGAACATTCTGTAGCAGACAAAGCAGCAGGGAGGAGGAAGGAGTGAAGGTTGTGGTACATTACTGGAAAATTCTTGCAAAAATGAGAAGAATTTCTCAGAGGAAGACAAACTTTTTCAGAGAATTTTTAGTGTTTGGTGGAACAATACTGAGTTTCCAAGCCCTTGGATGTGCTCCTGTGACTGGTTCAAGTCCGTAATTTTAACGTTAGACTCCAGAGGAAGAGAATGGGGGAAGACTTCAGCTACATTTTCTGAAAACTCTCTAGCACTGGATGGGCAAAGGGGTGGATAATAAATGCCCTAAGGTAATTAATTTTCTCCACACTATGTCAGTACTCAGCTCACCCAAACCATCTGTTGCTATAACCATCAACTGCCGATTTGGAGCAAGCTTTTAGTCTAGACTACGATGCCACTAGGGACACCAGCATTCCATATGGGATTAGCTGGTGTAGAGTCACAGTTTTAGCTTTAAATTTTATCGTCCAGCTAAGGCACACCATGGGAGGCATCAGGTGATGTCTCAAGTGTTTGGGCTCCTGCTACCCCTGGAAAACCTGGATTCAGCTCCTGGCTCCCAGCTTCAGCCTGACCCAGCTCAAACAGTTGTAGGAATTTGGGAAGTAAAACAGAGGATGGGACCTCTCTCATGGTCTGTTTCTGCTTCCCCAATTTTCTTTCTTGTTTTCCTTAAAAGAAAGAAGTTGGTGATTTAGAGGGTGCTACTTCTTGCTAGGCACATTCTTAAATATTTACATATCATTTCAGTCTCACTCTACCTCCTAAAAATAATACTACACTCTCCTGTGCTCTCCATTTTCAAAAAATAGGCTTAGTAAATTGGAATGACTTGATGGTCAAGAAGGTTATCCACATCAGCACAGAGACTCAAACATAGCTTCAAATGTGGACTTGCAAGGCCTCTGCACAGTTGATAAGCATTTTGTAATCAAAGGACCAGGGTCGTGGTACAGTGGGGCAAGCTGCAGCCTGACATTCTGGCATCTCTCATCAGACTGCTGGTTTTTGTATCAGTGGCTCCACTAAGCAGCAGCAGAGGATGGCCCAACTATCTGGGCCCTGCCACACATGTGGGAGACAGATGAAGTTCAAGGCTCCTAACTTCAGCCTGGCCCAGCCCTGGACATTGCGGTGATTTGGGAAGTGAACCAGCAGATAAAAGATTTCTCTGTCTCTCCTTCTCTCAGTTGCCCTGCCTTTCAAATAAATTAGCTTTAAAAAGAAACACACCATAAATATGTACAATTAAAATTATGTTTTAAAAAATACAGAAAATTCCTGAAATTCAGAGAGGTTTGACAAGATTCAATTTAACAAATATTTATTTAACCATATTCAGTAATTTTGCTAGGCTCTTTTCGATAATTAGGAGGAATGAAAAGTTAATTAATGACATTGGATAAATGTAATTACTGAGTTTTAAAAATTAGCTATTTGAAAGACAAGCAGAGAGAAGAGATCTTTTATCTGCTGGCTCACTCTCCTTATGCCCACAAGAATTTGTGCCAGGCCAAAGCCAGGAGCCTGTAATTCCATCCAGGCCTCGCACGTAGATGGCAGGGACCCAAGTTCTTGAACTCTCTACTACCTACTGTCTCCCAGGGTATACATTAGACAGCTAGATCTGAAGCAGAGGAGCCAGGACTCTAATCCAAGTGCTCCAATATAGGACGTGGGCATCTCGAGTGGTATCTTAACCACTACACCAAACACCATTCCCAGTTACTGCTTGTATTTTCCTTTCATTTTAAAAAACCAGGTCTACATGTAATATCAAAAATGAATCAAGTTCTATGGAAGAGAAGTTAATGTCAAAGGCAAATTCATGAACTAAGTATAAGCATATGTAAGTGAATGCTTTACCTGATCTTGAGCTGTACCTATTTTGTGTGAAGACAATGAAAGATGCCATGCAAATAACATTTTAATTTAAAAAACTCTGAAAAACTTATTAAAACAATGAGTCAAAAATGTTCATAATACATTAACTAAATAACAATTATAATACTGCAGTCATTATTGTCAATTAGAGTTTGGTTTTTGAACTTTTATGTCTTTCCCAAATTTGCTAAATTAATTTTTAATTATATAAATGCTGTGGATATATTTCTAATGAAGAAAAAAATTGAAAAAACACATCAGTGAAAAGTTCTAAGAGGTACAGAACTGCCTACATTTCAGTTCAAGCCCTGTGAGAGTGATTTTTGGATTTCTGTCCTTCAAATAGTGACAGAATGCATTTGTCTTTTTAAGCCAGTAAGTCTGACCATTTCTGACAGTAACAACAGGGAGCCAGGTTCTCCTGCTACTTGTGGTGAAGCTCCATGAAACATGAGCACAACCTCTGGTTGTAGAAGTCCAAAGACTGAGGAGACTTGGGAAACATGACAGAAGCACTGCCAGGGTCATGCGCAGGTAGCTTCTAGCTCTCAGTGTTCACACACGGTGACTCTTTCCTTAGCAGCATCATTGCTGGAAAAGGAACAATGCGCCGTGCCTTCAGAAGCCATTTCATAAGTCTAAATGCAGTGTGTGTGTGTGTTTGCTTTTCCAATGATTCTGATCACTAAAGTCTCCATAAATTCCTTTCTTCTTAAAAAGCAAAGCAAAGCAAAGCTCCAAGAGGAAGAGAGTGTGGCTCCCCATATTGGGCTACAGTGACCTGCGTGGCTAGGTCAGTCTTGCTGGACCCCACTCGTTGATTTTACCTATCCAGGAGGTTCACAGCCGATGCTGCCTTTCCCATACGGTGGCACCAGAATTGAACTTCCTGCCTGACACTCATAGACAGGGTCATGTACTCCTGAGCCAGGCTGTTGGGGCTGAATCCCCACTTGGACATACACCTCTGAGCTTTAGTTTCTTCATCCATAAGATGGAAATAATAACAGCACATAATAGTCTCTAATCTGTGGGCCTATAAAAAGGTATACATGAATATGTGTAAGCAACTCAGACCCACAGAGGTTACACAATAAATGGTAGTTGTAGTGTTTTCATAAGAATGAAAATCTAGCATTGTGTCTATTCCCCTGAAGAGGCCACAGTTTTAAAATTTCTCCCATGTTCTGAAACTTGGAGTGGTTAATCTGTTAGCTTGTTTTAGATTCATCTCTAATTACTTGTCATAAAGGCTCCCAGGACCCTCAAAAGAATTCTTCATTTGCTGAAGGACCAGGACTGGGCAGAGGAAGAATAGTGGAGTCGAAAGACTAGGAACCTGGGGTGGGTGTTGTGGCTCACTGGGTTAAGCCACTGATTGAGACACCAACAGCCGAATCAGAGTGACCGAGATCAAGTTCTCCTCTGCCTGTTTCGGACTCTGTGCCTAGGAGGCTGAAGGTTATATGCCTTCCCGCTAATGTGCCTGGGAGGCAGAATATGATGGCTCAAGTGCTTGTCTTCCTGCCACCCATGTGGGAGAATGGGTTGGAGCTCCTGGCTCCTGGCTTCAGCTGGGCCTAGTAACCGTCTTAGGGGTGAACCAGCAAATGGAAGGATCACTCTCCCTCTTCCCCCACCCTCCCTCTGGAGAGTAACTTTAACAACTTGGGAGTCAGAGTCCCCAGTTCAGAATATTCATGATAGATGTAGACCAGGACAGAAATGACCATCCTGTCATCATATTTTTTAACTTATTTGAAAGGCAGAGTTACAGAGGCAGACACACACACACACACACACACACACACACAGGGAGGGAGGGAGGGAGGGAGGGAGGGAGGGATAATTGATCTTCCATCCACTGGTTCACTTCTTAAATGTTCACTACAGCTGGGACTGGGTCAGGCTAAAGACAGGAGTAGAAGCTTCATCTAGGGCTCCCACATGCATGCAGGGGCCCAAGCACTTGGGCCATCTTCTGCTGCTTTCCCAGGCACATTAGCAGGGAGCTGGATCACTGGTGGAACAGTGGGCACCTGAACTAGCACCCATATGGGATGCCAGTGCAGCAGGCAGGAGGCTTTATCTGCCATGCCACAGTGATGGCCCCAGTTTCCACTTAATTGCAAATTTCTGTTGCCAGTGATCTAAGATTATTCTACAGTTTTCCCCAAGTTGATGTCAGCAGACTGATCAATTTGGAAAAAACATATGTATGTTTGAGAGTGCATATATGCACAAGGGGGCATACACTACATAGACACACCCATTCTATGTGTTACTGGAAAGGGAAAGAGATCAGGCCCTTCCACAAAGACTAGAAAAAACTCACCTGCAAAAGACCAATGACTTTCCACAAGGTAAACGTCCTCTAAACATCGAGTCACCTTGGGTTGAATATATTTCCAAAGGGAAATTATCCAAGTTCCCCAAAGTTTATCACTTGGTCTAGTTGCAAGAGGCAGCAAAATGTGCAAAAGGCATGAAACGGGGGCCAGCGCTGTGGCCTAAGACGTTAACTCTTTACTTAGTATATACCAAGTTGATCTTCTGTATATAAAGATAATTGAAAATGAATCTTGATGAAGAATGGGATGGGAGAGGGAGTGGGAGATGGGAAGGTTGCAGGTGGGAGGGAAGTTATGGGGGAAAAGCCGCTATAATCCAAAAGTTGTACTTTGGAAATTTATATTTATTAAACAAATGTTGAAAAAAAATTCATTCCATTCAAACTGAACAGTGAGTCCCATCAAGAACATTACTTCTAAATCTATGCTTTTTGCTTGCTTGCTTTTTTAAAATTTAATGTGTTAAAAAAAATAAAAATGAACTTTGAAAAAAAAAGAAAGACTGCCTGCAGTGCCGGCATCCCATAGAGTCGCTGGTTTGACTCCTGGATCTGCTTCTGACACAGCTCCCTGCTAATGGTCTGGGAAAGCAGGCCATTAGCAGGAAAACATGGCCCAACCCTTGGGCTCCTACACCCACGTAGGAGACCCAGAAGAAGCTCCTGGTTCCTGGCTTTGGCTTGGCCCAGACCCAGCTGTTATGGCCACTTGGTGAGTGAACCAATGAATGGAAGATTGATCTATATCTCTCCTTCTCTCTTGTTCTTTGTAACTGTGCTTTCAATTAAATAAAATCAATAAAGAAAACAAAAATAACCAAAAAATGGCATGAAACCCAACAAGGTAACATGCACACCTGAACAGGACAGTCAGGAGGTTGGGCAAGTTCATATTTCTTACAGTTCTGATCTCAAATTCAGTCACCTTCTGTTTGGAGGATGCACATTCTTTCAAAAAAATTTCTTTCAAATGCCATTGCCCATTAGATAAGAAATAAAAATGTCAAATTATGTTAGGGCGCTATGTCAAGTAGTTCGTTTTTAATAAAATATGTGGGCTTAAATAACGAGCAAGGAAAAGCACCTAGACTAATAGATATTATCAATTTCTACAGCAGTGGTGAAGAAAGTAATATTTCTTACATTTCTTTCCTAAGAGAATCTATATAAAGCACACGGTTCCTGATTCTACTCCTGTTACCAAAGATGAGTAGTGGGGCTAATGCTGCGGCAAAGTAGGCTAAGCCTCTGCCTTTAGCCCCAGTATTCTATATGGGCGCCAGTCCAAATCCCAACTGCTCCTCTTCTCTTCCAGCTCTCTGTTATAGCCTGGGAAAGCAGCAGAAAACAGCCCAAGTGCTTGGGCCTCTGCACCTGCCTGGGAGTCCCAGAATCTCCAGGCTCCTGGCTTCAGATCAGCTCAGCTCCAGTCACTGTGGACAACTGGGGAGTGAACCAGCAGATGAAAGACCTTTCTGCCTCTCCCTTTCTCTGTAACTCTCTCAATCAATAAAATCTGTGAAAAAAAAGTTTAAGGAACAATTATTATTAAACAAAAAAGATCTGAAACAGATTAACGCCATTCCCTTGTTCTAGAAGAGAACTAAGTCTTTTCCAGTTTCCCATCTTTTGAAAATCACCAAAGAACCGAACCTCTCCTGTCATTGACATCAAGCTACATCAGAATGAAGTCAGAACACGCCTCTTTCAGCTGTGTCTAGCTGCGTGCTTCTACGCTCCCATCTCGTCTTCCTTTTGCCCTTTTACTTCAGTCAGTCAGTCTGAGCATGTTAGCTCCTGCGGCTGGCTTCCCTCTGCTGGCAGGGATCTGGCAAACTGCTGAGAATGTGGCTCCAGGCTCTCCCCTGAGACACTGGACCTCACTGCCTTCCAGTGTAAACCCATCCACTAACACCCAGGACGCCCAGCCAACACAACAAGCACACATTGTATAGCGTGTTTTTTGTTTTATTTTTATTATTTTTTTTTTGACAGGCAGAGTGGATGGTGAGAGAGAGAGAGAGAAAGATCTTCCTCTGCCGTTGGTTCACCCTCCAATGGCCGCTGTAGCCAGCGCACTGTGCCTATCCGAAGGCAGGAGCCAGGTGCTTCTCCTGGTCTCCCATGGGGTACAGGGCCCAAGCACTTGGGCCATCCTCCACTGCACTCCCTGGCCACAGCAGAGAGCTGGCCTGGAAGAGGGGCAACCGGGACAGAATCTGGCGCCCCGACCGGGACTAGAACCCGGTGTGCCAGTGCTGCAAGGCAGAGGATTAGCCTACTGAGCTGTGGCACCGGCTGTATAGCGCTCTTAAAATAGCCTTAGTCACATAGAAGAGGGTTGCCAGTACTCAAAGTTAAGGATGCATGGTATAGATAAGTGGAAACAGAATCTAAAGCCCTGAGGTTGATTCTGTTTTCTGACAATTATTAGTTCTAAGCCCAGGGGCAGGTGCTTAACCTCCTTGGGTCTAACAGCCCTTAATCTACAGGGTGGTGTGATGGTGTCTTTCATTTACTGACAACTGTTTAAGCACAGTGGAGTGGGACAGAGAGTGAGAAAGAGAATGAGGAAACAGTTTTAATTTACAATTGGAAGTAGTTATTTCCCCGAGTTGGGGTTGCTCTCAAGTAATCTATAGGTCACATTAGCTACAAAAACAGTCTCTGATCATCAATAGAGGCTTTTTTAATGTAAGAAATGGTCATCCTTTCATTTATTGTTTATAACACTTGTCTCAATTTCCGCTGAACGAGGCCTTTTTTTAATTTTTTGCTTGCTGAACTCTTTATCTGGTGGAGCATTACATCTTTGACTATCATATAAATTAAAAATGTTTTCTCAAAAATTAAGAAAGAAAACAGAAAAGAAAAAGGAAAGGAGACAGAGGAAGGGAAGGAGTATCATTATGTTCTATATCTGGATAAGGTATTGAATCTGTTCTTTTTGTTAATATCACACTAGCATGAATGAATAAAGTAAAATAAAATGAACAAGAAAAAAAATTTTGAAACAGATTTTTGCTGGTGAATTCTGTGATGGTCAGATTCTGTAGATAGGCTACAAATGTTAAACCGTCACTCATCGTTACATGAAAAAGTTCTAGCCAGCCTGTACCTTTCAAGTGGGACCCAAGTTTTAATTTTTCAAGATCCTAGAACCTAGCTGCTACTGCAGACTCTGATTATTAAAACTGATTATAAAAGCCAGTGACTCTTGCCTCTGGAATAGCAGCTGCATTTGCTGCCATCAGTCTTTCTTACAAGCTGTGGGCAGGACCCGTAAAGAACACAGTACTGGATGTTATCGTTCATGTCACATGGTGTATGCGTAATGTCATGTTTGCTAATAAACACATGTATTTGCAGGAAGATTTGGTCCAAAATACTCTTGTGCATGGCAGCAAGATAACAAAAGATGACACAAATAACACTCACTTGCCTCCAACAACTGTAGGTCCCCACTAGGAAAGCTCAGTATAAAAACCACCACCAAGAAAACCAGTGATGGACAGTTGACTGTGGCCAAATAATTTTGCAATAAATAGGAAGAAAAGTTGAAAATGATTTTATATTTTTTCAACGACAGGTAGTACAAACAAGATAGATGGGAGATTGTATGGATCGCTCATGCTCTTATGTACCTGGTGCATACATGTAAGTGGTGCTAAAATATTAGTTTGTACACCAAACAGGCCTTGGAATCAGAATTTTGTGAACATAAGGCAGAGTCCCTCAACAACCCTCTTAAAGCGTTTGCCTCTCACTGGTTGCCGCCCTCTGTTCAGTGAATGATGTGCAGACAATGGGTTATACTGCCACTGGCACTGATTGGCCTTCGATCTTCCCAACTAACATCTGGTAGGACCCCTCAATCTTTACCTTCCATCAGCCTACTCCAGGCCTGAGGATCCTATCCTACACCTCAGCTTCATCATACAAAATAAATGAGCTGCCAATCCTCCAGAACTACCTTAGGAAACCAGAGACCCACTTTACCATACTCAGTTTCTCAACAAACATCCTAGTCTACCTCTGTTCTGGAGTTTTCCAAAATTCATCATTCTAATACCTACTAGGAAGGGGATGGAGTTGGGAGGGAAAAGTGATGCAAATTATATTTTGTTTCTCTGGCTACATTTGAAAGCATGATAGGGAACAGCAACTACAATAAGCCCTTCATCCAGCCTTAGAGAACTTTAGGTCAGGGTCTACCAGTACAGCAAAAAAGGCTCAAGACCAAGAGCACTGGGTGATCAACAGGAGGCTGCAGCCCCCTAAGACCTATAAACTTCTGCCAGTGTCAGAGTTGTGTCTTCTGAAACATCCCTTATGGAAAAAGATGAAATCACGTGCTTACCCTCATCTCAGAACATTTAGAGCCTAGTCAGAGAGAAGTGTGAATCACTGATCAATATATATGAAAACACACAAATCAGGAACAGGGAAGACAGAAATAGCACTCATTGATCAATGAGCATATACAAGTTAATTTGTGGCAAAGGTTGTATGTGTCAGAATTGTGTAGGGAAGATAAAAAGTGGCAACAGCAACTAAAATCTGCATAACTTGTCCATGTGTGTTTCTAACCCCAGTCTATAGTACAGGGCAAGAGTAGCCACAGCCAGCTCTGGGGAGAAGGTGAGTAGCAAAGTGCTGACTTCTCAGTCAGGTGTAGTGCTGGTTTAACAGAAGGACCACATTTCTGGGAAAGGCAAAAGTGCAGGCAGGCTGACTCTGGACTATTTGGCTAGATGGGCGCTCAAAATCTACAAGAATTCACAACACAGAAAATAAACAACTTAAGATTCAGTTTTAATTTTTTGTTTCATAAAGCAGGCTTCATGAAAAGCTGCCAAAAGTGGGATGCGTTTTCCAAGAGACACAGTGTGACTGTGTCTGGAAGAATACACTCAGTAGCAGTGATTTGTGTTCCTGTGACGTGCTCCAATGATGCACTGGGGACTTTAAAATGAGACCATTGACACGCATGCAGAGAGCTTTTAGGATCTCAGATAAGCCAGATGGAGATGCGGAGGTCCCTACCTATGAAGAAACATTTCTCCAAAACAAAAGGATGCAGTCCCTTAGAGCCCCCAGGTGCCTATTGCTACTGCTTAGCAACACAGGTCAGCAGAGCGGTAGAGTTGAACTTGCGGACACAGTGGTAAGAAAACAGTGAGGATTACAGAGCTGGTAGGGGGTGAGAGTGTGTGTTTGGGGCAGGTGGAGGGGAAGTGGGGAAGCACTGAATTTGAAAATACTTGTCTTCTGACCTTTCAGTTTCCACATAATACTGGAGATAGTACTGTACCCAAGAGCCAGCCGAAAATAATTTCCCCATGTCCTCTGCTTTACCTTTAAAATATGAATTATGTAAGCCCGAGATATTTTTTGACACTGTGGCTCAATTGGGAATTGTGCAAAGCTGTAGACACACAACAATACGTCTGAGGAAAATAGAACTCCCATATCCAGAAAAACCAAGCCGATTTTGACGAAGGCTTCCTTTCCCAGGTAGCAAATGTGACGCCCAAGAACTCAAGACATCACTGATCCATGCAGCAGAGACTTGCGTCAAGCAAGCACTCACCATGTCAGACAGTGCTGTAAGTTAGGCTTTAGTTTTTAAATTTGCCCAAGTGGTTAAACACTTGGAACTGGTTGCCTGGGGAAGCACGGCATGAAATATTGATGCGGCTCATTCATGTGTTTTGTCATCTGTTGCCGCCCACTGGCAGAACGGCAGCAGTAAAAGCTAAAGGGCAACGTTGGAACAAGTGACAATTGAGAATATCCCCACC
Organism: Oryctolagus cuniculus; assembly: GCF_964237555.1. Classification (NCBI taxonomy): domain Eukaryota; kingdom Metazoa; phylum Chordata; class Mammalia; order Lagomorpha; family Leporidae; genus Oryctolagus; species Oryctolagus cuniculus. Next base: position 85,430,653 of record NC_091433.1, on the reverse strand, counting down.
ACGTCCACGTCTCCTGCAAGTTAAGAAGAGGTGACTCTCTGGTTATGTTCTCAACAGGGATCCACATGGCAGAATGCAAGCGATGCGCTGGGCCATGAGGGCCAGTACTTTCTATCAGTACCACTGTGCACCAGGCATTGTTTCAAATACTTTGCAAATCTTTATATCCACATTGTAAGATCTAGAAATAGGGGCACAGATTCCTTAACTAACTTCACAAAGTCATGCAACTTGCAACAATCAATCTTCAGGCCCGGGCTGTCTACTTTATCAGCCCAGATTTCCAGCCTCAGCATCCATTTGTCCTGAGACAGGGGTCCTTTCATTCCTTCTTACAGCCCTGGTCTCATAATTATCTGACATTGGACTTCAACCCCGTTCTGTTCGATGGGCTTCTCATAAAAGCTTCCTTTTCCTGGGTAAGCCAGTATCTCCACATCTGTAGGTCCAGGCCTCTACTTTGCACATTCTTGATCATTAACTAGAGTCTGAGCCTGAACTCTAACCTTAAAATTGAAGACTTGCTTCTTGCCTCACACTGTGCCAAAGTAAGTTTGTACAAAAGCCAGAACTTACATATACCTCCTACTAAAGGTAGTTTGCGTTATGTGGGGAACGAACACACACACACACACACACACGAAAACTTCAGAAAGTTTGTGGGGCAAATGGATTTTTTTAAAGTCTATTTTGGGGTAAATCAGTCTGTGATGTGCTCCAGTGGTGCACTGAGGACTTTAAAATGAGACCATAGACATGCATTCAGAGAGCTTTTAGGATCTCAGATAAGCCCAGACGGAGATGCGGAGGCCCCTACCTATGATGAAACATTTCTCCAAATCCAAACATTCTGAAATGCATGCCTAAGTTCTTACTTATGATATGTCTTTTCCATGCAAGTTTTGAAGATGCCCCACCTAGTGAGGATCCTTGGTAGGTTATTTCTTTGCAGAAACATTTAAAGTTTCCTATATATACAATACATGTCTTTGTTCAGAACAGACCTATTTTTATGCCAATTGTCTTCGTCGAGTTATTAAGAGTATCATTGTTAGGTAGGATGGTAGAAATTAGCCTATGCATGTGTAAGGTGCCTAAGGAAAGCAAAGCTCCTGTTGAAAGGAATCTAGCAGCCTCAGAAGCACACCTTGGAATGTGTCCAGTATTTCACACCATAACATCCTTCCTACTCCCCAGTGACTTCATAGGTGGTCCCAGCCTTCCCCCAAAGACAGGCACCTTAGGAAAATCAGCACAATGCCCAATGGGGTGTCCAGGCTGGTGACATTGGCTAATAAATCTTTCACAGCCTTCCCCAAGGAAGGCATCCTAGGGCAATCTCCTCTGCTTGGTGTCAGGTGGGCTACCCAGTCTGATAAGGCTGGGTAATAAAACTTTGGGAGGAATTTTACTTATTTCACACCCAGCAAGCCCTTTGTCCAGGACGAGGAGGTGTGGTGGGGGAAAGCAGCAGCAGAAATAACCGGACCCCATTCCCTTCCAAACCCCACTCTGAATATAGACTGTGCTCCTGGTGTTTTCCTAAGATGCCCACCTGGCCTCTCTGATGTGTATCAGCTCTCAGTTCCTTCCTGAGACACCTGCCTGGCTTTTCAGGTGTATCTTTCTCATACTCCATGTAACCTTGCTTTCCCCAGACAGAATGACTAGGTTCTCTTTCTCAGATTCCACCTGGAGAGGTACTCATCTGATGGATGCTTCATCCCATTAAACTTTGCTGCCCTGCTAACACTACTTTAAGTCTCACGTTTGAATTCTTGCATGAAGACAAGAACTTTTATTCTACTCATTTCCACTGACCTCACCACTGAATTCTCAAAACTGAATGTAAATGGTAAATGGCTCACCCTAATTCCTTGTACTACCGGCTGGGGCTGAGTAGGAGCACAATGGTAACCTCCCACAAGAGTGGTAAGCATCCAATTACTTGAGCTATCACTGCTGGCCCCCAAGGTCTATACTAGCAAAGAGCTAGAGTCAGAAACCAGGGGTGTGAGCAAACCCAGGCACCCTGATGCAGTATCTTAACCTCAGCTAAATACCCACTCCTTATAGTGTTTGATATTTCACAGCAAAATTAAGAACTCACCATACTGGTGGTCATATATATAACAGATATAAGGATTTGGAGAAACCCCATGCAAGTAAGTAAAAGATTTTTAGGCACTAAATTGATGAACTCTCTTGAGAAAAATAATTTCCACATTTTCCAATTTTAAGGCTTTTTTTTAACTTTAGCACTAGTTAATGTAAAAAAAATCATGAATTACAAAATCAGGATACTGCTGCCAGAAAAACAAAAATCAGACAGATACACAAAAACATACCCCTCGAATAACAGACTCAGGGCAGATTCCCATGCTTTCCAGAACAGACAACAGCATTGCCCTAGGACTACTAATTACTCCAGAAAATCTCTCACTCTTACAACACAAATTGCAGGCTTTTCCCTTTGTTTTAATGGAATTTGATGTAGAAATGAAATTTCATGTAAGTTTTCAGGTACCTAACTGGCTTAAATTTTTGATATATCAGTGAAATCCAGTCCCTCATCCTTCTTCCTCCCCATCAAAAAATGAAAAGAGGGGCAGGTTTTTGGACCAAAGGTTAGGACTGCTTCATCCCCTGTTGAAGTATCTGAGTTTGATGCTTAGATCTTCTTCTGACCCCAGCATCTTGCTAATGCATACCCCGGAGGCAGCAGTGATAGCTCAATTGGTTGAGTTTCTGCTATCCATGGAGGAAACATGCATTGAGTTTCCAGCTCTGTTATTGAAAACAGATACAAATTTTGCTGTTAGTGTGTCCATGTGTCTTTTTCTTTCTATTCACCTCTCAAATAAAAAATGCATATTAGCCTTTTAACACATGGTATATGAGCTACTTCTAAATGAAATTTTGGTACTGCAATAGTGCTAAAGATTTATATCTTGATTTAATAAAATAACAAATATATAAGAAGAAAGGGGAAGTGGAATAGGAAAAAGAAATAGCAATAGAAGTTGATTAGATTTAATTTACTGTCAATTCTGTGGCAAGATATCTTCAATTGCATCAGGCTTTTTAATAAAGCTTAACATTTTTACTTTCCTGAATTAAGTAATTAAGTGTTTTGTCCCTAGACATCACTATGTTGCATATTCTATCGCTTTAATAGCTAAAAAGGACGCTGGTTTTAAAAGTAAATTATGTTCTAAATAAACAGAGAATAGGATACATTGCAAGCATACCTCACAAAACAGATTAGGGTTCAGAAAAAGATAATTAATAGATATCATCATTTAACTGACAAAGTTTCACTAATACAAAGAATATGAGGTGACTTTCAGTGAAAATTTAACGCTTTATAAACAACATAAGGATTGTTTTACTTTATGACATTTTGCACTAGTATCCACTTTTATAAGCCATTATTCCTTAGAAGTCATAAAACACCTTAAAAGACATGATCAAATATAAATTTACTATTCATGACTATCATTTACGTTCATTTTCTGTACTAATAAATATGTAAGTATTGTAAATAATATGATTTTCACAACAGGATTAAATTAATTCTATTTTTGTTGGGTATTGATAGAAATGAGCCCATTTATACTTGAAAAAACTACCATTTCTTTGAGATTTCATTAGTGAGCTTTTCTTCTCACATATGACCCCATCAAAAGCCAAGAAAGTTTAGAAAACACGGAATATTATACATGATTTTGGATTCAGTACTGCATCCTTTGTCAATATTGCATCTTTAACAAATGAACCAAAGACAAACATTTTGAGATTAAAAAAGAGAGTTAAAGGTATCTGTGAATATTACTGGCCAGGTGGACCCATCTCATCTTGCGTCCCCATCACCAGATTAGATTATACCACCCATGATTTGTTTTTTGGTCTTTTAGGAGACACTTGGCATAAAAATCCAAATCCTCATCTAAATACTCTTGTAAAGAAGAAAATCAAGAAAGATAAAGGTGTCAGATTTCAAATTGAGCCTTAGAAATCAGGGAAGTATTCAATTTGATCACATAAGAATTTATGTGCTCATATGTGCCAACATTTTATTAATTGTCAATGATATGGTTGCATTTAAAACATGGGCCTTGAAATATCAGAAGTAATTTGTGAATATTCTTTGTATGTGTTCATTTAACCAGAAACTTGCTATTTGCTTGTGTAACAAAGTGAAACATTCCTTATTAGAATTTCAATAAGTTAATTGGTCCGGGCACTAGACATGGAAGTGATTGCAGATCAAAAGTACTCATTCAAGACAGCCAACTATTTGGCAAACTGAACTCAGATACTGAAATCTTTATTTTCATGTGAATATGGAAAACACAGAAATGTGATCTCAATACAAGTGAGATAATGGGTGGTGTTAAATGCTGAGTGATCCACTTCTCTGAGTCTTTCATCCAGCAAATGAGTCCCCTTACTTTTCTATCATGAAGCAGACAAAATTGGCTTCACAGAACAATGAACAGTTAAACTATTTAGCATGCAGGGTAATATTGACAGTAAAGTGAGGCTGGGCCTTTTCAGCACCTTGGATAGCACCACAGTGCCAGAGAGGGTGATTGTTCATAAAACAAGAGAATAAAAATTAGATTTCTTGTAGCTTTTCCAAGATTTTCTGATTTATAGAACCATGCCACAATAATATATTGTCTCATCAAAACTTGGAAAACTTAAAAATAAAACCTCATTTCATAGTGGTAATTATAACGCTAGACATCTTTCTAGGTGCCTAGTAGTCGTTAAAACATTTTCCATAGAGGGGTCGGTACTGTGGCTCACTTGGCTAATTCTCTACCTGCGGTGCTGGCATCCCATATGGGCACCGGATTCTGTCCTCGTTGCTCCTCTTCCAGTCCAGCTCTCTGCTGTGGCCGGGGAAGGTGGTGGAGGATGGCCCAAGTGCTTGGGCCCTGCACCCGCATGGGGAGACCAGAAAGAAGTACCTGGCTCCTGGCTTCGGATCAGCATAGTTCCGGCCATGGTGGCCATTTGTGGGGTGAACCAACGGAAGGAAGACCTTTCTCTGTCTTTCTCTCTCACTGTCTAACTCTGTCAAATAAAAAGCAAACAAAAAAAGCAAAACAAAACAATTTTCCATAGATACACTTGTCTAATGCTCACAGAAACATTGATATGGGTCTCATTACTTTCCCTAATTTACATATAAGTCAACTGAGATTAAATAATTTGCCTAAGTGGCAGGACTGAGACCAGAACCCCTGTTTTTAACCAAGTTTTAAGAAAACTTAAATTTAGAATCTATACATCCTTAAGGACTTTATCATAAAGTTCATTTTAATAATCTCTTTGAAATTAGTAACTTTCTAAGAAAATGTTTTACTTTCCTCAACTTAATGAGTGCTTCATGCTGCTTTATTTATTTCAAGAATAATTCCATATTACCATTATTGGATATAAAGCATACTTAATAAACTTTTTAAATTAAGTATTACATTTTATTAAGTTTGGAAAACAAACACTGACATTAAACCATGTACTACAGTGTCAAAAACAGTCCAGAAACAGCTTTCATTAGTTGACATTTAAAACTGTTCTACCTTGTTTGTTACAAAACAGTCTATGGTATGTATTTGTGGGTTTTTTTGGTATTGTTTTCAAATTTATCAAAATGTTCCACTTTATTTTCATTCCTAATGAAAAAAGAAATACAATTTGTATTGCATTTTTCCTTCTAGCATTGTTTCAACATTCTGCCAACATATATTTTGCCCCTTAAACAGTCTTGAAATTAATGACAATCTTGAAAAATTTTTGAGTTATGACTTTGGTGCCTAATTTCTTATTCTAGGCATATAGTGTGAATGAATGGAATAGTAAATGATTAAGGATAAAATGCATTATAAAATTATGCATTATTCAAAACCATCATTGCAGGTGATGGTGTTCAGATGAGCAATAAACTAAGTCATGGCATCCTCAAATGAACTGTATGAACACTCATGGACAACTATCCTTTGTGCATTTATGGCCTGTCTTTAAATAACTTTTTTATTTACAGACTTATGAAAATAAAAACTGAAGAGGTATCAATACAGATTACTGATTTAGCTCCTTAAGCAGTTTACCAGCAATTGATTAGCAAATGATTTTTATTCTATTTTCTAAATTTTCATCTACTTACTTTTTATTTAAAAGGCAGAGACACAGAAAGAGGGAGAGACACAGAGAACTTCCAACTACCAGTTCACTTCCCAAATGCCCACAACACCTGTGTCTGAGCCAGACCCAATCTGGAAACTGGGAATTCAATTCAGGTCTTCCACCTGGATAGACCAGGTACTGGAGCCATCACTGCAGCCTTCGAGGGTGTGCATTAGCAAAAAGCTGGTATAACAAGAGGCAAGACCTGAACTCATTCATTCTACATGGGATAAGGATATCTCAGGTAGCATCTTAACCACTATACTAAATGACCACTCCTGATTCTTTTATTTTAAAACTTTCATTCTCTATTCAGGGATATAAATACCTAGGGAGGTTATGTGTTTGGTTGAAACTCACAGAGATAATTAACAGTAATACACCTGCTCAAACTTCTCCACATGGCTCATCTATTACAGTAGTCAACATTCCATGAGAGAGAGTCTTAATCCATTTCTTGTTGCTAATAACACAATATTAAAATACCAGGTACATTTTAAACAAAAGAGATTGATTTTGGCTCATACTTCTAGAAGCTGAATGTAGTACAAGTGAATCCGGTGATGACCTCCCTTGGAACAGAGTCTTGTTGCTAATCTTTTAGAAACTTCGAATTGGAGAAAACATTAAGAACTTCCACAGAAGATAAAGCATATTTCAACTAGCAGTACTTAAGGAGTTGTATAATATACATTATTTAGCACAGGTCACCAAGGTGTGGCTTCTGTCATCTATCACTGTACTTATGCTGGGCTTAGAGATTGATCCTTAACTCTTAAAGGTCTGGAAAGAACAAAAGTTGAAAGGGCATTTTGATCAAACTCCAAAAAACCAGTAAGGATACAGAATGGGAAATATTCTTGTTTGTCAAATGTAAAAATAGTAGCTTTTAAAATTTAAAAAATGGTTTGAGATCATAATGATGCTATAACAATCAAAAAAAGATGGGAGGCTGTAAATTCTGAGACTTGGGGCAGGAAAACTACAAAACTTTTGGAAGTGATAAGAATGTTGTGCATCTTGACTGTGGTAGTGGCACCACTCAAAGGATACCTTTAACTCGGTGCAGTTTACTATACATGCATTATACTGTGACAACATTCATGAAATGTAAACTAGTACTATACACCTTGTAGAAAACGAGTCTCACCTGTTCCCAAGGAACAGTTCAACCTGAAAGGCTAAGTAACAAGAATAATGAAGAGGTCCATAAAATAGAATCAGGAAAGGCTTGAATTCAAGAGATTAGAAATGTTCCAGTGGCCAGCACCGCGGCTCACTTGGCTAATCCTCCACCTGTGGCGCCGGCACCCCGGGTTCTAGTCCCGATTGGGGCGCCGGATTCTGTCCTGGTTGCTCCTCTTCCAGTCCAGCTCTCTGCTGTGGGCCTGGGAAGGCAGTGGAGGATGGTTCAAGTGCTTGGGCCCTGCACCCGCATGGGAGACCGGGAGGAAGTACCCAGCTCTTGGCTTTGGATCGGCGCAGCGCCGGCCATAGTGGCCATTTGGGGGGTGAACCAATGGAAGGAAGACCTTTCTCACTGTCTGAACTCTGCCTGTCAATAAATAAACAAATAATAAATAAATAAAAAACAAAAAAGAGAAATGTTCCAGCAATAGTATGGACAACTTTGAGACTGACATTGCAAATGACGCCTAGTGTTGAAAACACTCAAAGTCATCTCAACTATGGAGATAAAACAGTAAGTTAGCAGTACTCTGGTTATTCACCAAAATTTCCACGAATTAGGACAGGTTCAGATCAATATCAGTAATTGACTAACTTATATTCCAGCTCATTGCTCTCTCTACAAAACACTTGCAGTTCAGAACCTCTGGCACAACATTCCCCGACCTCAAAAATGCATACCTCATTGGCCCTCTGTTCTGAATGATCAAAGAAAGGGACAACAGGGAGATGAACAAGGCTTTTGAAGAAGAGTCCATTTCCCACTGAAGTCAACTATGATGTGTTTTACAAATGTAAATGAAGCATAAAATAGCTACCAGATTTTACTTTCATTGCTACCATACTTTTCATTTAACCAGTAAAGTGGCACATGGGCTTAAAAGAGATGTATCTACTCCAGCTTCTGCACATCTCCTATTTTCTTAATGACTAATGAATGAAGTAAACAGATTTCTTTGTAAATCACCTACTTCTTTTCCAGTGATTATTTACTGCTTATTTGAAGAAAGTAAAGCCTCTTTAAAAAAAAAAAAATGGACATGGTCAGGAATGTAGCCATGATCCCAGTGTGAGCGTTAGTTGATGTTTTCATTTCTAAGATTTTTGTTTGCTTGGCCCTGATTGACTTATGTTAGAAAACCCTAATGGATAAATCTTCACTGGTTAAGGATTCAACACTAACCTGCTAATTAACCTCAGGTATTCATTCAGATACATGGATCTCCAAGGAGAGTTCATTTGGGGTGGGAGTAACAAGGCGCATGTTCATCACAGTTTCTACATACTACAGCATAATAAGAGGAGACTCAGGGAAAAGCACAATCATTCTGAAAAAAAAAAGTGAGGTAAGAAATAGGATCTGATTCACTGCTGAATCCTTTAGACTGGTATCAGTATATGAGGAAAAAAAGCCACTTAAGGTTCATTGCTTACTACAGTTCTGGAATTCTAGATCATGCAGCCACGGTTCAATCTGAGAAGCACTTTGCTTATCTGTATTAAATACAGACTCTTCATAAAAGGTAACTTTAAAAAGAACGTTTTTCTACTGAAAATGCTTATAAACCATGAATCTATGAAACCCTCACAGCATTCACATCAGTGAGTTTTAGACAGGAACACCCTAAGCTGCCCACCAGCAGGAAAGGGCAAATACATTCCAGAAGCTTATAACTAATGAAGGAGCATTCCAAAGACAATCTCAGCTTGATCTAGTTGACTTCATTCAGGAAATTACTGATGAGGACAAAATTACTAAAGAAACCAAGGACAGTTGACATAAGGGTGGTCCATGTACATGGAAAGGTGTGGACTCTTCTTCAGTGTAGGGTTAACTCTAAGATCATTAAGTAAACTCAAAGTAGATCTTTGTAAAAATTAAGAGTGGGAAGTGGGAGAGGGAGAGGGAAGAGGAAGTAGGGTTGGAGGAAGGGTAGGCTAGGACGTATCACTATGTTCCTAAATCTGTACAAATGAAACACATGACATTTGTATAACTTAAATTATTTTTTTTAATTATTTATTTATTTATTTGACAGAGTTAGACAGTGAGAGAGACAGACAGAGAGAAAGGTCTTCCTTCCATTGGTTCACTCCCCAAATGGCCGCTACAGCCAGAGCTGTGCCGATCTGAAGCCAGGAGCCAGGTGCTTCCTCCTGGTCTCCCATGCGGGTGCACAAGCCCAAGCACTTGGGCCATCCTCCACTGCTTTCCCAGGTCACAGCAGAGAGCTGGACTGGAAGAGGAGCAACCGGGACTAGAACCTGGAGCCCATATGGGATGCTGGTGTCGCAGGCAGAGGATTAACCAAGTGGGCCACAGCACCGGCCCCATCTAACTTAAATTTTAAAAAATTAAAATATATAAATGGGGGAGGGGGAAAGGTGTGGACTATAGGAATGTCTGTCAGGATCACAGAGCAAGAAAAATCCTAACTGTCATAGTCTATCATCACCATTTCTCCCTCCTTTCCTACTCATGCTTTAAGAGTACTCTGAAGCTCTTTGTTGCAGGGCTCGCCGTGGACATCTGGTTATGCGTGGCATCCATCCTGCTAAGACACAGAAGACATTCTGTGATGGTAACAGCAGGTCGGTAAGAAGAGTTGCATAGAGCAGGAGTCTGTAAAGTCTCTGAACTCCTAATTCTGTACTTCTATCTGGAAGACACGGCCCAAGGTGGGTCTGTGAGGATCAGCACCCACCTGGGCGTGCACCTGCGCATGTGTATGCACTTGTGTGTGTGAGCAGTCACTCAAAGCTGAGAAAAAGGGAGGCGAGCAGATGTGAACACTGGCACTGAATCCCAAGCAAGTCAGTACCTCCTTTCCCAGTGATTTCATCTAGCAGGTGTGACAGAAAACTCAGCAGAAAAAATAAAAGCCCAAACGTGAATTCTATATACTCTGTCCAGCTGGAGTTGGCTATCCTCCAATTCCACCAAAAACTAATGCAAGAGGAATAAATCAAGGAAGATGTATTTCACCTTTAGTGGAGCCAAGTGACTGCAAGAATCAGCTCATTTATCATCTTTCGTCAATGAGAAATTTAGTAAATAGTAGCAGAATAGGAGTCGATAAACATGCTTAAATACTACCTCAGCGTTTACTCGCTGGGCTTTTAATTTGTTCAGTAAATGCCTTCCACTGGGCATGCACCCCAGAGTCCAGGCAAGGACGTGGATTAAGTACTCTGTTAGTTCTGCAAAACTGAATGTATCTCAGAGGTCTAGCTAACTATAATGGCCCTGGAATACTTAGCCTACATCTCCCTGCTGTTTAATTTCAAACGTTAAAAAAGGGCATGAGGGGGCAACAAAACTCTGAAGTTAAACAATCACCTATTTAATAGTTTCAAGTCTGTTAAGTGCACAAATAGGAGATGCATGCCATTAAATTAAAGAAATTTAAGTATAAGGGCATCTCCGTAAGTAATAACAGGGAATTTTAATGACTATAGTTATAGTAATAACTGTATTGACTCAAGGAACTCCCAGCGATAATCACATTCATGCATGCTCAATGTCTTTATCATACGGTTTGCATACAGTCCACATACAACCTCCCATATCCTTTAAAACATCTCTAGAAAAGTTATCACATTTAATACATTGGAAATCCTACGTACATAGTATATTCTAATGAAAACAGTACAGTGTGTTGATCAGTGAATAATGGCAAGAAATAAAAAGCCTGTATTGTTCACAACATATTTAAAAAAATATTTTGAATCCACAATTGGTTTATCTAGAGATACACTGCTGACTAAGTAGGTTAACCTAAAATCAACTCTCATAATGTAGAACTACAAAGAAACCTTTAGGCAAAGACAGACAAACTGGGTTTTACCTCAGTAATACAGAAGAGGTCAAGGTAATTCGTTCTAAATCCTGAGTGTTTACTCTGAGGAGAAAGGAAAGCCTTTGCCTAAGTTCGTTTCACACCTTAATTTTCCTTCTTTCATCTTTCGTTAATCCATGCTGGTCAGATGATGCTTAGAGTTGTCTGTCCAGTGAGTAGCCCAGAAACTGCACTCAGAGGACGGTCAGTAACCTTAGGATGTTTTGCACTGAACATTTGCAGGATTTCAGATTTCTCCAGACTGCAGGAGAGAAGGCAGGTGGAATATGTTGATGGAGGCTGGAAGAAGCATTACTAAGTCTTATCTTCAAATATTTGAAGGCTTATTCATGTTTAGATGTCATATACAGCTTCAAAGGGTTGAAGTTACAGGAATAAACATTTCTGCCTAAGAAAAGGTGAAAATGAGCTGCTTAAATACGAAATGGTGAGCCTTAGGGGTTGGTAAGATTTCTGTCACTGGTGGCATTCAGTGAAACACACTGGTCACAAATACCGCACGCTCTCCCTTATGTGTGAGGGTCAAAATTAAAACAAAAATGGAAAAACCTGTGTCTGCTAGTATTGTTACAAATATAGTTGTGTCAAACATTTTTTTCTATCTTTGTCAAGCCAGTGGTTGAGAATGATGTACCACAATAGTCTTAATAACCTGTGATTATTTAAAATTTACTGTATGTGAGTGAAATGGACATCTTTTCATCTGAATATTGCTTATAGCCCTTGCCTATATTCCTGCTGAAATAGGGTCATTTCTTAAACTCTTTATTTAGTGAAGCATTAACTCTAATTATAATATAAATTAAAAATGTTATCTTAAACACTTAAAAATAGAAGAGAGGGTGGGAGGGAGGGAAGTATTATATTCTTAGAGTTGTATCTATGAATTATATTGAATCTGTTCTCTTTGTATCAATATAACATAGGAATTGATGAGAACTGTGCTGTTGTAATGATCATGCATTTGCCGTGATGCTCAGAATCTAATGTTTAATAAATTCCTTAAAAAATAAATGACTTAAAGCATAAATGAGGGTTAGAAAGAACACTAAATATCATAACAGGGCTTAGGGCTTTAGGTGTCTTCCAAACCTGAGAGGGCTAGGAAAGGGACCTTTTTTTTTTTTTTTAACTAAAAAGCAAGCCTTCATAAACCCCACGCCTGCCGATGTATTCCCTCTGAAGGACAAAACAGGCCGGTAGAGAAGAAACCAGATACCCCATAGAGTAGTCTACAGAAGCTAATCGGCTCTGAAGGAAGAGAATCGGCGCTCCTGAGAAACACACTATCCTCAAGCAAGTCAACTTGACCTTCCAAGGTACAGTTTTGTTCATGTTTCTCTAAACACTTGCTTAACTCACAGGTGAGCTGTAGAGCTTACCATAATCCTAATGTGCCATGGTGTACTGACACCAGCAATGTTTTAACCTGGGAGGTCTCGAAGGGCGTATGCATCAACACTTACTGCATTTTGTGGTGAGATACACAGAGGCACCAACAAGCTAAAAGGATAGCTAAGAGAATAATGCATTTAGTCAGGGGACAAAAGAGAGCTTTCCAGATACCTGCTTTTTGCAGACTCTGTTTCTACACAGGGAGTTAACAAGTAATAGACACACAGGTGAGGAAAAAACTGAAGGAAGGCCATGTCCCCAGCACTGACCTTTGATAGAAGAGGGACAATTTCACTTCTGAGCTTGACCACCCATGCTCCAACAAGTATCCCCATCACTAGCCCACAAGCAGAACAAGGGGGCAGTCCTGCAGAACTCACTCTCAGACCAGCAGCTAATGTACCAATTCCCTGCTAATACACACACTCCTTAGGCTGAGAGGCCTCCTGAAACACACAGTGGTTTAGTTTGGGGAAGGTCAGAATCTGAGACAACCTCCAGGTTTCCTGGGGTTCCTTTCCATCTTCCAGGAGCACAAGTCCCAAGCCCAGAGTAGAGAGACCAACATGAGGAACCGAGTCCCAGAATCAAGCCCAGACACCCAGAAAGCTTCACAATGGCTGATGCAAAGGTTTTAATGCAGACTTCTCAAGTCATCTCTAGGAAGGGGGTAAAGAACACCATTTTCTAAAGAAATTTTATGTATTTGTGAGACACAGAAATACAGAGGAAGAACATTCCCATCTGCTGGTGTACTCCCCGAATACCAGAGGTGGCCAGCAGTCAGGAGTGGGCAGGGCCAAAGCCGGAACATGGAACTCAATCCAGGTCTCCCAGGCAGGTGGCAGGGACCAGATTCCTTGAGCCATCCCTGCTGCTTCCAGGGCCCATATGAGCAGGAAGCTTGAGTCTGAAGTCAGAAGCAGGGAGCAAACCTTGGTTCTTTAATGTGGAACATGGAGATCCCAACTGGAGTCTCACAGCAAGGCCAAACATCGCCTCATGATGCTCATGTCTGTAAAGCTTTAGAGATGACTGTGAAACTTACACAGGAATCACAGCTTCAGAGCCCAAAACCAGTTGTAAAGCTTAAATCTGCTTCATCCATTACAGCAACCACCAGCCACGCAAGTTACTGAACATTCAAAACGTGGCCAGTCCAAACTGACATGTGTCATAGGTATAAAATGCATGGTAAATTTCCAATACTGGTACTTAAAGGGAGATAAAATATTTCACGTTGAGATAATATTTTGGATATATTCTGTTAAATGAAATGTAACATTAGCATTCATTTTTCTTATTCTCTTTTACTTTCTTAATATATTGTACATGTAGCCCATAGATGCTGTACAAGGGGTTCAAAAGCTCATGGGAGATGTGAATTGTTAAAAAAAACTACATAGGTGTGGGCATTTGGCTCAGCATTTAGGATGATGATTGGGAGGCCTGCTTCTCATATCAGAATGCCAGGGTTCACGCATCAACTTCAAGATGCATCCAGGTTCCAGCTTCCCACTAATAAGCACCATGGGTGGTAACAAGTGATTGTTCAAGAAACTAGGTCCTGCCAACCTCATGGAAGACCCAGATTGAATAACTGGCTTCTGCCTTCAGCCTGGGCCAGCCACAGCCATTGCAGGCTTTGGGAAATAAACTAGCAAGTGTGAAACCAACCAACCAACCAACCAACCAATGAATCCCCTGCCCCCACTTCCTCTTCTTCCTTCCAAGCATGTGTGTGCGTGCTCATGTGTGCACAAGCACCTTGCAAATGAGACCTAGAAAATGTTTACGCTATGTTCAACTTACAAAATTTAACATGAAAAATAAACTTTTCGTTCCACTTCCATGTGTTAGTTTTCCTTTTATTAGTTCACTCTTCTATTTCTGCAGACTTTGGTATTTTCAAAATGAGTATTTTCTCATAAAGTGTCTCATTTGCCTCAAAACTCACACATCACTTCAGAAAGAAATCATTCAAGCTCCCTCATTATTAAGTAATCGTTATTAACTCCTTCCAGTTCATAAACCAATACTATCTTACGTCTTAATTCACTGCAGTTGCATTGTAAACTACTTAGTTTAAGTCAACAGTAGTCACTCTTCATACTTCTTACTTTTCCATTCATCAGGGGGTATTTTGCAATGAGTATCTTTAATACATGACACCTACTAGAAATTATACAACTTGCTTATGTTTTTGCCACTTCACTGTTTATCGTACCCAGTGATTAAACATTGGAGTAGATTTTTATGTACAGGTGTCCATAAATCTACTGAGAGAAAGAAAATGAACTACGGAGTGTCTAACCTGAAGAAAGTTAATTTCATCGAGGAAAACACCCACTGGTTACATGTGTTCGACACGATCGCCATAAGCCAGGGTGGCAGCAGCTGGCATGGCAGGGTTGGAAAGGACATTTCAAAGAGGAGAAGCATCTCACAGGAAGCTGCAGTGCTATGAGTCTGACATCTGCGGGGCACAGCGGCCGTGCTGTGTCGGTGCTCAAGGATACACAGGTGGTGGCAGTTGTGTGTGTGTGTGTGTGTGTGTGTGTGACCCCTCAAGGCAAACCCTGCTGTATACCGCCCTGTGTCCTTGCCTCACCAGCTGAACTGTAAGCACTATTTCCCAGGCATACACCACGCACTCAATGCTAGCACTACTAGGCAAGTTGTACTGTAAATGACTTGCAAGAGCAGAGCAGGGAATTTCATTTGGTGGCGGGCCATCCTTAGGACGTGTACAAGACCTGCATTCCAGCACTACCTCTTCCAGTAAGAACTCTATTGAGGCAAGCTACACAGATCATTCGGAGGTTTTGTGTTCTTCTCTGGAGGATATGTGTTTGAGAGCCTTACATAAGATGCTAACCCACTTTACCACTTCACTGCTATGACCACAAAGCGACATGCTAGGAGGAACATGGGCTTAGGAGACAGGTGAGTAGGTAGGTAATAGTTTACTCCTCAATCTCAGTGTCCAAATTGTAAAAGAGAAAATTCCATATACCTCAAATTTGTTATGACAATTAAATGAGACTATTTCAACAAAGCACCTGACATATATTAGGTACTCAATAAATGATTAAGATATTTTATCTGGGCTGGCAAGGTGGCGTAGCGGGTAAAGCCGCCGCCTACAGTGCTGGCATCCCATATGGGCACTGGTTCGAGTCCTGGCTACTCCTCTTCCAATCCAGCTCTCTGCTATGGCCTGGGAAAGCAATGAAAGATGGCCCAAGTCCTTGGGCCCCTGCATCCACATGGGAGAACTGGAGGAACCTCCTGGCTCCTGGCTTCGGATCGGTGCAGCTCCGATCATTGCAGCATATTGGGGAGTAAAGCAGTGGATAGAAGACCTCTCTCGCTGCCTCTCCTCTCTCTGTGTAACTCTTTCAAATAAATCTTTAAAAAAAGATGTTTTATTATTATTTCAAGTGCTGTCAAAACACATTGAATTTTTGTGCATATATAATCAGCACTGGTTTCAGCTGAACATGAAAAAATAATTTTCTGTGTGCACAGATGCTGAAATTCATGGGGCTGTGGAATTTTGGCATTCATGTTATCTTTTTGTCATTTTATATTGCTGACTCAATTGTTTCATTTGTTAGTGGTCGACTCCAATGAGCCGTCCTCTGCTAGACGTGGCAGCTAAGTTTCTGGATCTTTACTTGACTGTGAAACATTACTACCTCCATAGAGAACATTCAAATTGGCTCTCTCATGCCTGGAATGTTTTAAACAAAACATACTGGACTCACCAAAACAAAGAGAAAATGGTCTCACAACGAAACCCAGTCGTCTCCATCATCAAAAATGACACATTTTCATCAGCACATCCTCCTGCGGTACTACTCCCACAGAGTCCCAGTAACACCAGCCCAACTGGTGCCCTGTGCTGCACCATAAGCTCGCGGGAAAACAGCCATATTGCAACCTGCTGCAACTGGCAGCAACTTGGAGCATAAGGGCCGGGCCTCTCTGTGCTTCCCACAGCGACAGCAATCCCAGAGCACAGACACCCAGTTAACCACACACAAGACTCCACCGCAGAGTTACAACAGTGCAAAGTAGTGTTGAAAATTGTTCTCGTAACGCATGAGAAAAGCACAAGATATTTGTGTCACTAAAAATTGAGATTTTATCTTGTATCTTTCAGAAGGACATCAATGTAAACTTACTCGTTCAGATAGGACTACAGCGAGTTATACTTTTTCCCTCATTTTAAAAAAGTAAATGATAAATAGAAGTTTAGACTATTCCAGAGTAATGCAAACCACAAGTGGAGTCCTCTGGGCTTGGTCTGGCTTTTTCCAGAAATTACACGCACACGTGTATATAGGCACATAGTACATATTATGCATATATATGCCTGTTGCTATGCTTTGAATATGTGCCCCAAAGTTCACGTGTTGGCAACTTAATCCCCAAGTCCACATGTTAGTGCTGTTTGTAGGTGGGACACTGTGAGGTCATCAGGGTTAACTGAGGTCATGAGGATGAAGCCACAGCTTCAGTGACTATAAGAGGAGAAAGAGCGTCCAGAAGCAGCAGGCTTGCTGTCTCCCTTTGTGATGTCCTCTGCCGGGTCAGCACACAGCAGGAAGACCCTCAGCAGGTGCCCATGCCATGATCTCGGACCTCTCAGATCTGTGGCTGAGAACTAAATAAGCCCCTATATGAGTCACCTTAGGTCAGGTACTCAGCTCTAGCAACTGAGAACTCACTGAGACATGTGAGTTAATAGATATTTTTATATAAATATTTTATGACAATAAAAATACATGCCCCTGGTAAGAAAAGAGATTAATGGAATCCATCCTGAAAGATACACATGATTCAATCAGTTTTTACAGCACTGCTTCCAAGTAATAAATGGTTGAATTACAAGTAAATCCCACTATTAAAGCATAATTAAAAAAAAAAAACTAAAAACAGGAGCTGTACTTTTTCCCTCAACCTCTTCAGTAGGGACTGGGTATGTAATTGTCAATAATGTAAGTGTTCACCTTCCTAAGTTGCATTTATTCCCAATATCCATAATTCTCTTCTCCTCTTCCCAATATAGTCATTTGGTGCAGTTTGAGGTGATGACCAGAGTCAACTCTCAAACAAGGCTGGCAGCGCAGCAGTGAGCCTTGGTTCCCAGGACAGAGCAGTGAAGGAGACCATGGCTCAGCCTAGGGCAGGGCAGGTACACACAGAAGCCATGACTGGCAAATGAATGCCCAAGCCTCCTCACCTACTCCTCGGGTGCTTTTGCGAGAATAAACCACAGAGGCATGTTCAGATTAAGACGTTTCCAGACAGCACACCTTGGATGGGGCCTGGTAGTGCTTTGTGGCAAGATCCTAAAATGGCAGGGGTAGGGAGGGAAAAGTCACTTTGTATGCATCTTCACAAGATACCCAGGACCAGCCTTGCCGAGACAGACAGCACAAAATAGGCTACAGCGTTCATCAAATTCTCTGGTGATGCCAGAGCAAAGTACTCATGCATCACTTTTGACCTGTATGCTATAGGATTGGCCACACACTTTATGTAATGAGATTTTTTTTTTTTTTACTTGACAGGTAGAGTTACAGACAGTGAGAGAGAGAAACAGAGAGAAAGGTCTTCCTTCCTTTGGTTCACTCCGGCTGTGCCGATCTGAAGCCAAGAGCCAGGTGCTTCCTCCTCGTCTCCCATGCGGGTGCAGAGCCCAAGCACTTGAGCCATCCTCCACTGCCCTCCCCGGCCACAGCAGAGAACTGGACTGGAAGAGGAGTAACTGGGACTAGAACCTGGTGCCCATATGGGATGCTGGCGCCGCAGGCAGAGGATTAACCAAGTGAAACACAGCGCCAGCCCCATAATGATGATTGTTACAGCTCTTCCAGCCAAACCCTTTTTCTATACTTGTGCAATAGAGAATGATGCTCCCCTTGGAACACACTGAAATATAGTCTACCCAGAAAAAGTCATGATATTCAACTCATGCCGCTTAATAAGACAGCAGTGTGATTTCTCGGTCACTTACATCCTAAACTGCAGGCTATTAAGAGAGGAAGGGAAGGACAGGAGTCACAGCTGGCTCCCTAAGGTGGAACTGGTGTCTTCACAATGCATCTCCAGTTGTGGTTTCCAGAGACTTCAGACGAACTGTATTCAAATGAATGGAGGTAACAGGCGTTCTACCCTAAGCGCCATTTTCATCTTACTTTGAGACACACAAAAGTAGCTCAAGCAGTATCCCACTGGCAACTGCTTCTATGGACAGCCAAATCACCATCAGTGGAAGGGAAGCGGGAGAAGAAAAAATGCTGTGTTAGGGGCCAGCGCTGTGGCATCGTAGGTTAAGCATCCGCCTGCGGGGCCGGCATCCCATGACGGTGTTGGTTTGAGTCCCAGCTGCTCAACTTCTGATCTAGCTCCCTGTTAATGGTCTGGGAAAGCAGTGGAATATGGTGCAAGTGCCTAGAGCCCTGCACCCATGTGGGAGACCCAAAAGAAGCTAATGGGTTCAGATCAGCCCTGCTCCAGCTGTAAGGGCCATTTGGGGAGAGAACCAGTGGATGGAAGAACTCTCTCAAATAAATCAATTAAAAAAAAAAAAAAGATGCGGTGTTAGTGAATCCTAAGGAGTGGTTTCCCAGGAGGTCAGGTCTTGTTCTTAAATCTCTCATCAAGAGGAGGAAGATGAGCTATTCTCCAACTTTGTGAATACTATTAAATTATACACACACACACACACACGCACATACACACACACACATATATATATAAATCTCAACAGCTTCTACAGGTGGCTTCTTTAATTTTATATTCCCTTCCCATTAAAAAAAAAAGGAAAAGGAAAAATAGTTGTTCCGATGATTCTTCATTAGCTGGCTACAAAGATGCCCAAGATTCCTCCCTGTGGGGAGTCCAGTCAGCTATTTAATTGGCACAACTTGAGATGCCAGAGACTTCTCACCACACACAAATCCACGTGCGATTCCTATCTTACCTACTGTAGGGCAGTGGTGCCACATAGGAAATGCAGTTGGTTAAAAGCAGGTGCTAATGAGCCAGGTTGTTGTGCTACTTGGGCTGTATTGTGGAAACCGTGGAGAGCTGTGAATTCTTCCTCTGATCGGTGATGCTTGACAACTACTGCCTGCTTCAGCTACTGCACTCTTTTGAGTTTGTTCTGATTTTCTGCCCACATGCCTAGATGAGTGATGACCTGTGGATCCTACAGCACTTTCCATACATACCCAAATATTTAAATATGAATCCTCAGCCAGTATTTCATTCTTCTAACCTCTAACAAACTTTGCTGACTCAACCAGAGGGTCTGGAAAATCCTGCTGAACACAAGTGGTAAGAAACTGTAGAAACAGAGGAAAGTGTAAGTGTATTAGAGTCAGTATGTGAGCCTTAGCCCATTCTAACATGCTAGCTCTCTCAAACATATTAATATATATGAATTATATTAATGTATGACACTTGCAGTTAATTTTCACTTTTTAAATTTGCATCATGATCAGAGACCCAAATATAAATTTTTTTTAAAGAGGAAAAAGGGACAGAAAGAGAGAGCAAGACAAAGCAAGCAAGATTCCACCAATCCACTCATAACTGAAATGTCTACAATGGCTGGGGCTGAACCAAGTCAAAGTAGAGACCTGGGAACTCATTCTAGGACTTCCATGTAGGTGGTAGGTTCCCGACTACTTGAGCCATCATGCATTATCCTCCAGGGTGTACATTAGCAGGAAGCTGGAATCTAGCACAATGAGGACATCCCAACAGATGCTTTAACAGTGAGGCCAAATTCCCACCACATATATATATATATATAGTGGGAATATATATATATATACACACACACACACACATACACACACACACACACACACACAGGCCGGTGCCGCGGCTCACTAGGCTAATCCTCCACCTTGCGGCTCCGGCACACTGGGTTCTAGTCCCGGTCAGGGCGCCGGATTCTGTCCCGGTTGCCCCTCTTCCAGGCCAGCTCTCTGCTGTGGCCAGGGAGTGCAGTGGAGGATGGCCCAAGTCCTTGGGTCCTGCACCCCATGGGACACCAGGAGAAGCACCTGGCTCCTGCCATCGGATCAGCACGGTGCGCCGGCCACAGCGGCCATTGGAGGGTGAACCAACGGCAAAGGAAGACCTTTCTCTCTGTCTCACTGTCCACTCTGCCTGTCAAAAAATAAATAAAATAAAATACACACACACATATACATAAAGGGTCATTTCTTTATTTGAAAAGCAGAGTGACAGAGAGAGATGTAGAATGAGAGAGAGAGAGAGAGAGAGAGAGAGAGAGAGACCAGTCTTCCATCCACTGGTTTACTCCCCAATGTCGGCAATAGCAGTGCCTGGGCCAGGCTGAAGACAGGAGCCAGTTTTATCTTATCCAGGTCTCTCATGTGCGTGGTAGAAAACCATTATTTGCTGTCTCCCAGGCATATTAGCAGTAATCTAGATTAGAATAAGAGGTGTGACTCGATCCCAGGCACTCCAGTATGGAATTCAGGCTTAACCTGCTGTGTGATACCTGCCCCTGACATCTACTTAAAGATTGGAAACGAAAATACTGAAGTACAAATCAGGATATATTTCCTTGTTCAATCAGCCCTAGAAAGGGGTCTATATTTTGGATAAGAGGGACTACAGCAGGGGCTGAAAATTCTCATTAATGTACATTTGCATCAACATCAATATGCTCAAAATGCCTTTGCATGTTAAATAGGAAGCAAGCTCGTAGCAGCTACAGATGGAACTGAAGTGAAATGAAACGCTAGCAACAACTGTGGATTTGCGCGGGAACAGGTGGGCTGTCTAACTGCTCCCTGGTGGCTCTGAGATTTCCGTGAGCAAACCAAGGGAGGCAGGGGTTGCTACCATGAAGTGCTGAGATGACGTCTGAACACAACTGACATAAGCCCTCAGCAAGAAGAGGCAAAAAAGGAAACAGGACAGATTGTTAAATTAAATAAAAATACTTAAAACCAATTAGCTCCAAGGTGGCTTTACCCACAATCTCTCATCTCCATTGGCAAAACTCAGTACTCACTGAGTACTCAGGGCCAAGCAGGACAATAGTCTGTGGCTTTCACAGAGAAATGAATGTACTCGCTTGACATAAATGAGCCCACCTAAGCACTGTTCAGTGGAGTTGAAAATGAGCTTAGAACGGATCTGGAAATGAGAGTCCAAAGCCCCATTGTCTCCACTGCACTGATGGACAGCGCAATGCATACACTGCACCCTTTATGCTCTCGCAGGTATGAATCTAGGATGATGATTCTGTTGTTCCTTTAAGTAGAAACACCAAGCCAGAAATGGAACATGCCCTGGATGTCTCCTTGGCAATCACTTCTACAAGGAAGAGACAGTTTCTATTTCAGCAGGGAAATTTAATGACCCAAAGGTGACTACCTGTCATAATAAATAAGCCAAAGAAAAGACATTAGCATGTTTAAAAGAGAAAACTTACTTGTGTTAACACCTAGGCTCGTGCCATTTTTAAGAAATCTGTTTGGTACTTCAAGCACATCAGAATAGTGCTGTACCGGCTGATTCATTCCATGTTCTATTGCTTTAAGGCACACTAACTTTTTCCAAATGTTTCCATGGGAGAAAATACTTAATCTGTCCAGCCCACTTCTTAGCCACATCCATCCTTGAAAGTATATAGCCAAACCTAACCCTAGTACCCAAACACATCTTCTGAGACTCACTCTGCTCATCCCTCAACTCAGAACTCCTGATATATGCAACATATCCAAATGTCTCATTTTGAAGACCCTCTCAAATAGCCAAGCACCATCTCACTGATGACTGAGACTGCCATCAAATCATGGGTGTTAAAAACTATACAATTCCTACATCTGTGGATCAGCTGCCTTTCAGGTTAAGCTTGTCTACAACTGATATAACTGTGTGTGCAAGGTTATCATTTGTAACCCAAGATCCTTCATTCTCTCCTCTACCTGCTGGAAAATCTCAACAGTTACTGATTCCACCCTTATGAGAAAGAAACTATCAGAAAGTCAAATATTTGTTAAAACACAACAAAATGAAGAGAGACAGGCCACCTGCATTTTCTTCACACATATATCCATTTAGGTATTTTAGGCTCCTTCACACCTTTAAATCTTATCAATGACTGACCCTTTTTGATATTTACTTTGCCCACGTATTTACAGATCAACCTGTTTATAAAACACTGATAGAAACAAATACCAGATTTAAATACTACTACCCATTAGTCATTTTCTAAGTATTAAAGAAAAATCAGAACATACTATGAACCTAACACTTTTTCTGGACGATCTGCTTCTCTTTCACTTGTTCTATGTATCTCCCTTATGTGCCTGAAATCTGCTTCTCCTTTTCTAGCTAATGACTCATTTAACAATGCAGTCAGCAGGTGCACTCCCTACACTGTTAATCTCCTATGATTATGTCTGACCTTTGTTGACACCTTGGAATCTTGAATCTTATAAAGGTGAGATTAACGTTAGCTGCAGTAATGAAACTTCACTTTGCTCAACAGTTCACCATGTGTAAGGTGCATTCCCAGGACAAAGAAAACCCCCATCTTTCAACTACCAGCTTAATTATTTCCTGACTCCATCGCAGTTCACCGTTGGTAGCCATAAAATAATTCCAACTTTTATGGCATTGACATGATTGAGAACAGGAAAAGCAGCAGCATTAGAGGGGGACTAGCACAGCCTTCATAACTGCTGTACTTTTGGGAACACCTTGTACTATAAACAGCACAATTAAAACACAGACCTGCCACCAACTGAGAAACCCGGATGGAGCTCCAGCCTCCCTGTTTCAGCCTGGCCTAGCCTGGCTATTGCAGCCACATGGGGAGTGAACCAGCAGATACGGAAGATCTCTCTCTCCTTTCCCCTCAGTAACTCAGCTTTTCAAATAAATTTTAGGACAAACTATAACTATCTGAATAATTCATCACTAGCAAGTCAGGGTCAAAGCCAAGAAGGGTATAAAGTCTCCTGTTGAGGACTCACATAGAGAACACTCACAAAACCAAAGCGTGGCTACACTGGAGGCAGAGTGGAAAAAAACTAGTGATGGAAGGAGAGAGAAGACTTCCTTTTCCCTAACCTTGAATGTAATTTAAATAATCCATAATATGCACATATTGTTTATTCAGTACATAAATAAATACAATAAAAAAAGAAATGATATATTAGCCAAGTGAATTGCCTTGTCAAAGATGGTCGGGGAATTCAATTTTTAATTCTGACATTACATCAAAGTCAGTTATTCATACGGAGTCACAAGACTACCCTTAAGAAGACAAAGCTAGAACCTGAAGTTTTTGAGACCACAGCATACAATTATGACTTTGTCAATTACAGATCCAACACAAACTATAAGAAACATTTAAAGAAAATAAGGTATTGTTAGTACTCTTTAGAAAGGCAAAGTTTTCTAAGAAAAATTCCTATGCAGTTTTAATACAGTCATGTAGGTGCCATACATCTCCTCTCCTCTCCTGTACAAAAGGGTTTAGCCACGCCAGTGCCATGGCTCACTAGGCTAATCCTCCGCCTTGCAGCGCCCGCACCCTGGGTTCTAGTCCCGGTCGGGGCGCCGGATTCTGTCCTGGTTGCCCCTCTTCCAGGCCAGCTCTCTGCTGTGGCCAGGGAGTGCAGTGGAGGATGGCCCAGGTGCTTGGGCCCTGCACCCCATGGGAGACCAGGAGAAGCACCTGGCTCCTGCCTTCGGATCAGCACGGTGCGCCAGCCGCAGCGTGCTGGCAGCGGCGGCCATTGGAGGGTGAACCAACGGCAAAGGAAGTCCTTTCTGTCTGTCTCTCACTGTCCACTCTGCCTGTCAAAAAAAAAAAAAAAGAAAAAAGAAACGGGTTTAGCCATATACAGACCTATAGATTTTCCAAGTAATATTGATTTCTATTTGAATTCTACTCAGCACCTTGCCATACTGGTGAACATTTTCCATTAAATGGTGAGAAAGAAAACCAGTAAGTTTTCCTATTCACAACTCAAGTATATATTTCCATGTTCTGTACTGGGATTGGAAAGAGATGAAGTTTCTTATTATTTGAAAAGTTGGCCCTTAAAGATGTGTGAAAAAAAAAAAAAAACCTAAGGAAAAATAGGACAAACCAGTGTGCTACGAGAGAGAAAGCCTTCAAACTAAGTTCTAAAATCTCAGTCCAGATCAGCGTTTGTATGAGACCATGACAAAATGTGACAAAAAATATTTTTCAAAAAATTCAACCTCCTCTAAAATTATGACCTTTTGTGCCTTGTTCTTTTATGTTTTTCTTTTTTTTTTTTTTTTTTTGACAGGCAGAGTTAGACAATGAGAGAGAGAGACAGAGACAAAGAGAGAAAGGTCTTCATTCCGTTGGTTCACCCAAGTGGCCACTATGGCCAGTACGTTTCAGCCAGCGCGCTGAGCTTATCTGAAGCCAGCAGCCAGGTGCTTCCTCCTGGTTTCCCATGCAGGTGCAGGGCCCAAGAACCTGGGCCATCCTCCACTGCCTTCCCGGGCCACAACAGAGAGCTGGACTGGAAGAGGAGCAACAGAGACAGAATCCAGCGCCCCAACCGGGACTAGAACCCGGGGTGCCGGTGCCACAGGTGGAGGACTAGCCTAGTGAACCATAGCGCCGGCCTAGGCTTGTTCTTTTCTTATATTCTTCAGTTTGCGTTATTAGATGTCCCTTTTTAAAACTGAAATCATCATCACAGTAGATCAGAGTCTTGGGTGTTGACTACAGAGATTTCGGCAACCAAATTAGGAACTGGGAGAATTATACTGCCTGATAAAGTTGAAGACTTAAGAAGAGTACTGCAGGGGCCGGCACTATGGCATAGTGGGTAAAGTCACCACCTGCAGTGCCAGCATCCCATAGGGGTACCTGTTCAAATCCCGGCTGTTCCACTTCTGATCCATCTCTCTGCTATGGCCTGGGAAAGCAGTGAAAGATGGCCCAAGTCCTTGGGCCCCTGCACCTACATAGTAGATCCAGAAAAAGCTCCTGGCTCCTGGCTTCAGATCAGCACAGCACTGGCCATTGCAGCCAATTGGGGAGTAAACCGGTGGAGGGAAGACCTTTCTCTCTGCCTCTCCTTCTCTCTCTGTGTAACCCTGAATTTCAAATAAAATACAAAAATCTTTAAAAAGAAAAAAAATAGTAGCTCAGAGGCCGAAATGGAAAACTGTCATCTGAGACTAGATAGTGATAAGACAATGCATTATATCTAAGAAGCAATCAGCATATACCTTCAACTACATGACAACACATGTGCTGTACCAAGAACACATATTCAAAAGAACACAAAGACTACCTACAATGTAATTCCCGCCTTGGAGTGACTTCAAGTCACATTTCCATCAGAGGTTCTGAGATCCAGTTTGGATGCCAGGGGTACCCAAACCAGACTGCAGACATAGGGAAAACCTGAGCTATAGGATCGATACCATGATGGTTCTCAACCTTAGCAGGACTGTGCAAGAACCAGAGATTCACAAAGGAAACCAACAATTCACTGTGACTTTGGCCCCTTCCCAGCCAGTCCTCTGAGGCTTGCTCTGGTGACTCCCAAGGACATACGTCTTAAGAAAGCTCTGTAGCTGATTCTACTGCATAGCTAGCAATAAGATGCACTGATGCACAATCTATATGCCACAAGATTCTATACTGCTGAACATCTGCACATCTATTCTTGTAGGAACAAAGAAAAAAATCCCTCATTCTGCATCCAGTTTCAAAGATGGATTAAGAGAGCACCACTTTCCCTCACTTTTTGTGATTTCTTCAGCCAATCTCAAAACTCTTATACGCCACTTATCGAGATCATAACCATTCTTTCAACTGAATGGATGATTTGAGGAATTTTGAATAAGGATTTGGGGTTTTGTACAGTATTATCAGTTCCCTAGGTAGAAAGACCCTTTCATCAAGATTGAATTGTCTACTTTTACTTTCTGTCATGTGACTCAAATGGTGACAAAGTCACGGGCAATCATCATCACTGCCGCCATCATCGTGGTTCTCGTCATCAGCCCATTTAATAAGTACCTGTCAGCAACAGTGATAGCTGCTATTTTTACATTTAACCATGTAGCAAAGGCTCTGGTGGCATCAGGCTTCTGGCTAAGTCCTTAATGAATTTAGGGGGAGATTAAAAATAGCTGGATGGTTGTGTGTGTGTGAGTGTGTGTGTGTGTGAGTGTGGAAGTCTGTTAAAACCCTCACTTCACATATCCATCTCCGATGTGCCCAAGACTGCAAAGAGGGAAATTACGATTGTGTACAGGTATATGCAGGCACACACACCACCCATCCACTTAATCAGGCCATCTGAGAGGACTATTCTTCAGAAATCTAACTTCCAAAGGCGTGTGCATAGCTAATGCGGCTTCATTTTGCATGACTTCACATAAAATCCCTGGGTTGCTTTCTGAAGTAAACAAACCAGTCCTGTCAAACTTTGTATGCAGTTCCTAGCACTAACTCACTACATGGTGTGCTCTCAGCGACTCAGTGTAAACAAGGAACTACCTTGGCAGTGAAATTCAATAGAAGTAGGTCATTTTAGATGCTGAAAGCAAATCCAAGGAGACCCACATGTGTGTTATCAAGCACTCTCCGTGTAGACTGCAAACCTACCTTCCTCCCAGAAGGGCTTTCTGCGGTCCTTGATGGAATCAGAGCTTGGTCAGTTTCTAGACTACTAGTCTTGGGAGTTGGAACAAGTGCCTAACGAGTTGTGACAAAGAAGCAGCATGAGCAGAGTTTCCATTCCTGGTAACAGGCAGTCCATCCATCAGAGCCAGGAACAGAATGGCCAACCAACCCAAGTCTTAGCTCTGAGAACTTCCCTTCCAAAGCTGGTGCTTCATTTACATGAGTTGATTCTATTTTTTAAGAAAAGACTTCCTAAAATGAGGATACCACTGTTGTCATGTTAAGGATGACAAACCATAGCAGGTAGGTAAGTGAAGAGTCCCGTCTAGGGTCAGAAACTTGGTAAAACACACTCATGGTTTAGTGTTTTTCTTTTTCTTTTCCTGTCAGCTGCAAAAAGCAAAGGGCCAAAGCAATATACACTGAGCATCCTTAGCTTAAGGGACATCTCTGAAGTGTCCATCCAATACTTTTTGCTCAGTGCTACAGTGTTTGTATTTTTAGCATAAAATGAGATCAGAAGAGCTAATACAACTGATCTAAGTAGAATGTTTTATCTGCACTACTGTCAGCATGGACACTTCATGTATATTCCTAACTGTTGTTCAATCGAAGGTTCTAAAAATAAGACAAGGGCAGGAGTCCAAGGAATCTAAGAGCTGATCCTGCATACAAGATATGCCTGAAACATTTACACCAAAGTAGACATAAAGTAGAA
The DNA here is from genome assembly GCF_964237555.1 of Oryctolagus cuniculus. Taxonomy (NCBI): domain Eukaryota; kingdom Metazoa; phylum Chordata; class Mammalia; order Lagomorpha; family Leporidae; genus Oryctolagus; species Oryctolagus cuniculus. Next base: position 85,402,590 of record NC_091433.1, on the reverse strand, counting down.
CACCAGAATTTACCAGAGGCAGCTTAGACACTAATACATTAACAGTGATAGAAACTGTCTGGAAAAACAAGGAAAGAAACAGCACCTAACAAGATTTTTCAGTAAAAGACGTCTGTTTATTGTAAGAGACCATCTTTCTCCCTCTCTTCAATAATGTCCTTGTGTCTTGGGTAAAGTCATTCCAAGTATAACAGTTTATGTCATTCATTCAAGGAACACTTACTGCACACTTTTAATAGCATAAACCAAGGAACATTCTAGGTACCACAGACACACATTAGGAAGCAAAACACACAGTTCTTAACCTTCTGGAGTTTATAGTCTAGGAGAGAAGATGGATGGTAAATAAGTAATACAATCAGTGCTATTTATTTATTTATTTTGAAAGGCAGAGTGATGGAGAGAATGAGACAGAAAGATACTCCACCAGCTGGTTCACTCTCCAAATGACCACAATGGCCCAGCACCCAGAACTGCCAGGTGAGTGGGAGGGGCCCAAGCACTTGGGCCATCCCTGGCTGCTTTCTCAGGATCATCGGCAGGAAGCAGGATCAGAGGCAGAGCAGCCTGGACAAGACAGGGGATGCTGACCATGCAGGCAGCAGCTTAACCTGCTGTGCCATAATGCCAGCCCCTCTCTCATTGCTATTTAATGTGTAAAAAAATAAAGCTGGTTAATGGAATCATGAGTGATGAGGTTGTATTTACAGGTAAGATGGTCTTTGTGCACTTCAGTAAACAGGTGGCTTTCAAGTTGAGATCTGAGTCAGAGCTGCTTGATTTTCTCACTCAGTCAGTACATGAGAAACTGGGTCTGCTTCCACTCCATGCACATGTTAAAGAATTAACCCACACAACAGGTTTGAACAACTTAAAAACCTCCGGATGCTCTTCCATGCAGTCTGAGTTTTAAGGAGATAATTTACTCCAGTGTAAAAACACAGAAATTCTTGAAGCTCTGAAGCGACTCTGTCCAGGGATGTGGGTAGAGCTGGGAGGGCAGCGTCTTGTACCAGGAGGCCACAAACTACCCTGCTACCGGCCCTTCACTGATCCCTCTCATGTCAGCCAGCACCTTCCACCTGAGCTACAGCAGGAATGTGAAGTAGAATGCCAACATGAAGAGTTGGCATCAATGAGGACTTCTTATTGAGGAAGGGGCTTCAACAAGTCTTCCTACCAAATCAAACACTGAAGCCAAGATAGAGGCCAGAAGTGCTCTCAGGATGGTGTACAGAGAAAACAAGCAGTACAGTTCCCATAGAAACGCAGGGTCCAGCTGGAGGAGAACCTGCATCGGGAGTCATCTGAAGCTCTGTCGTAAGAATCTGGAGACGGGGACTCAACTTACACTACTGCACCAGTTTGCTGTGTAACCCTGCACAAGTGCTGGCACCTCTGTGAGGCTTGGTTTTCTCCTCACTGCCCTTGGGCAGGAGGTGTAAACAGGGTCCAATTCAGCTGAGCAGCTCGGCCTTGATGTATCTGACCATGTCTGAGGCGAAGATTCCATTTGAAAACAGATGAACAAAATAAAATCATATGATCTCTGTATTCTCTTCCTATTCTGTGAAACCAAGATTCCTAGTAATGGGCAAAAACCATCCGTTAAGCTTGAATGGTGGCAGGAGAGGGGAAAGGGGAGGATGAGAGGGCGTTTCTAAAACAACAAGCTCTGTAACTTGCCTCACTCAGCCATATGCTACCTCCCTCTACTTCAAAAAACAAACAAAAAACAAAACAAACAAAAAATACCCAAACCTTCCTTTTTCTTTTTAAAGGAAGGGTTGATTGGTTGTTATATCTTTTGTTTTAGATTTTTATTTACTGGAAAGGCAAAGTACAGAGAGAAGGATGGAAGGCAGAAAGATGTTCCATGCGCTGGTTCACTCCCCAAATGGGAAAAATGGCCAGGACCAGGCAAGGCTGAAGCCAGGAGCTTTCTCCAGGACTCCTACCCGGTTTGCAGGGGCCCAAGGGCCTGCACCATCCTCCACTGCTTTTTCCACATGCATTATCAGGGACTGCATTGGAAATGGAGCAGCCGGGCCTCGAATGGGTGCCAGTATGGGATGCTGGCACTGCAGGTGGTGGCTTAACCTGCTAAGCCATAGAGCTGGCCCGCCAAGCAACACTTCCATGGTCCTGCCAGAATCTCCTTTGGGCCACTGAGCTCAGCAACAAGTGTAAGGAGTCCCCTAAGTGCTTCCTTTGTCTAGTTTTGATGTTGTTGTTTTGTTCTGAAATGCGTAGGTTTTTTTATACCTGGAAGGATTCCCTAGCTGAAGGTGTACAAAATAAGGGGAAATCAATGGAATCTTTGCTAAACTGCTAATTTTTCCAGTAGACACTTACTGAAAGCTTACCACAAGCCAGAGATGTTGTTGTTGGGAGTTACTGCATTTTCTCAAGTTAGAGAACTGCCCTCTATTACATAAAAGTCTAAGCCATACGAGCCAAAGTTACCTTGCTGATGGTTTGGAAGACTCATTGTTAAAAAGTCAATTTTCCTTCAATTCTATTTATTACAGATTCAATGAAAATCCAGTCACAACCCCAGCATATTTTTCTTACAGACAAGCTGATTCCAAGATTTCTATGGAAAAGTCAAGTCACAAAAATACTCAAGAATTCTGAAGAAGAACAAAGTCTGAAGATAGTCACAACCCAATTCCAGGGCTTAACGTAAAACAACAATCAAGAGAAGGTTATGTTGGTGAAATGATAGAGACAGAGATCAATGAATCACAAAACAACCAAGAAACATGACAACACAAATAAAGTCAACAGGTTTTTGACAAACGTGCAAAGGCAGTTCAATGGAAAGTCTGATTTTTCAAGAAATGGTGCTTTAACAGCTTGAAACCCTACATTAAAAAGAAAAAAAACTAGACAAAAAATGTTACTTTATACAAAAATTAACTTGAATTATAGATTTAAATGTTAAATTATAACATTTTAGGAAAAAAGCAGGAGAAAATCTGTGTGATTTTTCATTTGGCAATGCTAGGTCTAGATGTAACACCAAAAATGTGGTCAAATGAGGGCATTTGGTACAGCTGCTACCGAAGCTCATGGGTTCAAGAGACCTGGCTCCATTTTCAGTTCAGATTTCCACTAATGCATGCCCTTGGAAGGCTCAACTAACTCAGTCCCTTGATATCCTGTGTTAAGGTCTAGAATTCCGGCTTCGGCTTGGCAGTTGTGAGCATTTTGGGGAATGAACCCATGGATAGAAGATCTGCCTTTAAGATTAAAATGAAAATATTTTGACAAAAAGAATCATAGGGGAAAACTAGAAAGCAGGATCAGCAGAGACACCTGCCCAGATCTGTTCTCCATGTAGTTGTAATTTAAAACAATGTGACAAAATGGTGCACAGCCTAAAGTCCTTCATGGATTTCACATTCTATCCCTTCCATTTCCCCCGACATGAGTTGAGACGCTATCATTCTAAACCTAAGGATGCTCATCCATCAACTGTCATCCTTATGTCCTAATTGGAAGCCATGATTTCAGTTGTCTGCAGTCAGTCACATCCAGAAAAAGCTGAATCGTGCACCATCCAGCATAGGATGACGAAATCTTGCGCCACCTACTCTTCCCTGCCCAGGACATGGATTAATCCCTGGCCCGGCATATTCACAGGGTGTACACTACGTGACTTCAGTCACTGGGCAACCTCCTCGCTTACTGCATCAACTGTCACAGCTTACTTCAGTTAATAATGGCCCCAAAGCACAAAAGAGGTGATGCTGGCAATCAGGTGTGCCAAAGAGAGGTCCTTAAAGTGCTTCCTTTAAGGGAAAAGGTGGCAATTTTTTCCTTAACAACAAAAGAAACAATCATATGCTGAAGTTGTTAAGAGCTATAGTAAGAATGAATTTTCTATCTGCAAAATTTTAAGAAAAAACAACTCATGCTAGTTTTGTTGTCACTTCTACAAAAGCAAACATCATGGCCACTGTGAGTGGTGAGTACTCAGTTAAATAGCAAAGGCATTAAATCTGTACACGTGCATATAGAGAAATACATAGCACAGATGGGGCTCACTATTGTCTGTGGTTTCACACAACTTCTGGGGATCCTGGAATGTGTCTACCACTGATTAGGTGGGCTAGTATGCTAATATGTATATACCTCATGGTAATTCATACACACACACACACATGCATATGTATAAAATGGATGCATATACACATGCATACATACATGTTTCCAAGAAGTACAAGGAAAATGGAATTGCTTATTTTAGTCCAAGAAATTTTTAAATCCAAGCTTAGCATTTTCATAATATGCATTTCCTATGACTTTTTGAAAACCCCTTTATATGCACGACTTTCCCAACTTTTCAAACCAGAATACGCTTAGCTTTGCAATCCACTTCTTGTCAAGCTCTTGATGTACCCTAGTACACATTCCTAATTCTTCTGCATCCACAAGTTTGTGGTGCAATGAATACTGGATTACAAAACTAATAAACTAGGCGATTATAATCCTAACTCTACCACCAACCAACTATGAGTCTTTGGGCCAACCTTTTGTATTTCTTAACCCTCAATTTCCTAAATCTCAACTCGTCACCTCAAATTGTAAAATTTTATCAATGTCCTCAGAAGCTTTTTAAAGGAACCTAGGCATTTCCTGCTTATTTCCCATCATGGCTCCTCCCTCACTTCATTCATGGCCAGGTTTTCTCTGAGAAATCATTACTTTCTGAAACTGGGGCTGGAACTCTCCCTCGCCATTACACTACAGATCAATTTTTCAAGACCAGCCTAACACAACTGGGATAAAGTACAGCCTTAGAAAGCAAAAGCAGTGAACTTTTATCACAGTCTGAAAACAGGGGCAGTATTTGCTACCACTAAGAAACATAGTAAGTCGCACAGTAATTCATTGTCATGAAAAACAGCAGGCAGCAAAAGGGCTCCCTTCAAGTAACAGTGCAAATTCTGCGGATATGTCTAATTGATCAACATGTCAGTGTGCAAAAAGTGAAAATTCAGGTTTCCCAATTACTGTCACTTTTTAGTTCAGTATTCTACATATCACTGAAGAAGACTGTTATTTTTTAAAGACATTTTTAAAGAGTAATTATAATCTGGAGGATCAAAGTTATTTATCTGTAGTGTATCCTAGACTCCTAGTTGAGACACCACTTCTCCATCAAGTCTGAAATAAATGGAAGGAGAGGTGAAGTAAAGGAACTCATTACACACTGAATTATTTGTATCCCATAATTAATCTGCATCAGTGCTGTATTAGCATATTTAAACTGCTAAAACAATTTTGAAAATTGTCCTTCCTTTTAGTCCATTTAAATCCACATACCTAGAATACATCTATATCTCTGTTACATATATCAGGATTCCAAACTCAGCAAATTCACAAAAACATCATTTTTACTTATTCCAGGTCACTACACCAAAAGGAAACACAAAATCCTATGTAATAATATTTTCCTAAAGGAAAGATCTGCTAAGCACTGGTCAGAATTGTAACTGGAGAAGAAGATACAAATTATAAAATGAATCAGCAGTGAAAATGTGATTTAATAACTATTAAAAAAAAGTTGTGGCTGGAGAATCTCAACTCCTGGAAACACTTTCACTTTAGGTGAACCTTCATCACCAAATGCACACACACCCTGAAGGAAATAAATAATGTAAGGGGAGTATGGTGGACACTTGTTTCACACTTACCATTGAATATTTCCAATTATCATCAACACTATACTACCATTGCCAGATCTGCTTCCTGTGCAGTTTAAGGCCATTTGGTCAAATCTGACACAAGGCAATGAATGTATGAACCACAGGCATAGCTTGAATCCACAAGCATCTCTGAGATTTTTATCTATCAAACACTATAAAGTTTTAAAACAATGGAACATGTTAGTAAACAGCTAGGTTAATCTTCCTTGGTTGCCCAAATGCATTTATTAAGGACCTTTAGCTTTTACTATACACACTGCCTACCTTGGAATTCCAGCTGCTCCACCTCAACCCATTATCAAATGCAGCTGCCATCACTCGGGGCATGATTGCTGCTGCTGTTGTTGAAAATGAAGTCCAGGTACGTGGGTCCCTGCACCCACATGAGAGACCCCCAAGAAGCTTCTGGCTTTGGATTGGCACAGCTCCAGCCAGGGTGACCATCTGGGAGTGAAGCAGCTGACAGAACACTTCTGTTTCTCCCTCCCTTCCCTCTCTGTAAATCTGCCTGTCAAATAACTAAAATCTGAGAGAAAGAGAGAGAGAGGAAGGAAGAAAAATAAAAAATGAAATGAAATTCCTTGTAGAAAGTTTCCAAACTCTTAATTTCCACAGTTCTTTTTTCATACATTTCAAAAATGCTTTGCTTTCATAAGTAGTCTCAAATACATTATTAGTACAACTATATTTATGTATGTACAATAATGACATAGCTATAAAAATCCCTGTTTTTTAAATAAGGATACTGAAGTACCAAGAACCTAACTTGGGAAGTTATTTTAGCCACTGTTAGCAGACTACTGCTTATTAAATATGAATATGCATAAAAATCCTGAGAAATCTTGGTAAAACGCATGTTCTAATTTACTGTCTTCCTAGGTTAGGGTTTGAAAACACATTAGTGGCCGGTACCGCGGCTCACTAGGCTAATCCTCCACCCAGCGGCGCCGGCACACCAGGTTCTAGTTCCGGTCGGGGCGCCGGATTCTGTCCCGGTTGCCCCTCTTCCAGGCCAGCTCTCTGCTGTGGCCCGGGAGTGCAGTCGAGGATGGCCCAAGTGCTTGGGCCCTGCACTCCATGGGAGACCAGGAGAAGCACCTGGCTCCTGCCTTAGGATCAGCGCGGTGCGCCGGGTGTGGCGGTCATTGGAGGATGAACCAATGGTAAAGGAAGACCTTTCTGTCTCTCTCTCTCACTGTCCACTCTGCCTGTCAAAAACACACACACACACACACACACATTAGTGTACTAATCTCCCAGGTGATGCAGACTCTGGGCTCAGATCCTATCTGGGACAGCAAAGGTAAAGACAACACTTGAACACAAGTCTTGTTGCAAGTCCAAGCAGCACAATTCCGCCTTCTCCTTTATCACCAGTATCTAGCGCTTCTCATCCTTCCCACACCCACGCTGGCTCAGCACCTCTCAGCTTTCCCGGCCTCCACGCAAAGTATTAAGAAGCCTATTCCTCCAGAATCTGCCGACTGTTCTGGGCCAATCATCTCCTCTAAGCCCATCAGCACACACACTTGTCTTCTCCAATAGACCTTCCAGAAGTTACCCTCCGCCAGAATTGTGGTCTTCTGTCTTCAAGCCAAGACATGCTATAGGGACTTCATGTCCTTTAACAGGCTGTCTCGGGCTGCTTGGGCGTTGTGGCTGGGGAAAGGAACACCATCTGTGGGACCTCAGGCTAGAAGAACAAGCACATGTCCATGCTCACACTGCAAAACGTACAGCTGGCATGAGATACGACTCGGGGAACAGTGCAGAGAACATCGGTGGAGGGAACGGAAGGGAAGATGATCCGAGGAACAAGGCATTCTGCTCCATCCGGAGTGACGACCCGGAGTGAGTTTGGTCTAATTATTCAGGGGGCACGTGAAGAAGATGGTGCCGATTATCCCTCTAATAATCTGCCCAGCACTTTTCTTATTGAATGTGACATCAAGGGACCGAAGTATCTCTGCATTCTTCTGCGTGGTGTACCTCTGAAGACCCTGTGCCCCCAGTGACTAATGCAGTGTCTACGCACGGTAGTTACAACATGATGGGTCACAGAATGGTGAGGAAGCCCGAAGCTCTCAAGAGCCAAGCGGCTACAGAAACACACCTCCAGCTGTCCTCTCTGCTCAGGGTAGACAGCCACACAACGGTGTGAACACACAGCAACTTTGCTGAGCAGGTGCATGCCTTGAGTGCAGCTTTCTTATACCCCTGACACAGTAACATGAGATTGCTGGCTAAACAACTTCAGCAAAAAAGCTGTGATAGCCCAACTGCAATAATAAATATCAGTGACAGGGAACATATAGAGCAAAAACTAGCACATGTTAGCTCATGTGTTCTCGGACTTCTGACTTCAAATTTGATAGTGCCTATCTTGCAATGACTGAACAAGATCTGATGATGACACTCTATGAAAAGAACAGATGCATGAGGCAAATATGAATATTTATTCCGATGTGGCTTTCCAATGTTGGATCTTTAGAATCCAAGGTAGGCACCATCACAGTGAGACCCCTCCAAGAGAAGTAAGTGTGAGATGGAAAGATTGAAGGCACAGCAACACATCCCCAATCACCTCAGGGTCATAGTACTCTGCCTCTTACTATTCCTTCAGAGTTAATAAGAAACGAAGGGTAAGGCTAGTAAGGGTGTTTAGAAGATAGCAGCTATTTCTTACCTGGATTGTTTTGTTGCTGTTGAGTCTCTTTTAAAGATTCTTGACTTAACAGGCATTTTTCAAAGGAAGAAATTCAAATGGCCAATAGACACATGAAAAAATGCTCAAGATCTCTAGCCATCAGGGAAGTGCAAATCAAAATCACAAATGAGGATGTCATAGCCTGGCTATCATATAGCAATCAAAAAACAATAAATGCTGATGAAGATGTGGAGCAAACAGTACCTTAATAAAGTGCAGGTGGCAATGTAAACCAGAACACTCACTGTGGAAGACAGTATGGAGATACCTAAAAAAGCTGAATATAAATCTACCATTTGACTCAGCAATCCCAACTCCTGAGAATTTATCCACAGGAAAGGAAATTAGCATATGAAAAACTTATCTGCACCCTATGTCTACTGCAACTCAATTCACAATAATTAGGATATGGAATCAACTCAGATGTCCAGCAATGAATGACTACACAAAAAAGATGCAGTATACCAGTATACACACTATGGATTACTCAGCCATAAAAAAGAACAAAATCCTGTCTTATGCAACAAAGTGGATGCAACTAGAAATGATTATACTTAGTGAAATTAGCCAGTCCCAAAAAACAAGTGTGTTTTCCCTGATGTGTGGTAACTAAGAGTACAAAAAAAGTAATGTATAAGAGCAAAATTGACATTCTGAGATTTGATTATTGTTTATATCCCTTGTCTCCATTGTTGAGGAATAGTGTTTGTTTTTTCTTATTTGAATTCTTTGAATTTCTTATTATTTGAATTCCTTGCTTTGTGGAAGGTTAAGCTTATGATTATAAAATAAACTGAAAGTATGTCATTGTAAAAATTAAAACAAAGAATAAGGAAGGAAGAAGGAGGGAGGGCGGGAAGAGTGGGAAGTATCACTGTATTCCTAAATATGTATATTTGAAATACATAAAACTTGTTCATCTTATAAAAACATGATTTAAAAAATAGCGAGAAAATGAGTACAATCAGGATCCTAATGTAGAATCCTATTAACTCCAACATTTGTAGGTCAATATGAGTTGCCACTATCAGACAGATGTCCTAATGATCAAGTTGGTGAATGGACTGAGAAAACCAATCTCATAATATTTCATGAGAGGACAGATTTTGCATGAATTCCTAACTCTTATTTCTGTGTGCAGGAGATAATGACAGACAGACCAAGATTCAATTTTATGAAAGCCACGCAACACCAAAGAGACCACACTGCTTGCAGGCTAGGTTTGTTTTTTTTTTTTCCCCCACAGGCAGAGTGGACAGTGAGAGAGAGAGAAAGGTCTTCCTTTGCCGTTGGTTCACCCCACAATGGCCACTGCGGCCTGCGCACGCGCTGATCCGAAAGCAGGAGCCAGGTGCTTCTCCTGGTCTCCCATGCGGGTGCGGGGCCCAAAGACCTGGGCCATCCTCGACTGCACTTCCGGGCCACAGCAGAGAGCTGGTCTGGAAGAGGAGCAACCGGGAAATAATCCGGCACCCTGACCAGGACTAGAACCTGGAGTGCCGGCGCCGCAGGCGGAGGATTAGCCTATTGAGCGCGCTGCCCCAGGTTAGGTTTCAACATTCAGAAGTGTGAGGCCTTTCAATAGGTAAGAGTAATGAGTGACGGCGCCAAGGGTCACTAGGCTAATCCTCCGCCTTGCGGCGCCGGCACACCAGGTTCTAGTCCTGGTCGGGGAACCGGATTCTGTTCCGGTTGCCCCTCTTCCAGGCCAGCTCTCTGCTGTGGCCCGGGAGTGCAGTGGAGGATGGCCCAAGTGCTTGGGCCCTGCACCCCATGGGAGACCAGGAGAAGCACCTGGCTCCTGCCTTGGGATCAGCACGGTGCGCAGGCTGCAGCGGCCATTGTGGGGTGAACCAACGGCAAAGGAAGACCTTTCTCTCTGTCTCTCTCTCACTGTCCACTCTGCCTGTGAAAAAATAAATAAAAAGTAAGAGTAATGGAGAAGAGCATTCACACCAAGGCTGACCCGAGTTCCTGGGTGCACACGTGAGTAAAAGCTTTCCACGTTAACTCTGTTCTTTATGAGACAAAATTAAGATGAACAGCCCTTTCATTCCACAAAGGGAACTAACAGTGAGCATGGGGAATGGCTGCATTTGCACAAGAAAATGTCGATTTGCTTATTTCTTTTGAAGAGTTCTGAAAGGATCTTCACTATATATCACCATTCAAGGTACTATTCTGGAAGACCCGTAAACATGCAACAGGTTTTCTCTTTAATTTGGTCTAAAATATCTAAGCCTGCGTGTGGATTAAGGAGGACAACTCCTTATTCTAGCCCAATATCTGCTGTACCACTTTTCTATTTAGGTAACAAGAACAACACACTTAGGAAAGGCAATTTCCACTTACCATGTGTGCAACGTTTTTGAAACAGCTGATGTCAGGAAGGCCTAAGCAAGCAACAAGCAGGAAGTGAGGCACCTCTTCCATCTCAAAACCACCGTGCTCGTCTGCCTAACGTTTCTTTCCCAACCTCCTTCGCTTTTCAGCGCTGTCCTTTTCATGGGTAAGTGATCTCAGTTTCCTTTTAAAATGCAAGCAGTTTATATTCTTTTATAAGGGGGTTATTACCGGTCTGGGCTGGCATTCCTAAAATGACGTTCTCCTGGTGTTTGTTCCTGGGGTACTATGAATGGAGGTTGTATAACGGTGCCAAGGTACCAGTGGGACTGACTGCTTCCAAGGGTGGTGCCAGTACTGGTGAATAGGCATGGTGTGTTAGCTGTGCATGTCCCCTCCATTCTGTGGGCACACAGCACAATGTGACACAAAAACAACCAACGCGGAAGGTCGATTAGAAACTTTGTAATGCCACTTTCCCCACAGAAGTTGTGGGTGGAGCAGTAAACTATTTTAATTGTAGTCAATTTTGAGCATAGGAGGAGAGAGTTTGGCTATGGATTTTATTAACCATGCACTCATATGATGGCCTGGATCAGCCTGGTAAAAATCAACACACCACACTAGCAGCTGTGTTACTCTAGTGGCCCCCAAGGAAACACATCTAGGAGAGAGAAGTGCAGAGTTTTATTTATTTTTTTAAAGATTTCATTTGAGAGGTAGAGTTACAGAGTGAGAAGGAGAGACAGAAAGGTCTTCCTTCCGTTGATTCACTCCCCAGATGGCTGCAACGACCAGTGCTGCTCCTATCTAAAGCCATGAGCCAGGAGCTTCTTCTGGGTCTCCCATGTTGGTGCAGGGGCCCAAGCACTTGGGCCATCTTCTACTGCTTTCCCAGGTCATAGCAGAGAGCTGGATTGGAAGAGAGGCAGCCGGGACAAGAGCCGTGCCAGCTCCGCAGGCAGAGGATTAACCTACTGCACCACAGGGCTGGCTTCGGTTTTACTTTTTAAGAGTTTATTTGAGAGGTAGTATGGTTATAGAGAGGTCTTCCATCTTCTGGTACACTCTCCAAATGGCCACAATGGCCACAACTGGGCCGATTTGAAGCCAGGAGCTTCTTCTGGGTCGCCCACACAGATGCAAGGACCCAAGCACTTGGGCCATCTTCGACGGCTTTCCCAGGTCATAGCAGAGAGCTGGATCGGAAGAGGAGCAGCCAGGACACGAACTGGTGCCCCTATGAGAAACCGGCACTACAAGCGGAGGGTTAACCTACTATACCACAGCACCAGCCCCTTACTCTCTTAACTGACACCTAAATCTGTGGTTAGGACTATTAAGAAAAGGCAGGGTCGGCACCAAGGCTCACTTGGTTAATCCTCCACCTGCAGTGCCAGCATCCCATATGGGCGCCAGGTTCTAGTCCCGGTTGCTCCTTTCCCAGTCCAGCTCTCTGCTGTGGCCCGGGAGGGCAGTGGAGGATGGCCCGAGTCCTTGATTCCTGCACCCGCATGGAAGACCAGGAGGAAGCACCTTGCTCCTGACTTCGGATCAGTGCAGCACTGACCGTAGCGGCCATTTGGGGAGTGAACCAATGGAAGGAAGACCTTTCTCTATAACTCGACCTGTCCAAACACACACACACACACACACACACAAAAGAAGAAGAAGAAAAGTATAGTGAAGAGAAATCAAAATGAAATGAAGAGCTCAATAGATCAAATGACAAACACATTAGAAAGCCTTAAAAACAGAATGGGTGAAGCAGAAGAGAGAATATTGGACTTACAAGATAGAGCACAGGAAAACATACAGTCAAACCAAAGAAAAGAAGAGGAAATTAGAAATCTAAAAACTATTGTTGGGAATCTACAGGATACTATTAAAAAAACCAACATTCGAGTTCTAGGAGTTCCTGAAGGCATGGAGAGAGAGAAAGGATTGGAAGGCCTTTTTAGTGAGATACTAGCAGAGAACTTTCCAGGTTTGGAGAAGGACAGAGATATCCTAGTACAGGAAGCTCATAGAACCCCCAATAAACATGACCAAAAGAGATCCTCACCACGACACGTGGTAATTAAACTTACCACAGTGAAACATAAAGAAAAGATCCTAAAATGTGCAAGAGAGAAACGTCAGATTACTCTCAGAGGATCTCCAATCGGACTCACAGCTGACTTCTCATCAGAAACCCTACAAGCTAGGAGGGAATGGCGAGACATAGCACAGGTGCTAAGAGAGAAAAATTGCCAGCCCAGAATATTATATCCTGCCAAGCTCTCATTTGTGAATGAAGGTGAAATAAAGACCTTTCATAGCAAACAGAAATTGAAAGACTTTGTGGCCACTCGTCCGGCCCTGCAAAAGATACTTAAAGATGTGCTACACTCAGAAACACAGAAACACGGCCATCAATATGAAAGAAGGGAAAGGAAGAACACCTACCAGTAAAAGAGCATGGGAAGCTCAAAGCATATACTAGAAAATATTTCCGGGAAAATGGCAGGGCAAAGTCACTACGTATCAATTGTCACATTGAAGATTAATGGTCTGAATTCTTCAGTTAAAAGACACCGTTTGGCTGACTGGCTCACAGAACACAACCCAACTATTTGTTGCCTACAAGAAACACATCTCTCTAACAAAGAGGCATGCAGACTGAAAGTGAAAGGTTGGAAAAAGATATTCCATGCCAACAGAAACCAAAAAAAAGCAGGTGTAGCCATATTAATATCAGACAAAATAAACTTTAATACAAAAACTGTTAAGAGAGACAAAGAGGGACACTATATAATGATTAAGGGTTCAATTCAACAGGAAGATGTAACTATTATAAATGTATATGCACCTAATTACAGGGCACCGGTCTATTTAAAAGATATGTTAAGGGACTTAAAGGGAGATTTAGATTCCAATACAATAGTACTGGGGGACTTCAATACTCCACTCTCAGAAATAGACAGATCATCCGGACAGAAGATCAACAAGGAAACAGCAGATTTAATCAACACTATTGCCCAAATGGATCTAACAGATATCTACAGAACTTTCAACCCTACATCTACAGACTTCACATTCTTCTCAGCAGTGCATGGAACCTTCTCTAGGATTGATCACATACTAGGCCATAAAGCAAGTCTCAGCAAATTTAAAAGAATTAGAATCATACCATGCAGCTTCTCAGACCACAGCGGGATGAAGCTGGAAATTAGCAACTCAGGAAACCCCAGAAAGTATGCAAACACATGGAGACTGAACAACATGCTCCTGAATGAACACTGGGTCGGTCATTCAAGAAATCAAAAGAGAAATCAAAAACTTTCTGGAAGTAAATGAAGACAACAACACAACATATAAACTTATGGGATACAGCAAAAGCAGTATTGAGAGGCAAATTTATAGCAATAGGTGCCTATATCAAGAAATTGGAAAGGTACCAAATAAATGAGCTTTCAGCACACCTCAAGGACCTAGAAAAACTGCAGCAAACCAAACCCAAATCTAGTAGGAGAAGAGAAATAATTAAAACCAGAGAAGAAATTAACAGGATTGAATCCAAAAAAAACTTTACAAAAAATCAGCCAAGCGAGAAGCTGGTTTTTTGAAAAAATAAACAAAATTGACACCCCATTGGCCCAACTAACTAAAAAAAGAGAAAAGACCCAAATCAATAAAATCAGAGATGAAAAAGGAAACGTAACAACAGACACCACAGAAATAAAAAGAATCATCAGAAATTACTACAAGGACCTGTATGCCACCAAACAGGAAAACCTATCAGAAATGGATAGATTCCTGGACACATGCAATCTACCAAAATTGAACCATGAAGACATCGAAAACCTAAATAGACCCATAACTGAAACAGAAATTGAAACAGTAATAAAGGCCCTCCCAACAAAGAAAAGCCCAGGACCAGATGGATTCACTGCTGAATTCTACCAGACATTTAAAGAAGAACTAATCCCATTTCTTCTCAAACTATTCAGAACAATCGAAAAAGAGGGAATCCTCCCAAATTCTTTCTATGAAGCCAGCATCACCTTAATCCCTAAGCCAGAGAAAGATGCAGCACTGAAAGAAAATTACAGACCAATATCCCTGATGAACATAGACGCAAAAATCCTCAATAAAATTCTGGCCAATAGAATACAACACATCAGGAAAATCATCCACCCAGACCAAGTGGGATTCATCCCTGGAATGCAGGGATGGTTCAACATTCGCAAATCAATCAATGTGATTCACCACATTAACAGACTGCAGAAGAAAAACCATATGATTATCTCAATTGATGCAGAGAAAGCGTTTGATAAAATTCAACACCATTTCATGATGAAAACTCTAAGCAAATTGGGTATAGAAGGAACATTCCTCAATATAATCAAAGCAATTTATAAAAAACCCACAGCCAGCATCCTATTGAATGGGGAAAAGTTGGAAGCATTTCCACTGAAATCTGGCACCAGGCAAGGATGCCCACTCTCACCACTGCTATTTAACATAGTTCTGGAAGTTTTAGCCAGAGCCATCAGACAAGAAAAAGAAATCAAAGGAATACAAATCAAGAAGGAAGAAGTCAAACTATCCCTCTTTGCAGACGATATGATTCTGTACTTAGAGGATCCAAAGAACTCTACTAAGTGACTATTGGAACTCATAGAGGAGTTTGGCAAAGTGGCAGGATATAAAATCAATGCACAAAAATCAACAGCCTTTGTATACACAGACAATGCCATGACTGAGAAAGAATTGCTAAGATCAATCCCATTCACAATAGCTACAAAAACAATCAAATACCTTGGAATAAACATAACCAAGGACGTTAAAGATCTCTACGATGAAAATTACAAAACCTTAAAGAAAGAAATAGAAGAGGATACCAAGAAATGGAAAAATCTTCCATGCTCATGGATTGGAAGAATCAACATCATCAAAATGTCCATTCTCCCAAAAGCAATTTATAGATTCAATGCAATCCCAATCAAGATACCAAAGACATTCTTCTCAGATCTAGAAAAAATTATGCTGAAATTCATATGGAGGCACAAGAGACCTCGAATAGCTAAAGCAATCTTGTACAACAAAAACAAAGCCGGAGGCATCACAATACCAGACTTCAGGACATACTACAGGGCAGTTGTAATCAAAACAGCATGGTACTGGTACAGAAACAGATGGATAGACCAATGGAACAGAATTGAAACACCAGAAATCAATCCAAACATCTACAGCCAACTTATATTTGATCAAGGATCTAAAACTAATTCCTGGAGCAAGGACAGTCTATTCAATAAATGGTGCTGGGAAAACTGGATTTCCACGTGCAGAAGCATGAAGCAAGACCCCTACCTTACACCTTACACAAAAATCCACTCAACGTGGATTAAAGACCTAAATCTACGTCCTGACACCATTAAGTTATTAGAGAACATTGGAGAAACCCTTCAAGATATTGGCACAGGCAAAGAATTTCTGGAAAAGACCCGGGAGGCACAGACAGTCAAAGCCAAAATCAACTATTGGGATTGCATCAAATTGAGAAGTTTCTGTACTGCAAAAGAAACAGTCAGGAGAGTGAAGAGACAACTGACAGAATGGTAAAAAATATTTGCAAACTATGCAACCGATAAAGGGTTAATAACCAGAATCTACAAAGAGATCAAGAAACTCCACAAAAACAAAACCAACAACCCAATTAAGAGATGGGCCAAGGACTTCAATAGACATTTTTCAAAAGAGGAAATCCAAATGGCCAACAGGCACATGAAAAAATGTTCAAGGTCACTAGCAATCAGGGAAACGCAAATCAAAAGCACAATGAGGTTTCACCTCACCCCGGTTAGAATGGCTCACATACAGAAATCTACCAACAACAGATGCTGGCGAGGATGTGGGGAAAAAGGGACACTAACCCACTGTTGGTGGGAATGCAAACTGGTCAAGCCACTATGGAAATCAGTCTGGAGATTCCTCAGAAACCTGAAGATAACCCTACCATTCGACCCAGCCATCCCACTCCTTGGAATTTACCCAAAGGAATTTAAATTGATAAACAAAAAAGCGGTCTGCACCTTAATGTTTATTGCAGCACAATTCACAATAGCCAAGACCTGGAACCAACCTAAATGCCCATCAGTGGTAGACTGGATAAAGAAATTATGGGATATGTATTCTTTAGAATACTATACCGCAGTAAGAAACAACGAAATCCAGTCATTTGCAACAAAATGGAGGAATCTGGAACACATCATGCTGAGTGAAGTAAGCCAGTCCCAAAGGGACAAATACCATATGTTCTCCCTGATTGGTGACAACTGACTGAACACCAAAAAGGAAACCTCCTGAAGTGAAATGGACACTATGAGAAATGGTGACTTGATCAGCATAGCCCTGACTGTTAATGGACAACTTAATACATTATCCCTCTTAGTATTTTTTTTGTCTGTTCTACTTAATATGACTGGTTTAATTCTGTAATTATCACACAGTTATTCTTAAGTGTTGAAAATTAACTGAAATGTGATCCCTGTTAAACATAAGAGTGGGAATAAGAGAGGGAAGAGATGTATAATTTGGGGCATGCTCGGGCTGACTTGCCCCAATTGGTAGAGTTGGAAACATACCAGGGGATTCCAGTTCAATCCCATCAAGGTGGCATGTGCCAATGCCATCTCACTATTCCAAGTGATCAATTTCAGTTCACAATTGATCATAATGAAAGGACTAAGAGTCAAAGGGAGCACATAAACAAGTCTAGTATCTGCTAACACTAACCGATAGAATAAATAAAGGGGAGAGTGATCCAACATGGGAAGTGAGATACTCAGCAGACTCATAGAATGGCGGATGTCCTAAATAGCACTCTGGCCTCAGAATCAGCCCTAAAGGCACTCGGATCTGGCTGAAAAGCCCATGAGAGTATTTCAGGCATGGAAAGCCAAGACACTCTGGCAAAAAGATCTCTGTGAGTGAGATCCCAGTGGAAAGAACAGGTCTTCAAAGAGGGAGGTGCCTTTCTCTGAAGGGAGGAGAGAACCTCCACTTTGACTATGAGCTTGTCTAAACAAGATAAGAGTCGGAAAACTCAAGGGGCTTCCATAGCATTGGAAACTCATGACTGGTGCATAGGGAGATTACTGATGCCATAAACAGGAGTGTCAATTTGTAAAGTCAACAACAGGAGTCACTGTGCACTTACTCCTCATGTAGGATCTCTGTCCTTAATGTGCTGTACACTGAGGCTTAATGCTATAACGAGTACTCAAACAGTATATTTCACTTTGTGTTTCTATGGGGGTGCAAACGATTTAAATCTTTACTTAATGTACACTAAACTGATCTTCTGTAAAAAAAAAAAAAAAAAAAAAAGAAATTATCAATTCCCAACTTGACTCTCACTGGGATTAAACATGACAATAGGTCTGATCTGATTTCATCATCATTTAAAAAAAATCATTTATTTTTCACTTTATGTTTCTGTGTAGGAGCAAACTGTTGAAATCCTTACTTAAGGTATACTAAGCTGATCTTCTGTATATTAAGATAATCGAAAATGAATCTTGATGTGAATGGAAGGGGAGAGGGAGTGGGAAAGGGGAGGGTTGTGGGTGGGAGGGACGGTATGGGGGAGGGGAAGCCATTGTAACCCATGAGTCATACTTTGGAAATTTATAATCATTAAATAAAAGATAAAAAAAAAAAAGAAAAGACCAGTGAAGGAAAAAGTTGTATCAGTGGACAAAAATTTGCTTGAATTGCCATTAGTGTAATTCAGGGTAATGGAGGGCTTGATAAGTTTAGCAGTAAAATATTGTCCAATTTCAGATACTGATTCAATAATATATCCTGTCGCTCCTCTTCTTCGTGGAGGAACGACACAGGACCCTGCGCTGTTCTTTTGTCTGCTCGGCCCTCCCCGGGTTTGCTGCTGGTTCTTCCCAGGTTGGCTACCAACCCTTCCACCTCCGTGGAAGGGCGATTCCCCCTGCCACTTTCCCCACTTCCCCAGGGGAGCGGCACACCGCCGGCCGGCTCTCTCGGGGGCTGCTCAGATGTTCCTCAGGTGTTCCTCTTAGATGTTCCTGGTGCATGTTGTCTCTCTCCTCCTTTAATTTCCCACTTCTTCCCGTTTCTTCCCTCCTAGGTTTCCTATCCGAGTCACGGCACCATTTGCTGCTCCTCCGCACGCGGAGGAGCCGCACCGGACCAGACGCTTGTTGTTCCCTTTTTTATAAGTCCTTTCTATAGTAAAGTAAGAATAAGTAAACAGCAAACTCCCAAAGCAAGAATGAGTAGAGAGAAATGAGAAAGAACGAAGTAACGAACTTCCCCGCAAACTGTCCAATGCACTCTCCAACCAACCCTCACCACCATGCCGTCTCTCTCCTCCTATATAGTCCTCTCCACCAATCCGTGCTCTGCTACCCACACGCTGAGCGCGCTGCTCTCCTCCAATCAGGAGCAGCTCCTGCAGCTTGTCAAGTTGGTGAGAGGCAGCTGGGTAGAAGCTGTTTGCTCCTCTCCCAGCGCCATATTGTGGGAGAGCAGATGTATAGAATAAGTCTTAATTCCAGTAACAGTATAGTCCGAGTTGCTCCCCACAATATCCCAGAATATATTCACAAGCAATGGGCATCTGAGACATAGATTCATTTAAAAATGTGTTAGGAATTTAAAATATTTTCCCCAGTATATGATTTTTTTTTTCCTGGAAAAAATCTCAACTGAAACTGGCTCATATTACCAACATCTTTATTATCTCTCATGCACTAGAGCCAAGGGCGTAGGTACCTTCAAGTTTGGGGCAACTGCCCAACAATGTGATCAAAGACCCAGGTTTTTTTGCCCCTCCCCCACCTTGGTCATCACCAAGCCTGGTCTTTCATGGTCAAAAGAGGGCTGCCATTGCTCAGGACATCACATTCTTATTAACTGTAACCTTATCCAAGGACAGAAAAAGGTAGTTTCTTCTCACGCAGCTGTTTTTCATCATGAGGGGAAATGTTCAGAAACCCCCAAGCTGATGACGCTCAGACCCTCTTGGAAGACCTCCCCGTGGGACCCACTGTGTCCCAAGCCCATTCTCTTGCTGGTGGGGCTTTGTGAAAAGTGACCACTCAGTCTTTCCTCCCTGTGGTTGAGCACAGTTCTGCTGGGCACGAGGAGTCTTCGTGGCCAGAAAATCAAGTGCACTACATGCGGTATTCACCATCAGGAGCTAAATTATCATAGTGAAGGAAGATCATAGAAAAACCTTTATTCTTTAATTAAAACGCTTTCATTTCCAGTTCTCAATTTGTTCATATTCCTTCCAGAGATACAGATGTTAAGTATAACTGTGACATATGCAAGTATACAAATGTGATGGCCAGATGTAGACGGCCAGATGTAGAAACTGGGTTATAAATGAGTTTCTGAAGACAAGGAGAAAAGACGAGGCTTGAAAGTTGACATGCCTGTTGAAATCTTTACTTACTATACACTAAGTTGATTTTCTGTATATAAAGATAATTGAAAATGAATCTTGAAGAATGGGATGGGAGAGGGAGTGAGAGATGGGATGGTTGCGGGTGGGAGGGAGGTCATGGAGGGAAAAGCTGCTATAATTCAAAAGTTGTACTTTTGGAAATTTATATTTATTAAATAAAAGTTGAAAAGATAAAAAGATAAAAAAATAGAGAAAGTTGACATGCAAGCTCTTCACTTGGAGTTGAATCCAGAGCAAAACAAAAAAGCTCACTCTATCTCCAAAAAAGAAATGTAGAGTGTGCCCATTTTATTCAAAAGGCACCAAAATCCCTCGCAAAACTATAGCGTTGAGAGTTGTGACAGAAGTGAAATATCCCACCACTAAATTTTCAGCAGATAACCAAATTAATTTCTTATGTATTTGCAAGACACCTGAAAGATAAAACCAGGAAGTTAATGAACAGCTTCCCAAGTACAACTTGACAGCAGGTGAAAAATGAAGTAAATGGAAGAACAGATTTAAAAAAAAAAAAAAGTGTTTGGAAGTGCTGCTGTTAGATTATAAACTGAGGAACTGTTCACAAAATGACTATCAGCACTAGTGGGGGCTGGCTGCAAAGCCCACGAACCTGTGATACATCACAGGATAGTAAAGGTCAGAGATGTTAAACAATCACATAAATCAGTACATAATTAGCAATTATGAGATGAGTACTATGACGGGAAATAACAGGTTGTTTGAAATTATGATTCATTTCAGACAAAGGGATCAAGAAAACCCTCTCCAAGGCAGAGGCCTATTAGTAAGATGACTTCATTTCCCAGGTTACATCTATTGGACTGGAAAAATTAAAATACCCTCCTTTCTTCTAAATACTGTCTTGGTTGAAATGATAAATAATGTGACTGCCCCACCTTTAAAGAAAGTTCAAAAGACTTAATAGGCATTAGCCTAATAGTAAGAAGGAGCTGACAGTGCGCCTGGAAGGGGAATGAGCTTGTCCAAACTTCGAGGATGAGAGAGTCTGACATATTTTAAGAAATTACATGAAACTAGCATAGCTGCAAAATGACAAAGATTTTGTTTCTAGAAGGGCCTGGGCAGGTCGGGGATAGCTATAGCCATACACTGGATTTGGGAGTTCACTGTACAAGCCATGTGAAGTCATGGAAAATCTTCAATAAAGGAGTAATACTACCCAGTTTCAAGTCTGCAGGGGCCATTTCAAGCTGCAATGTGTGGTGTGGATTAGAGGAAGGCAAGTGCTAAACACAGTAACCAGTGTGGAAACCGGTGCAGCAACTCAGGCTAGAGAACAGAGTGACTGAGCTAGGGCATGGCAGTGGGAAGACAAACTGCATGGACTCAGGATATTTTAGATATAGAAGTAGTGGAAATTGAACTGTATATGGCATAAGGGAACAGGAAGGAAAAGAAACTGAAAAACACCTGATATTAGGTACAACTGGAGTTTCCCCAAAGTGCTTGCCTTAAATGTATTTACATTTAAATGTAATTACAACTGCAGTAAACACAGAGAATGTCGTAGATTAATATGCAGGAATCTTCCTGGTGCAGACAACGATGAACCGACTCCAGACTGTTATTCCTTTAAAAGGGCTGTTGGCAACACTGGCCCCTTGACATGGCACAGTTATTGGACTCTGCACTCATGTGCTGCATAGACGCTTCCATCAACAATGGACCATGTATGTGATGGGGTTCTCATGAGATTATATCGTGCAGTGACATGATGGCCATTTTAGTTTGTGTAAACATGAAGGTGCTTTGAAAATTTCATGGAAAGGGACACTGCCGTGGCATAGCAGATTAAGCCACAGTCTGCAGCACCAGCATCCCAAAAGGATGCCAATTTGAGTCCTGGTTGCTCCACTTGCAATCCAGCTCTATGCTCCCATTTGGAAAAGCAGCAGAGGATGGCCCATGGGCCCCTGCTGCCCACATGGGAGAGCCGGAGGAAGTTTCTGGCGTTGGTCTGGCCCACCTCAGCCCACTGTGGCCATTTGGGGAGTGAATCAGGAGATGGAGGATGAAAAATCTCAATCTCGGGGCTGGTGCCGTGGCTCGCTTGGTTAATCCTCTGCCTGCAGTGCCCGCATCCCATATGGGCACCAGGTTCTATTCCCGGTTGCTCCTCTTCCAGTCCATCTCTCTGCTGTGGCCCAGAAAGACAGTGGAGGATGGCCCAGGTGCTTGGGCCCCTGCACCTGTGTGGGAGATCAGGAGAAGCACCTGGCTCTTGGCTTTGGATCGGCTGTGGCAGCCACTGGGGGAGTGAACCAACAGAAGGAAGACCTTTCTCTCTGTCTCACTCTCTATAACTCTACCGGTCAAAAAAAAAAAAAAAAATCTCAATCTTCTCTCCCTCTGCCTTTCGAATAAATAACATCTTTTTGAAAAGTTCATGGAAAACAGTATTAAAAGACACATATTTTGGTGTAAAACTTTTTAAAATTTAAGCATTAGGGGGATCTTCAAAAAGTATGGAAAATGCATGGTTCAAAACCCTTTGCATAGATTCTAAAATCTTTTCGCAGCACAACATTTTAATTCTATCTTTCATGAACTTTGAGTTATCAGTCTATATTGGCCTAGTGACAAAACAGCCATTTAATGATTTTCTCTGAACATATACCTGTCATCAAGGAATGTATGGATATGCTGCGTCCTACGAGTCCTCCTAGTGAGTCGCTAAAGCTGAGGTGATCCCAGAGACCCTGGCAGAGAGATCAAATTCCAAAATGTAGATTTTAAAGCTAAGGCAGGAAAATAATTAAAGGAGAAAGAGAGGAAAATGTATGACAAATATGTCAAGGACGAGACTCAAGGGAGTAGTCTGATAAACACTAAATATTAAATGTTCTCTAAATGGATATTCACGGGGCTGACGCTCTAGGGTTTGCTGCTTCTTTGTAGGGAGATGAAGTCCCTCCATGAGGAAAAGGCATTATTGGTAAGAGCAGTTTTTTTTTTTAACTTTTATTTAATGAATATAAATTTCCAAAATACAGCTTATGGATTACAATGGCTCCCCCCCATAATTTTCCTCCCACCCGCAACCCTCCCATCTCCCGCTCCCTCTCCCCTTCCATTCACATCAAGATTCATTTTTCAATTATATTTATATACAGAAGATCAATTTAGCATATATTAAGTAAAGATTTTAACAGTTTGCACCCACATAGAAACACAAAGTGAAAAATACTGTTTGAGTACTAGTTATAGCATTGAATCACGATGTACAGCATATTAAGGACAGAGATCCTACAAGAGGAGTAAGTGCACAGTGACCCCTGTTGTTGACTTAACAAATTGACACTCTTGTTTATGGCGTCAGTAATCACCCAAGGCTCTTGTCATGAGTTGCCAAGTCTATAGAGGACTTTTGAGTTCGCCGACTTTGATCATATTTAGACAAGGTCATAGTCAAAGTGGAAGTTCTCTCCTCCCTTCAGAGAAAGGTACCTCCTTCTTTGAGGACCTGTTCTTTCCACTGGGATCTCATTCACAGAGATCTTTCATTTAGGTCATTTCATCTTTTTTTTCCAGAGTGTTGGCTTTCCATGCCTGAAATACTCTCATGAGCTTTTCAGCCAGAACCAAATGCCTTAAGGGCTGATTCTGAGGCCAGAGTGCTCTTTAGGGCATCTGCCATTCTATGAGTCTACTGTGTATTCCACTTCCCATGTTGGCTCATTCTCTCCCTTTTTTATTGTATCAGTTAGTATTAGCAGACACTAGTCTTGTTTATGTGATCCCTTTCACTCTTAGTCCTATCATTATGATCAACAGCAATTGATCACTCGGACTAGTGAGATGGCATCGGTACATGCCACCTTGATGGGATTGAGTTGGAATCCCCTGGCACGTTTTTAATGCTACCATTTGGGGCAAGTCCGATTGAGTATGTCCCAAATTGTACATCTCTTCCCTCTCTTATTCCCACTCTTATGCTTAACAGGGATCACTTTTCAGTTAAGTTTCAACACTTAAGAATAATTGTGTATTAATTACAGAGTTCAACCAATAGCATTAAGTAGAAAAAAAATACTAAAAGGGATAAAGTATTAAGTTGTTCATCAACAGTCAGGGCAAGGGCTGATCAAGTCACTGTTTCTTAGTGTCCATTTCACTTCAACAGGTTTCCTTTTTGGTGCTCGGTTAGTTGTCACCGATCAGGGAGAACATATGATTTTTGTCCCTTTGGGATTGGCTTACTTCACTCAGCATGATGTTTTCTAGATTCCTCCATTTTGTTGCAAATTACCGGATTTCATTGTCTACTGTTGATGGGCATTTAGGTTGATTCCAGGTCTTAGCTATTGTGAATTGAGCTGCAATAAACATTAAGGTGCAGACAGCTTTTCTGTTTGCCAATTTCATTTCCTTTGGGTAAATTCCAAGGAGTGGAATGGCTGGGTTGAACGGTAGGGTTATATTCAGGTTTCTGAGGAATCTCCAGACTGATTTCCATAGTGGCTTAACCAATTTGCATTCCCACCAACAGTGGGTTAATGTCCCTTTTTCCTCACATCCTTGCCAGCATCTATTGTTGGTAGATTTCTGAATGTGAGCCATTCTAACCGGGGTGAGGTGAAACCTCATTGTGGTTTTGATTTGCATTTCCCTGATTGCTAGTGATCTTGAGCATTTTTTCATGTGTCTGTTGGCCATTTGGATTTCCTCTTTTGAAAAATGTCTATTAAGGTCCTTGGCCCATCTCTTAAGTGGGTTGTTTGTTTTGTTGTTGTGGAGTTTCTTGATCTCTTTGTAGATTCTGGTTATTAATCCTTTATCTGTTGTATAGTTTCCAAATATTTTTTCCCATTCAGTTGGTTGCCTCTTCACTTTCCTGTTTTTCAGTACAGAAACTTCTCAATTTGATGTAATCCCAAAAGTTAATTTTGGCTTTGACCGCCTGTGCCACCAGGGTCTTTTCCAAGAAGTCTTTGCTGGTGCCAATATCTTGCAGGGGTTCTCCAATGTTCTCTAATAATTTGATGGTGTCGGGTAAAAGCAGTTTCTTGACATTGAACTTGCACTTCCCAGTGTTCCAGTGCTTGGCTCTACAGTATGCTGGACAATCAGGTTTGAATCGGCAGCTGTGGACCACACAGAACCCTTGGGGATGGTGGCAGAGGGACATGCTGTCACACTAGTAAAGCAATGTCAGATGCCGAGGAAGGGCTTGCAGATACTGTGCTGAGGCAAAGGTCCTTTGCAATTTCAGGAAAGTATAGAATTCAACATTGTGTGCTGCTTCAGGGTGCAAGTCAGCCAGCACTTAATAGACGTGTGAATTTTGTGCAGTTTAGGGTGATGGCATGTTGATTATCTATGACTTCACGTGCATTTCAAATGATTTCTTTTCTGGTACTAAACCTAAGTTCTTCAGAGAAATTCTTAACTACAATTTGGAAATTCTAGGGCAATAGACAAAAGATAATCCAAATAACTAGGATGCCTGCATTATAAGATCAATCCCATTCCACTATCTTCCGGTTAGCTTTTTTTTATGTATGACACTGAAAAGGCTGATCAAACTGTGGTTTCTATGACATTATCAGATGTGCAAATGCCTTGTTTGGTTAAGTTCTCTGATAGCCGCATCTTCAGGGAAAAACAATATTTACCTCTTCTCCATTTTTATGATCAAAAGCATGATGGGCTGTCCAAATATTCAAAGTATGATGCTAGACATTAGCAGAAAGCAAAACAATATACTGAGTCCTCATCCTATTAAGACTTTAACACTGGAAAATACCACTACACTGAATGACAGAGCTCCCTAACACACTCAGGTTCCCAAAGAACCAAATATACATTACCTATGAAATTTCCCACTCATTCTCCAAAGAAAAAAGAAAAGTCCTGTGTTTCTTGCTTTATAAACTAACTTAAGCACTGTAAAGGGACAGCAAATAAGGGTATGTCAAATAAATCTAAGGGTTGGGGGGGCTGAAATATTCCATTTGCAATTTTGTCTACTTATCAATAACTTATTAGGTGACAAATATCAGGTACCCTGCTAAACTCTGGGAAGACAAAACATATTAAATCTAAGTTCTACTACCCTTGATCTAACCATTGTCTCTTGTGCTCTGTCACTACTAAAGCAAACTGACAATTATAATGACAACACTACTTGTAATTAGAGAAATAATACCTGTCCATATTTACATAGAAACCCTTCCCTGTTTCCAGAATGTTCATTCTGAGTGACAAAGAAGCTGGAGTTAAGTTAATGCCATGTTTGTTGTAGAACTTCATTGCGGTTTTTAGTGGAAATGGCTTTATGGAGGCCTATTTTATATATCACAAATATAGTATTGTTCCCAATTTTAATTTCCTTTTAGATAATAGAACTGCTAATCATAAATTATAAATTTAGACATACAGAAAACAGGAAACAAAACCCAGACACTATTCTTTTAAATACAATCTTTCACATACTCTTCAGACATTTTTAATGTTATTTCAAATAAAATATACATACACAGAATTACACATCAGTATATGACTGTATTTTCATATCTCTAATTTGCTGATCAATAAATAGGTGTATGTTACAAATTAAGTTTCACAGCTCTGCAACTTCCTATGTTAGCACATGTTCACTTACACAGGATTCATAAATTGTTTAACAGGACTTTTGATGGCTAAATTTTCAACATATACAGAATCATATGGGAGCCAGTGCTGTGGCTCAGTAGGTTAACCCTCCATCTGTGGCAGTGGCATCCCAGATGGGTACCAGTTCTAGTCCCAGCTTCTCCTCCTCTGATACAGCTTTCTGCTATGGCCTGGGAGAGCAGAAGATGGCCTGATGCTTAGGCCCCTGTATCCATGTGGGAGACCCAGAAGAAGCTCCTGGCTCCAGATCAGTGCAGCTCCAACCATTGTGGCCATTTGGGGAGTGAACCTTTCTCTCTGTCTCTCCCTCTTACTGTCAGTAACTCTCTCTCTCTCAAATAAGTAAATAAAATCTTTTTTAAAAAATCATAAGATAGTATATATATATCAGATATACATAATTTTCTTCTGCTTGCTGTCCTAGGACAGAAGTCATATTGGTTCCATTACAGAGTAAACAAGTAGTTTGCCTAAAATATAAGTCATTTAAACCCCTAGAGTCATAAAAAAGATAAAAAGGGAGGACAACAATGAAGAGGAGGAGGAGGAGAAATAGAGAAAGAAATCAAAAAAGGAAGAGGCAGGGAGGGAAAGAAATCCTATACCAGGTATATATGCACTCATTTCTTTATCTTTCAACTACACAAAAGATTAAAACTACAATTGCCTTTAAGATATACCCTGGGATATTCCAACCCAAAATTATCATAGAAAAAACCCACTTCTGTTTGACAGCTACAAATCTAGCACTTTCCCTTTCCTTAAAAGTGTGCCTCAACTAGGAGCCACCAACAGTAATGAGCTGGTCTGTGGTTTAGTGTGAACATCTTTCAAGGCTGAAAGATCTATGGTCATGAAAGAGGACGAAGCAGAGTGTGTCCCTGAAGCCCAGCGACGTGTCATTTTCAATGACTACAGCAGGGCACTCAGATCTGTGTATGTCACAGGTGCTGTTCAAATGATGCAGACCACACTGCTGATGTCTTTAATTTGGTAACTACTGTTTGCAGTGTGCCGGAAAGAAGGGAGGACTCAATTTATGTAAAGCATTACTGAGCATTACATCTATATGACAGTGCAATGTAAAAACATCAGTGCAAGTCATTTTTCACTAAAGGTAATTTGAAATAGTATTTTGTCAAGGGAGACGTTAGATTACAGAAAGCAGGAAACGTATTCTGATATTCAGTTACATATGCATAGTCATCTAAAGTAAGATCCCCAAGCCCTCCTGGGCTATCACCTCATGAATACATAAGTGGTTTCCTTTAAAAAGAAACTTAAACTACTTTTTCAAGATTTATTTGAAAGGCAGGGTTACAGAGAGATGGAGGTGGGGGAGTAGGGCAGAGATGGAGATACCTTCCATCAGGTGGTTCACTCCCCAAATGGCCACAACAGCCAGGACTGGGCCAAACTGAAGCCAGGAGCTTCTTCCCTCTCAGGTAGATGCAGGGGCCCAAGGACTTGGATCATTTTCTGCAGCTTTCCCAGGTGCATTATCAGGGAGCTGGATATGAAGTGGAGCAGCTGGGGCCCAAACCGGTGCCCATACAGAATGCTGGTGCTGCAGGTGGTAGCATTACCCACTACGTCACAGCAGCCCCAAAATGATGTTTTTCAAAGAATGAAATCACGAATATCAGATAGATCCCTCTGAGCTTCGTCTTTACTTCAAGAAGGATCTGCTCAATCTTTGTTTTTTATGAGCATAAATAAACGCTGACAAATATGAAAGAACTCACTGCATCTGAAGATCATGTTCATAGCTATAGGCTGCAAGAGGACAAGGTTTATCTTATTTCTGTAGAGTCTACCTTATATATGGTAGACCAAATAACACCCCCTCCCACCATGAGTCTTTATCCTGATCCCAAGAACATATGGATATGTTACCTGACACAGCAAAAGGGATTTTTGTGACTTGGAAAGGGAGGAATATCTCCAACTATCCAGATGGACCAATGTAATTGCAAAGTTCCTTGAAAGTAGAATATGGACACAGAATTTTTGGAAGAATGGTTGGAGGGAGTCACCTGGCTAGCTCAAATGATGACTGGAGGTGGCTACTAGCAGAGGAGTAGAGGCAGCTTCCAAAAGCTGACAAATTCAAGGGCCTGGAGTTTCCCCTAGAGTCTCCAAAAAACAGTGTGGCCCTCCAGACCAGGTGGATTTAGCTCAGGGAAACATGTCTCAGACTTCTTACATACAGACTTAAAAGCAATCCGTGCTGTTTTAAACCACTGAGGTTATGGTAACTTGCCATGACAGCTACCGTACGTTAACCCTTAACATGTCAGCACCACTAAGGTTGAGAACTAGGTTTGCTTGATCAAGTGTTTCCTATTTGGTGGAGGTCTCCCACAAAATGGGCATTTCTTCTACTGGCATAATTAAAACTTTCTCAGGGTACACTTTGGACTCCCACTTAGCTGAAGAGGAGAAAATACACTTTTACATAAATAAAAATCAACATTGATTAAATGTATTGCTTCTTCCCATTTTTTAATATTCCCAAATTTTGGATGAATCTCCTTGCTGGGATGACACTATTCCTCAGAACAATTTGTCTGGCGTATGCTACACAGAAGAATTCAGACTGGACCTGAAGAAGAAAGAGGGGAAGAATAATCTCGCAGATCTATCCAAGAAAAGCATTCAGGACAGTTCCCTCCCACTGTGTATTGTGTATTTCACAACACTCAGGCTGGGCAAGTACACAGAACGAGATGCAGCTGACTCACAGACTACTTTATCAAGACTGGTCCTCCTATGCAAAAGGCAAACAACATCCCCACTCAGACTTTATCCTCTCCAGTATGTGCCTGGTGACCAGCCAACGATCAAAGGACAAGAGCTCAACCTCATGGGAGCTCTATATTCACAAGAAACAAAAAGGCCCATAAAATGCATGAAACTATTTGCACGTTGCCACTTAAAGTTCATTGCCAAGGAGCTGGTGTGTGATACAATGGTGAGGATGCCTGAATCTCTCACGTCCAGAGTGCCTGGACTCTCCATTCCCCTCTTCTACTGTTGAGCACCATCTCAGGCAGATGATGGATCAAGTAGTTGCATTCATGCCACCCAAACTGGAGACTTGGATTGAGTGCTGGGATCCTGGCTTCAGCATGGTGCAGTGCTGGCTGCTGTGGGCACTTGAGGAGTGAACCAGTGATGGAAGATGCATACAGAGACATGGACAAAGATAAATCCATCCCCACTCCCTCCCTACTTCCCCCCCCTCTTTACCTCCCGCACCTCCAAAATAAAAATTGATTTTCAAAAAATACAATTGCCTTTCTTCCTGTGGATTTTATTTTTTTCATTTTTGTTATTTGTCAACTGTCTCAAAACAACAAGGAGAGTACACTGGTGTATTAGTTCAACCAGTTCTGACGACAATGAAAGAGTTACAATCCATTACATCCAAATTACATCTGTCAGTTGGAACTGGGCTTTCTCTCATGAACATGAGCATTTAATCCAGAGAGGAACTAATGAGGTATTTGAAAATGGAATATATCCATCAATAAATTCAGAAGGACTTTACCAGGATTACTGAAATACCAGAGTATTATCATTACATATTAAAAGTATTCCTTTCTTTGAATACATGTACTTCACAGTATTTTTGCTTTAAAATTAAACATTTTTATGACATTTATTCCATTAAAGATTTTGCTTCTACCTTGTTATTTTCCTGATTTTTTTTCCTTATATTGTAACCAACACTGAGAAAGCTCCCTTCAAAGCATTTAGAAAAAGCATTGGCATCACTTATGCTAACACAAAGAATAATAACGATAACAATCATGATCTACTGATAATCTACCATGCATACAAAGCTTTTCAACTCTGTTAATTCTCTTAACAGGTGGGTATTTTCTCTTAACAGGTAGTGATGATTACGATTATATAGATATAACTGTATCTAGATATTCACATACATATTCTTTCCAATTCCCTTTAACTTCTCATTGCTTCTATATATTGCCCCACAAGACTGACTTTTTTATCAGTCAGAACATTAACTTCTAGAATTCCATTAAGGAGGTGAACCGTGGTTGCAAATTCTTCCTATGCAGAAAAGTCATTTTCAGCCCTGGTAATATACATTTAATCATGCAAAGAAAAAAGGGCAGGATATCTAGCAAGTTGTAATTCTCTGTTTATGGTAAAACAGGAAGGGTAACAAAATGTGAGAGAAACAGGTTAAACAGTAGGCATCGGGATTCTCATAAGTATGGTATTTTTTTTTTCAAAGTGCAGAATATGATCTAGTTTTTTTTTTTTTTATGGGAAGTATGGACCCAGAACCTACAGCATCGAATCAGCTCAAATATGTTAGACATCAGAGCCTCTTGTGCATGCCATTTTATAAGATACTCAAGAGATGTGCATGTACGCAACAATGAGTGCGCTGACTTGCTTCTTCCATCCGTACTGTTTGAAAAGGCCATAAGAAGCAGGAATCAAGAGCAAGACTGAGCATGTAAATCAGAGTGCATCAGACACCTTGGTTAAAAATAACCTATGATGTCAGAAACTCCAGAAATGGACCCCAAGTTCTGGCTTTTGTTTTAAACTCCAAAAGAAGTCATGGTATGTCAGTCAGTGTAGACTACAGGTCAAAGTGGGAAGGAACCTGTCCCCACCCAGATAAAACACAGCTGCACACACTCATCCCCGGTAACTCTGTTCACTTGTCAACTCTGCAGTTCATGAAAGAAATAAAAACCAACTACAGTGCACGGTGTGACTGGATTGAGTGAGAAGAGCTACTTCATTCTAAGTGATCGAACGCCTTTGAAAAAAAAGTGCCTTACTCATTTTTACAAAACCAGGAAACCTCATGCTTTCAACAGGCCTAAATTCTTTAAACTCTAAAAGTAAACTCCCTCCTTAGTGCCCGAATTTTACTTGAAAAGAGTTCATTTAAAGATAATCGAACAACTGGGCCCTTCTCGACTCAAAAACAGACAACTAAAGCTAATAGCTATGAAGGAAAATGATAGGCTGGAATCCTGGTAATGTGGGCGATCTTTCATAATGCTTTATAAACACATGTTCATTATTTATATCCACAGCACTAAGCCTGGAGGTTGCACAGGGAAAAAATGATTGAAATTTACTGAATTGATTAAAAATATGCCTACAGTAGACAATTAGCACTAACCCCATCAAAGAAAAAAATCAATAGCAACAGCAAGTACCTGCCTCTGAACTGTGCGCCCTCACAACCCCTTTTATTTGGACTACTATTGCAAGATGGTTAAGTATTCTCCTCTAAACCCTTGAAGCTCTGAAATCAAGGAAGCACACTGCCTTGGAAAAGACAGAACTACCGCGGTCTGCATAGTGTGCACTGGCATGTGAACGCTTGACAAAGGAGGGAAAAGGAGTCACTGTTGACAGACATGGATCAGCTTCCATTGTCACATGTTTCCCTCTTAATAAAAATCTTACTCCTGCACAAAACATAAGGGAATTCCTCTTGGTTGTTATGCATTCTTAGCCTTTTCTTCACACGTTTGGGTGCTGCTCTTTTGAAAAGTTGGCATGATTTAATGGCTTAGCCAATCAAAGATTTTTTTTTCCAAAAAAGACAGAATTCATTTACACATGATGCTGATACTACATACATAGGTGGACACGTCAAAACTTATTTTTATTGTTAGTCCTAACAGCAGGAACAGCTAATTCTTAGTGAAGACTTAGTTCACTAAGACTTAGTGGGTTCCAGGTACTGTCTCTAAACGCAGATACTCTGCAAATCCTGCGGGGACGGATGCCGCCAAGATCACTACACCACCACCATCCTACTCAGGAAGAACTGGAGATCCAGGAGGCTGTGTGCTTCCTCTAGCCGCGCAAGTACCCAGTGTCCCAGCTGGGGGTCACATACAGGCTGTCCGCCCAAGTGTCTTCATTCCGATTCTCAACGCCATATCTACCATCTGTTATTTACTGGAAGCATTTAGTCACTTCAAGGACCTTCCAGCGTTACCATTTTGAGCAGGACCAGGGAGGGGAAGGGCTTACTGAAGCAAACCTCTTAGGTCAGGGAGTCTCGTATGTCAGGGTCCATCACGTGCAGCAGGAGGGTCTGAAAGTGGGCATCCCCAGTGGGACCCAGGTGATGCTGACGGTGCTTCCCACCGTCCACACTTTACAAAACACAAGGGCCCCACACGTGCACCACCGTGGAAAACTAAGTCACTTCTCATTTTTATTCTTTATCTCCTCTTTAAATCTCATCTTGAGAAAAGATTCCGGGTAGAAAACACAGGAAAAGAAGAGAAGGAAAGGTAGGCCCTGTTTCTATCACTTTCTCTCTGCGCTCTCAAAGGAGAGGCAACCCAATTCATCCCTTCCCTGTAGTCGCAGATTTAGCCATTTCTTATGTTTAAATTTAATGTGGAAAGCCTCCCGCATGCCACTTTTGATAACAAATAACTCAGGCTACCCGTCAATGCCATTTCTTCAATTATATTTTCTTTACTGCTCAAACAAGATAAATGAGGGGAATCCAAACAATTTTTCATAGGTCAGAGACTCGGTGCACCTGGTGCAGGCAGAGTTCGGTTAACAATACAGCAATAGCTCTTCTAAAATTACAACCTAGACATTTTTTTTCCCTCCTCAGGCTTTTAGTCGATTTCCCTTTCACAGCACTGAGCCTCCTTTAAAAAAAAAATAATTAACAGAAGAAATCATTCAATCTTCCAGTTAAAAACAATGCGGTACTGTTGTTAGAAAGGCAAAGTCAGTGATTTACAGGCTCTCAGGGCTGAGCGATTTCCTTATTTAAATTGTGGTGTAAGTTTAAAAAAAAAAAGCAGTAGTAAAAGCAAACAAAGAGATTAAATTAGGCATGCATGTTGACATTTCCAATAGAGAATAATCTGTTATAGTTTTGAGTAGGTGAAACAATTACTCCCTGCTACAAGACACGGCTGAGATGTGAGTTAATGAATTAACCAATGGTAAATAGCATTGAACCATATATAGAAATCAGATCGGGGAAATCTACTGTGACCCGATATAAAACTGTTGACTGGGTATGGTGAGAGCTGTCAGAAATCATTGGAACACATTAGCCAGGAATATCAGGTAGAAAGAAGACACTCACCGCTCTTCCCTTTTAGGCTGCTACGCATCTGCATACATTTAAGCAGAGTGCCTACCACTGTCTTTGTCAGAAAGACCTTGGCAGAGGGACTGAAGACAAAGCAACAGGTGCAGGCCTTTCTAATACAGTGACCATCCCCATCCACAGACTGGTTTGGCATATAGGATTCGGTGGTACAAGCATCTGAACAAGCTGCTACACGAGTTTTGTGCAGGGTGACGGCTTGAATAAATAAGAAATTCAGCCCTGGGGATGATCAATACTTTATCACACACATCACTGCAAAGTGGACAGGACAAAGAAGTGGAGACTCAACTCTCAGGAACAACCCCCATGCTGCCGGAGAGGGTAAGGGTGGGAGAGAGCTCATGAGATCACAGATCTCCTCTTAACTTCAACAAGTGTCACACTTCACAACGTTAGCGAAGCCATGAAAATTTCACTCAACGTGTGCTCCTGCAGTAACTTCCTGGCAAGGTCTCCCCGAACTTTACTCTGGCACTCTCAAGAATGCTATTTTGGAGGCACTTCCAGCACACAACATGGAATACCACAATGTGGTTTACCACCTCAACCTGGAAGTCCTCTCAAAGTCTCCTTTGTGATTTTAAGGCTAAGTCCCACATCCTCCAGGTTGCCTAGTCACTCCCACCAGGACCAGCGACCAGACTGCTGCCAACTCAGAGTCCTAGAAATATAAACCTTTAGCCATGCATTTGTGGTAGGTAGATCCATCTCTCCTTTGAGGGACATGGTTCTTCCTTTATCCTTTTTTTTTTTTTTTTTTTTTTTGACAGGCAGAGTGGACAGTGAGAGAGAGAGACAGAGAGAAAGGTTTTCCTTTGCCGTTAGTTCACCCTCCAATGGCCGCCGCGGCCGGCGCATCGCGCTGATCCGAAGCCAGGAGCCAGGTGCTTTTCCTGGTCTCCCATGTGGGTGCAGGGCCCAAGCACCTGGGCCATCCTCCACTGCTCTCCCGGGCCACAGCAGAGAGCTGGCCTGGAAGAGGGGCAACCAGGACAGAATCCGGCGCCCTGACAGGGACTAGAACCTGGTGTGCCGGCGCCTCAAGGTGGAGGATTAGCCTGTTGAGCCATGGCGCTGGCCTATCCTATTGAGTTATAAAATTAGAAAATAATGAACAGGAAACCAGCTGCTAATTAATTAGTACAGTCTTCAAATGTAGGCCAGTGGTGCACTTTATTCTCGTTGTCCCAGTTTGGGTTTGCCACCATCTGTAACTCTGACAAAGAGTTCTGTGTGTCATTAGGCAGCGAAAAGCACATAGGCAACAGTCAGCAAGGTTCCACCACATTCACTAACAACAGAAGGCTGTTCAGGCTGTCACACAGACTTCAAGGATACAGATCACTTCCCAGGTAAGCAGGGACTATGGGGAGAGAAATGGAAGGCAAAGCATGTTTGAATGGATACATGAGAGGCATCCACACCTAAAGGGCAGCTCATGTCAATCAGGTGTTCATTCAGCCCTTATTCTATGTACACATCTTGCTCTAAACATGAGAAGTATTCACACAAAACCCACTGTTTTCTATAACCTTATTATTTAATTTTTAAAATTTTCAGTTCATTTGAAACTCAAAGAGAAACAGACCTTCCATCCACTGGTTTACTGCACAAATGCCAGCAACAGTTGGGGCTGAGCCAGGCTCAGTCCAGGAACCTGGAACTCCATACCAGTCCCTGCAGGAGCCCAAGCAACTGAGCCATGCCATGCTGCCCGCCAGGGTGCTCATGAGCAGGAAGCTGGAGCTATGTGTACCCAGGCACTCAAGAGGTTCAGGCATCCTAACTGCTGTACCAAATGCCTCCTCCTCAGTTATGTTCGTTTTTTTTAATCACTAGCTCACTCATCTGTGATGGACCTAATTTTTTAAAAAATATTAGGGATATTTTAACAAGACGAGGGCATGCCAAAGCTCAGCTTTCGCCTGCAATGTAATTCAAAGCGCACCTGTTCAACCTCATTTTCTACCAGTTCGTCCTATGGTTTCCTACTGACCGCCTTTCACATGGCCACGCTTGGCCAGGCTACCCCAGCTGTGTCAGTTGCTCTTTCTGTGCTTATCTGTCACTCCGGCTCCTGTGGAAAGCTCTTCTCTCCCGGGAAGCCTCTCAGATGATGTCAGTTTTCCTTTATGAACTCAGAGATGGGGATCATTTAATTCCAGTAGTTCTTCTCATGGTGTCTTCCACTTTTCATTTCGTCCACATGACTGGGAACTTCCAAGGCATGATCTAACCACTGCGTTATCTATACAGATTTCCCCAGCCCTTCACAAAGGTGCTTAACTGGACGACTGCCTGCAATGAGTACTGCAGAAGCTGTCAGACAACAGTGACAGGAACCTTGTCCTACACTCAGGCCCCACCGTGAATAGCAGATGACAGTATTAGCAAAAGTCAGTAATACCCATGAACTAAATAACAAATGATCAAGAATGGAAGTCAAAGACTTTGACAGAATCATCACAGGGGTACAGGGAACTTTTTTTCTTTTTATTTATTTATTTATTTATTGACAGAGTGGACAGTGAGAGAGAGAGACAGAGAGAAAGGTCCTCCTTTTCTATTGGTTCACCCCCCAAAGACCGCTGCGGCCGGCACACCACACTTATCTGAAGCCAGGAGCTTCTCCTGGTCTCCCATGGGGTGCAGGGCCCAAGCACTTGGGCCATCCTCCACTGCACTCCCGGGCCACAGCAGAGAGCTGGCCTGGAAGAGGGGCAACCAGGGCAGAATCTGGAGCCCCGACCGGGACTAGAACCCGGGGTGCCTGCGCCACAGACGGAGGATTAGCCTAGAGAGCTGCGGCACCGGGACTTCTCCAACGTATGTGGCTCCATCAACAAACAAGGTTTGGCCGGCGCCGCAGCTCACTAGGCTAATCCTCTGCCTTGCGGCGCCGGCACACCAGGTTCTAGTCCCGGTTGGGGCGCCAGATTCTGTCCCAGTTGCCCCTCTTCCAGGCCAGCTCTCTGCTGTGGCCAGGCAGTGCAGTGGAGGATGGCCTAAGTCCTTGGGCTCTGCACCCCATGGGAGACCAGGAGAAGCACCTGGCTCCTGGCTTCAGATCAGCGCGGTGCGCCAGCCACAGTGGCCACTGGAGGGTGAACCAATGGAAGAGGAAGACCTTTCTCTCTCTCTCTCACTGTCCACTCTGCCTGTAAAAAAAACACACACACACACACACACAAGGCTGAAGCCCACACACAGTTGCTGTGTATCTACAAAGCCAACACCTCCATGGCAGTTTTTGTTCAGCTTCTAGAATGTACTACCAATGAAATACTGAAGCTCGGTCTCAAGACAGTACATAAGATACAAGGAAACCTTAAGGTGGATGAAAACTGAGTTCTGCTATAGGAAGATCACCCTAGAATCCCGGGTCAGCCAAAGCAAGAATTCCATCTTTCAGATCAAAAAATTACAGTGGGTAATTCTGTCCCCAATTATGTTAACTGAGTACTCTGAACATGCCGAGTTTTTTCTTAGAAAAAGTGACTTGAGGCAAACCTGAAAGTCTCGCCAAGATTCCTTCCCTTTTTGGTTAAGGACATCACAGACACACTAAAGGGGGGTAAAGAAATGCCGTCATCCGGCCTGAGATACCTATCAAAACATGCCGTCCATGGCTGTAGGGGGGATCACACAAGCGCAGACGCCAGCCTTTTCCACGTCTTTCAATTCACCTTGGCAGATTTTATCTCAGCCTGTGCAAGACGGTGAAGAACTCCCCAAGGTCATCTGCGATTGCTGTGTGTGGGGTCTCCTGTATGCAGACTTTGAAACACTTCACATCCATGTGCGCCGAAATAGTCCATACTTAACAACGTTGCTAAAAAAAAAAAAAAATCCTAGAAGGCAAATGCATGCTTTGAGGATGCTGCAGCGCTCGCTCTTGATAGCGCATCCAGCACCCAGACAGGTTCAGCTGGCAGTGCTGCTACACCACACGCACTCACCTTTGCAGTTAATGAAGATTTAACAGGGAGCCGAAGCTCTGGCACACAGCAAAAGCAACAGGGATCCTAACGAGCAAGCAAGACACGGCCAGGAAGCACAAGCTCCAGAAAGTCCAAAACTACACGAGCCCAGCCTCAATATTTCACGTTCCCACTGTGGCTTGGCAGGGCTAAAATTGTACTAAGTGCTATCTAAACTAATGGCAGTGCTTCAGCCTGGAAAAAAAAAATACAGGCAAGAGATTAAAGATTCTAATGACTCCTTAATGAAACTTAAAAGAACATAGATCATCTTCTCTGGAATTGAATTACTCACTCCAAATAAGAATAGTGAGAACACATCCTCACAGCCCCCAGCAGAGTCCTGCCGCAGGTTCCCCAGCAGAGCTGCGATTACGCGAGGCTCTCGCAGAGGCAGAATCCCTGAGCAAGGGATGCCTGTGATCAGGGGCTGGAAGGGGTCTCTGCCGGCCCGCTCCTCTCCACTGTGAGAGGCTGAGGCTATAAATCATCCAGGATTCAGGTCCCTGGAAGAGGCAGAGGTAAAAAGTACAAGATAAATTATTTGGACTCTAAAGGCGAAATTTCAGTGTCATTTGCTCCATAAAATCTTTCATGATCACCCCAGTCTGCCCACACAGATCTCATTCAAATTCCTAGGCGTTTTCTCTTCCACTCATTTGGAACGTTTAGGAAGCTGATTGTTAATGCAGGTTATCATTAGCATTTGGCTGCCTAATATATTTAACTAGATCAATAATTCTTCCTAGCAGAGGATTTTTCATCCACACCTGCAGCCACGCACGTGCACATATCCCCTACCCCTCAGTATCCAGCAACAGAGTATTACTGAGTACTTTTTGCTAATTGGAAGGCAGCACAGCAGGGAGGACCTGTGTTCACAGCCCTCACAAGTGTAACATGAGACAAGCCACTGTCTGTTCAAGGTGGTCTTTACAATTGTGATGGGCTTAACATCTATGACTCGGATACAAACACACCATCCTTCTGAGCCCAAAATACAATGATTAACTGGCCCACTGCTTCAGCTGCCAGTGCCTGCCATTCCTCATTACATGAGATCCAACATCCTCCTTCATCAGCTTGTTTGTAATTTTACTGGATACTTTTTGCCTCCTCTGCTTTAAGAGATCAGGTTCAGATAAATCCTACTTTCTATCTGGAACCAGAATGTTAACAGCATGTGTCATCAATATTAACAAAAGTATTAAATTATCAAAATTGAAACAATCCATATGCAAGAAACTCCCACATTGTATCCTTCATGAAAAAATTTCACTACTTCCCTATTTAAAGGATTATAACTTTACAAAGCAATCTAATTCTGTTGACTACGATAGAAAATTCATGTGCTTCATATAGTAATTCAAATATATGCACACATTTATGTACAAAAGGGGACTTCACAAAGCCCATAGAAAATGGAATTAAAAGACAAGGTTTTCAGTGGAAGATAATTTTTAAATATATAACAAAATTGTTCAACCAAGACCTAATTTTTCCACAATATACACTTTCCATGAACATTCTGAAGTACCATCTACATTTGTGCACATACATATCATTGATTATTTGTGTTCACCCCCAAATTCACATATTCAAGTCCTAATCCTCCATCTGACAGCACTGAACCTTTGAGAGCTAAGTAGGCTTAGGTGATGACATCACTAGGGTGGGGTCCTTACAATGGGACTGTTGCCCTTATAGGAAGAGGCAAGAGAGCTTGTTACCTGCCCTTTCTCCCTCCCAATCTCCTGTATATACACACATACACACACACACACACACACACACACACACAGCCACATAAGGATACACCAAAAGTGAGGCTACTTAAAAGCCAAGAGAAGACTTCAAAATAAAACCTACATTTCTAGGCCTTTATCTTAGACAGTTCAGTCTGAAATCTGGAAGGTGAAAGTCTGTTTAAGCCACCATGTCTATGATATTTCATTATAGTAGCCTGAGAACCCTAGGACAACGCATAAAAATATACAGAAATGTGTAACGTGTGTAAAAATGGCAGTCTTACAAATCAAACTGTACATTGCTTAGGCCTAGACAAAGGAAAGCTAAAATTTATGAGTTCCCAATACTCATTGTGTCCCTGTTCACATCAACATGCTTTAAATAGGCTCTTTGGTGTTTGCTTTCTCTCTGTCTGTAAAGATTTATTAATTTATTTGGCTGAGTGACAGAGAGGGAAATGAAAGACAGTGAGAGATCTTGGATCTGCTGGTTCACTCCCCGAACACCGCAATGCTGTGGGCTGGGCCAGGCAGAGACCAGGAGCTTGGGACTCTCTGGGTCTCTCACTTGGGGAGCAGGGGCCCAAGTACTTGGACCATCTTCTGTTGCTTTCCCATTAGCAGGGAGCAGGATGACAAGTGGAGCAGCCAGGACTCAAACTGGCACTTACATAGGATCTCAGCATCACAGGCAGCAGTTTAACCCGCTGAGCCAAGATGCCGGTCTCTGCTTTCTCCTCTTGCACCATTGCTTTTCCTAACTTGGTTTCCCAGATAGACTGTCTAGGACAACAGAGAATGTGGGAAGGCCGGAGGACACAGACACAGGGGCGCACTGGGTAGATGATCTGAAAATGCAGCTCTTATACAGAATACTCCAGGAAAATGCTGGGAATGTGGCAGCCATCGTTCCAGGAAAGAGTCATGCAGACGTTAAGTGCCAAGTACAAAGAACAGAAAGATCACGTGAGGAGAGACTGCACACAGGTGTAAGTACAGTGGGATCAACTAGGCTTCGTGGCTTAGGTTGCTAAGAAAAAGGGTGCTGATGAGACTAAGGCCTCCTGCATGGGCACTGAGTGGCAGGTGGTGGGCATTTACAGAAAGAGAGCAGACGCAGGTGGACGGCTTTGTAGAGTTGATGGAAAATGAGCTAAAATGTACCTCAACAAGGTGCACAACGTCCCGGTGAGCGGACGGAATGCTGCAGAGGGAGTTGGGGCCCTCACTAAGCTGCTGCATGACCTTGGCAGGGCCGGCACATCACTCCAGGCTACCATTGTCTCCCGCCTCCAGTGCAGGCTGAACGCCAGGATGCTCATCCTTTCTTTAGCGCAGGAGACTACGGCTCTGATGCTATCACTTCTGTGTCCCCAATCAGCACTATAGGAAATCAAAGGAAACCTCTATTCTTGACATGAGAGGTAACTCTAAAAATAACGTGAGAGGATGCTCTCCTCCCATCCTTTCTAGGGATCTCCCACACATCAAGAACACCTGCCGAATTGTTGCCACACCCACACTTGACACAACCGAGGACCGTGTTGCTTTCTAATGGCACATGGAGAGCACAGTGACAAGGCAAACTCACCAGGACCACTGCGAGAATTCCCCAAGCCCAGCAAAACAAATTCCAGGCTGCACCTGTCACTGTCCTCACAGCTGTTCTCCCATAGCACCTTTACAATGCAGGTGCGTACCAGGAAGTTAGATGCCTCGTCTCTCTTTAGAGCTTCCACAAGCCAGTGCAACAGGAGTTCAAATGCCAAGGCAGCGACAGCATGAACACAACATCCTAGGTAGCCACAGGACTTTCTTGGAGAAGAAAGAAATGGAGGCCAAGTGCAGATTCAGGCAGGTGCAGCCCTAACCAGGGACACTGTGAGTTCAAGTAAGAAACATGTGCGTGAAGCAAGCCCTCATCACACAGGAGGGTCTGGTTTACAGGCCAGCCTCGGGACACCAACATTGGCTTTTGATTCATAAGCACAGCCTCGATTCAGTCTCAAAGAGGCAGGCCATGCAGAAGCCTGGATCGCAGAAGTCTGCAGACAAGCAGCAGCTAAGCCAAACAGCGCACCCAAGGGATGCCTAGAGGTTGCATAGGAAGAGGGGTCTCTGTTTCAAACCTCCTTTGAAGCACTCTTTTTGGATGGACAGAGGACACGGAAGGCCTGCCTTCCTCTTCAGAACTGGGCTGGCTTCTTCCAGGCCTTGCCGAGGCTGGACATACCAGGAAAGGAGTATAAGGGCTGAGAGCAAGTGAAAAATGAGTCGCAATGGGAAATTTCCTGTTTGGGCAGAAAATGGCATGCATACAGGTCTTTGTATCTATAAGGAGATGGATTGCAGGATGACTTAAACACACAGTTACAGGAAGGGCAACCACAGAGGACAAGGAAACGGAGTGCAGAAGATAGGAAATCAGCATTTTCACAAAATAGTGTTTTCTAGAACACTGAAGGTCTAGGGGTGTAGAAGGATAGCAGAGCAGGGGAGTGACCAGACAGCAGCCGCCACATTAATTCATAATCACAAAAACATGGAAGTACAAAGACAGGAAGAGCCCAGCAAGGCACTGTAATGTAACATGGAGGGAGAACAACAGATGATCCTTAGAGGGGCTGGAGCTGTGACACAGGTTAATCCGCTGCTGTTGACACCCACATCCCACATTCGAGCGCCTGATCCACCCTCGCAGCTCTGCTTCCTATTAATGCACCTGGGAAAGCAGCCAATGATGGCGCAAGTGCTTGAGTCCTTGCCACCCTGTAGGAGACCAGGATGGAGTTCCAGGCTCCTGGCTCTAGCCTGGCCCAGCCCTGGCCATGTGAGGAATGAACCAGCTG
Organism: Oryctolagus cuniculus; assembly: GCF_964237555.1. Lineage (NCBI taxonomy): Eukaryota > Metazoa > Chordata > Mammalia > Lagomorpha > Leporidae > Oryctolagus > Oryctolagus cuniculus. The sequence continues at coordinate 85,359,955 of NC_091433.1, read as the reverse complement.
ATTGAAGTTCTCTCTCTCTCCCCCCCTTCTTTTTCAAAAACAAGATGAACATGCAAAGAAGAAAAACAATAACACATAATAAAAATGGACAACTGCTCTGGAAGAAAATTAACTATAGACTCACAGCACACAGATTCAGAGAAGAGCACATTAAAAAAAAAAAAAAAAAAAAAAAAAAAAAAAGTCCAGAAAGTACCTTGTGCTAAAATCCTTGAGAAAAGCAACCTAAGATTCTACAGGGATCTAGAAGCTTATACACGTGTGGTTGTGTTCCCCTTGTCTCACCCCGAGACTCTTCTATCACAAACACAGGTAAACAAGGCAGATGATCAAAGGCAGCCCGGCAGTGCTGCAGTCAGACTGTGGTTCACTAAGATACTCCCAGGCTGCTCAGCAGGAAGCTGGGGTCAGCAGCATGGAAGGTGGCATGGGGAGAGGCCCCACCGGGCAGCAATTAGAGAATCATGATAGCCCACAAACCAACCCATGCAGAGTCAGTCTCCCTCCCAGCCTCCCAGCACTACCTGCTGTGCAACACAGGAGATTGTGCCCAGCAGGGGCAGGGTTCAGAGACTCCCGGCAGATGTAAAATGCTGACGGACACCTGTGCTGCCACAGCACAGGACAACAGTCTCGGCACAAGCCAGCCAAGACGAGGTCCTACCAGAAAGCCTCATCCCATTACCCAGGTCAGCTTCGGGGTCCAAAACCAGCTTTTTGGTGAAGGTCTGCAATGGATCCACATGACCACACACAAAGACCCTCCTGGACAAAAGGCACTAGGGTAACTGTAAGGGACAAAAAGCAATCGATTACCTGGGCCTTTGTGGCAATGCCTCCCATACAGCCAGAGAGGATAACCAGAACATGAAATAAATACGCAAGGAAGGGCATGCCCCCAGTGCAGGGTACCCGTGTCCAGCATCAAAGGCAAGTTCAAAAGAGGACAGCCCTGTGAGATGAGATGGTCAAGGACATTGTTAGGAGGAAGTTAAGATTTCTGCTGGTCTTTTGAGAACGGTAAACATGTGGACTGGGGCATGAGGTGGGGGGTGACCGTTTGTGGCAGCTGGTGAGAGCAGATACGGTTGGAAAGCAACTAGATACTGGAGAGCTGATAGAGGCAGGCAGATGGGATTAAATTGATTAGTGAGCCAGAGAACATGTCTTCACCCTACCCGCTTTCATGATCTCATGCTCCTACCTGACCTCACCTGTACGCCCACCTGCCAATCAGACTTACGTAACCACTGCCCTTTGGAAGTGAATAAAAGGCCTGGAGCACAGCGGGCCCCTCCCTTGTTGTCCCTTACCTTTAGGCATGTGGCCTTTTGGCTGTCTCTCTGCCCGTTTTCCTGCCCACTCTGCGCTGCCTGTGGCTGCTCCTAATCACAAGCTTTGCTCCACGTGGCTCCTGGCCTGCTCTCTGCCTGGTATGGAGCCAGCTTATGCTTCCAGACTTCTTCCTCCCCTAAATAAAGCCTGTGTATTTCTTTCACTGAATAGATGCCAAAACCTTACCACGTTGTCTGGTTTATTCAAGCTGATATTCAGAATTCCTATCTGAATAGACAGCAAGAACTCTGAAAATACAGAAATTAATAAAGATAGATGATTTCAGAGCTCGTGACCCAAGTATGGAAAGCGTTGAATGGAGCCCCAAATCCAGGTATTAGATCCACTGAAAGTTCTGGGGTTGAGGACTGATAACCTGCCAGTGTCACAGGACTCATGGGTTTGTAGGTAATGTCTCCACATATCTTCATCAATCCTCTCTTAATCAACAACACCAACTTGCAAAACAACATCTGTAAGCATACTTCAAAAAGTCTCTGGAAGACAGAGTTCAAAGATAATCTTCTTTGAATGTAAAAAAAATAATAGAAATCAATGCACAGGTGGGTTATCCAGAAAACTTCTTAGGAAATGCATATTATGAAAAAAATCCACATAGATTTCAAGTGTCTTTGCACTCAAGTCAACATTTTTTCCATTGGGATGGAAGGTTTTGAAGTCCCCTTGAGTGACATGAGCTTTTCAGCACAGAGTTCCGTCCACTGAAGTCAATTAGCCACCATTCACGTGATTTTGCTCCCTCTGCAGTAAGTCTTCCAGGAGAGGCTCGGCGTTCACTTCCCCTTTTATTGCTGGCATTTCATGCTTACTAGGGCAAACAGAAAGTGCAAGGCCCACATGATGAGACCACATCAAATGACTCCCTGAGAAGGTGATACTCAAAATGCTCAGTTGAACTTTCAATAGCTCACTAACGCAGATTTCGGTTTATTTCCGTGACTTCAATTTTGAGATAAAGTATTAATTTTGTTCTTGTGTTTAAAATAAACCACTATATAGGAATTTCTTCAGCACAATGAGATACAGACTGTCAGCCCAAACCAACTCCTGAAGGTCTCAAATTTCTTCTGACATTCAGAGGGTAGCAGAGTACAAAGTGGTGGTTGTACCTGAAATTTTCATATTCAAGGCAGACCTAAAATTGATCAGCATTTGGGTTTCCAAACACTGCTCTAAGCTCCAACTCCAAAGAGATTAAAAATATAATTTTTCTTTCGAAAAATGCAATTGAACTAATGGGATAAATTCAATTGCCCAGCAATTCCTGTACAGCATTAGGAACTGCAGACTCCATGAAATTCAGCTAAATCAATAGTTTGGATTAGAGATGAAAATTCTCCATGACCTTTATTTATTCTATTGCTTTCTCTAAAATGTTGGTGATTTGTAACAAATGGAATTCTACTGTTAAAATTAAATATAGATTGTACAGCCAACACCATTAATCTTGTTTCGTACTATTGTTATTGTATGAGAATTGGTTTGCCATCATTGAGCTTGGTCTGAACTATAATTCTCATATATTTGTGTATAGGTGTGCATGTTAATTTTTTTATTAGATAGACGCTCAACTGCAGAAGTACCTCTGATTTCCATTATGTGAAATTTGTCACACACATTTTCCTTTCTCACCTTCCCTGGCACAGCACAGTATGGTGATTATCAAGGTGAAGATCATTAAGAAGGCAAACTTCATTGACTCATGCTTTTTCTATTGGTCCCTCTAACAAAATGTTAGCAACAGACATTTTTACCTTAGATGAGCTATGGACAGAGTCTTGCACAGACAATTTGTACAGAGCCTTTTCCCCCTTCATCCTTCAAATTTAGGATAGGCAGAGTAAATTTCTGGGTGAATCTCGATGGGCTGGGCCAGCAGAGTGGCACAGAAGGCTAACTTATGCATAGCCATATCAGATAAGTTTGAGTTCTGGCTGCTCCAGTTCCAAGCCAAGTCTCTGCTAATGCACTTGGGAAAGCAGCTGAAGATGGCCCAAGTTCTTGGGACTCTGCCACCCATGTGAGAGACTGCAATGGAGCCCCTGGCTCTGGCCTGGCTATTGTGACTACTGGGGGAGTGAACCAGCAGATGGAAGGTATCTCTCTCTCTCTCTCTCTCTCCCTTCTGTCTACCTCTCTGACACACTGTAGATTTTTGTTCCCCATTCTAGGTGGCAGTGAAAACACTTTTTCCTAGGAAACAACTACACAAAGTTTAAAAAGTCCAACTTTACATTATGAATGATTTTTAATTAAAAAAAATTTTTTTTTGACAGGCAGAGTTAGAGAGACAGAGAAAGGTCTTCCTTTTTCTGTTGGTTCACCCACCAAGTGGCCACTATGGCTGGCACACTGCGCCAATCCGAAGCCAGGAGCCAGGTGCTTCCTCCTGGTCTCCCATGTGGGTGCAGGCCCAAGCACTTGGGCCATCCTCCACTGCACTCCCTAGCCACAGCAGAGAGCTGGCCTGGAAGAGAGGCAATGGGGACAGAATCTGGTACCCCAACAGGGACTAGAACCCGGGGTGCCGGCGCCACAGGTGGAGGATTAGCCTAGTGAGCCCTTTCATGCATGATTCTTAAAAACAGTCCCCCATGAAAATAAATAACACAAAATATTTGAAAAAAAAAAAAAACGCTTAACGCCTTACGATAACATTAATTTTGTTTCTTCTTAGGTGGTTCATTTATGTATGAAAATTTGATCTGCTAATTAAAACTTATCTTACTTTCTCATTAAAGCAGAGCCTCAAAGAATCTCAGACAAAACTGTGAACATTTAATTCTCAATGTATTATACAGATGTCCTGTGTTCCATTTCTTAAAATTCTATTATTCACTTACTCCTCATGTAGGATCTGTAGCTCCCCCTCTTCGTGGAGGAACGACACAGGACCCTGCGTTGTTCTTTCGTCTGCTCGGCCCTCCCCGGGTTTGCTGCTGGTTCTTCCCGGGTTGGCTACTGTCCCTTCCACCTCTGTGGAAGGGCGGTTCCCCCTGCCACATTCCCCACTTCCACGGGGGAGCGGCACACCGCCGGCCAGCTCTCTCGGGGGCTGCACAGGTGTTCCCCTTAGATGTTCCTGGTGCATGCCGTCTCTCTCCTCCTTTATAGTCCTCCTCTGCCAATCCCAACTCGGCTGCCCACACACCGAGTACGCTGCTCTCCTCCAATCAGGAGCAAGTCCTACAGTTTATTGGCTGAACTGGAGGCAGCTGTGTAGAAGCTGTTTTCTCCTCTCCCAGCGCCATATTGTGGGAGAGCAGATGCATAGAATAAGTCTTAATTCCAGTAATGAGTCCAGTCCGAGTTGCTCCCCACAGGATCTTTGTCCTTAGTGTGCTGTACATTGAAATTTAATGCTATAACTAGTACTCAAACAGTATTTTTCACTTTATGTTTCTGTGTGGTTGCAAACTGTTGAAATCTTTACTTAATGTATGCTAAACTGATCTGTATATAAACAGAATCGAAAATGAATCTTGATGTGAATGGAAGGGGAGAGGGAGTTGGAAAGGGGAGGGTTGCGGGTGGGAGGGACGTTATGGGGGGGAACCATTGTAATCCATAAGCTGTACTTTGGAAATTTATATTCATTAAATAAAAGTTTAAAAGAAAATAAAATTTTATTATTCAAACATCATCAACAGTTCTGCTTCCTTCATAGAGGGGTTGAATCAATGAAGGGCCCAGATGTACAACTGCCACTTGGTCAGAAGGCAGAGAAGCATTGGGCATAAAGAAAAGGGAGATTGAGTATGTCCTTTGGAGACAGTTTTTTTTTTAAGTATTTAAAAAATATATATTTTTCCAAAGTACAAGTTTTGGATTATAGGGGCTTTTCCACCCATAACCTCCCTCCCACCTGCAACCATCCCATCTCCCACTCCTTCTCTCATCCCATCCCTCATCAAGATTTGTTTTCAATTATCTTTATATACAGAAGATCAACTTACTATATACTAAGTAAAGATTTAACAGACTGCACGAAAGTATACACAGACACACAAAGTATACAGTACTGTTTGAGTAGTTTTACTGTTAATTCACATAGTACAACACACCAAGGACAGAGATCCTACATGGGGAGTAGGGCACAGTGACTCCTGTTGTTGATTTAACAATTGACACTCTTATTTATGATGTCAGTAATCACCCGAGGCTCTTGTCATGCGCTGCCAAGGCTATGGAAGCCTCTTGAGTTCACCAACTCCGATCTTATTTAGACAAGGCCATAGTCAAAGTAGAAGTTATCTCCTTCCATCAGAGAAAAGTATCTTCTTCTTTGATGGCCCATTCTTTCTGCTGGGATCTCACACAGAACTTTTTCATTTAGGTTTTTTTTTTTTTTTTTTTTTTTGGCGCCACAGTGTCTTGGCTTTCCATGCCTGAAAAACTCTCCTGGGCTTTTTAGCCAGATCCAAATGCCTTAAGGGCTGATTCTGAGGCCAGAGTGCTATTTAGGGCATTTGCCATTCTATGAGTCTGCTGTGTATCCTGCTTCTCATGTAGCATGATTCTCTTTTATTCTATCAATTATTATTTGCAGACACTGGTCTTATTTATGTAATCACTTTGACACTTAATCCTGTCTTTTTGATCAAATATGAACTTAGAAAAATACTAAAAGGAATAAAAGAGTAAGTTGTTCCTCCACAGTCAGGACAAAGTCTGATCAAGTCATTGTTTCTTATAGCATCCATTTCACTTCAACAGGTTTCCTTTTAGGTGCTCAGTTAGTTGTCACCCATCAGGGAGAACATATTTGTCCCTTTGGGACTGGCTTATTTCACTCAGCATGATGTGTTCCAGATTCCTCCATTTTGTTGCAAATGACTGGATTTCAATTTTTTTTACTGCCTATAGTAGTCTACAGAGTATATCTATCCCATGATTTCTTTATTGGAGACAGTTTCTAACACATACTCAGGGCCTCACTGATGCCTGACAAAGGACAAGAATGTGGATAAGAGGAAGGTGCTAATTCCCAACACCCTCCTTTTAGCCACATTCCATTTTTAGGCCCACACTACTTCTATGAAATCTATTCTTTATGGACAAAAACTGTGTGCAGGAGTGGATGCCATGACTCAGCTGGCCAAGCTGCTTAGACACTCCTATAACATTACCAGAGTGCCTGATTCCAGTCCCGGCTACTATTCCTGGCCACTCTTCTGATCCAGTTTCCTACTAATGCACCTGGGAGGGTAGCAGACAATGCCCAAGTAGTGGGGTCCTTGCCACCCGCTGGGGAGATCAGAATGAAGTTCCTTACTCCTGGCTTCAACCTTCGCCAGGCCCCTGATTGTTGCAGAATTTGGGAAGTGAACCAGGGGATGGAAAATCTGTCTCTTCACCTCTTTCACACTGACTCTCCAATAAATAAGAATTGTGCATTCCTTAAGCTAGACATCAACTCTGAACCTCTCATCTGAGTTTTTATATCAACTTTTTACCTATACCACAAATGGCTGGATACCCTTTGAAAAATCATTCTAATATTTTTTTTTTCATCCAGCATCCTTTTACCAGTCTAAGTTTAAACTCCTAACATCGCCTCATTGTTCAGCACCTGGGTGGAAATATCCAACAAACTATTTAAAAATGTGTCCTTTCTGACATCCTTGAAGTGAGTTATTTCTTATACTAAATGGCAAAGGGAACAGTGTATAGTAAAAGCAAAGTAAAGGTGCACTTGTAACTTCTACTGCAATGCAATATCATCAATACACATTTCAGATACACATAAAATGACTAATGTATCTCCAAGGAAAACATGTTTTCTTTGCCAAGTTCATGGTGACTTTTGAAGTGAATCCACTGTATAAGAAAATAGCCCAAATTATTCATTCAGTTGCATATCCCTTTAAGACAAAATAATTTGTAACCCATTTGGGAAAGTGAAGTACTCCTAAAAAAGAAATATCGCTTTGATCTCTAGAACCCTGGTGCTGGAATGAGATAAGGAAGTGTCTGCGTCGAAGTATTCATCGCATTTTTTTCTATAATAACAAAAGTGATGAGTTTAGACTCATGAAACTTAACTCAGGGGTTTCCACTTTCAAATTGTGTTCAAGTGTGCAGAGTTGCCACTGATCACTTCGCTCAGCTCGCTCGCTCTTTCTCTCTTGCTTTCCAGGGTGAGCAGTCTTAAATGCATTGCTGATGTGCTCTCAAGACAGAGTAAATCCAACATAACAACATCATCTGCCTTATCAAGGGGTCCCTTGGCTGCAGGAATTGTCAGTGTTATTGCACTAGAGATAGTAATTAAAACTTCACCAGCTCACAATATGTCCCTGTGCAAGCTGAACGAGCATACGGCCTCATGTTATGTGGCTCTTATTAACTAGAAAATAAACGCTGTGTTAAAAGACTGTGCCTGACAGGAGAAGAGAAGGATAAACCAGTCCATGCTGTATTGCTACACGTATTCTTTAAAGAAGTGCCTATTGTAACATGCAGTAGGTAAATTGCCCAGTATGTTTGCGATCACTCAGTGAGAACCATATGGTAAGGTAATGTACCCGAACAGTGGGGCACAGAGAACTCCCCATTCATTTCACTTTGCACTCTTAGTTGCTTAAAAGCAAAAACTATTCTGAACTGCAGCATTGCCATTTGATGTTCCTCAGTCAGGTTGGGCTGAGGAATTATTTTTTTTTTGACAGGTAGACTCAGACAGTGAGAGAGGGACACAGAGAAAGGTTTTCCTTCCATTGGTTCACCCCTCAAATGGCCGCTACAGCCAGCACGCTGCGCTGATCCGAAGCCAGGAGCCAGGTGCTTCCTTCTGGTCTCCCATGGGGTGCAGGGCCCAAGCACTTGGGCCATCCTCCACTGCACTCCCGGGCCACAGCAGAGAGCTGGACTAGAAGAGGAGCAACAGGGACAGAATCAGGCGCGCCAACAGGGACTAGAACCTGGGGTGCCTGCGCTGCAGGTGGAGGATTAGCCTAGTGAGCCATGGCGCCAACCTTTTTTTTTTTTTTTTTTTTAAACACATAAAACCATGGGAGAAATACAAGGTGGAAAACTATCAGGAAAAGATCTAAGTCAGGAAACCTATGAGAATGGAGTGGGACAGGTGGAGAGAATGGAGATTCTTTGTACGGATTCCCCAAAATAAAAGCTCTAATTGGCTTTGGAACAAACAATCCTTAGCACTCACCCAAGTGGGAAGACAATCAAAGGAAATATGAGTGGAGTGGATGAATTAAAATATTCAGATCATTTGCCCCAATATGAAATTGGGTGCCTCTACATTTTCATTCTGAAGCCCTGGCTTCCAATATCAAATAATGGCCATGGTCAATAAGCCCATTTTCTCTGCTTCTCCATTTAAGTATAATGACCACTAGAAATGTACAAAGTTAGTCCTGTATCAAAGAGCTGAAAACCATGGCTGAGCCAAATTAAGTAAAGCATCTTAATGAGCCAGTATCAAATGGCTGGATGGGAAAAAAACTGAAAGAAATAGATTCAGATCAGGGGCTAAGATCAAAGATGGTGAGAGCTGCCAATGCTGTATCACCTTAACTCCTCAGTAACCCAACTAGTTAGACAACCGTTCATGGTTCACACCTGTGTATTCTGTCTGAAAGGCCCATGCACCCACAGGTCCTAATTAAGAAGAAGGATTGTAGAACCATCATTCATTCTAAACGTCTACTGCCTAATGGCACACTACGCAGAAACATGGTAATAGACAACAAGAGAAGTAAAACTAAAAGCAAACAAACAAAAAAGAACTTCTAGGACCTAGAATTATACAAGGAATGGGCAAAGATAAAGACTATGGGAATTACAACCTGGACCAACTTTGCTTTCCATTGAGTTTCTGAAGCATGATAGCTATGAATTTTTAATAATCTATAATGCAGCTGAAGTTCCTCTTGCTAAACAAGGCAAAATAGACCTTCAGTCAATGTAACCCCCCCCACAGCAGATGTTCTCTAGACAAAGGCTCAACTCACAACCACAGTCCTCAGTGAGCTCTAAGTTTTTAAAAATAGGAAAAAATTTCATGTATTTCATATATAGTTTTAAGAGCATAATATACTTCCCACCCTATCCTCACCCCTCCCTTTTACTTTTCTTATTTTTAACAATGTCATACTTTCAACTTACTTCATAATCATAGGGTTAACCCTCCACTAAATAAAGAATTCAGCAAGTAGTAAGTAGAAAACCACTGTTCAAGAATATAGGTAAGGGCTATAAACAAATCTCAAAAGATCAATTTTATATTACATTTTACTGTACTCTGTATATTAGTTACCACAAATCAGGGAATACATGCCATTTGTCTTCTTGGGACTGGTTTCTTTCACTAAGCATAATGGTCTCCAGTTGAGTTCATTTTTTTTTTGCAAAAGACAGGCTTTCATTTTTTATTACAGCTGAGTAATATTCCATTGTGTATATATACCACAATTTCTTTATCCAGTCATCAGTTGATGGACATCTAGGTTGATTTCATATTTTAGGTATTGTTAATTGAGCTGCTATTAAACATGGAGGTACAGCTAACTCTTTCATTTGCTGATTTCATTTCCTTTGGGTAAATTGCCAGGGTCATATGGTAGATCTACTTTTGGATTTCTGAGGAATCTCCAGTTTTTTCCATAGTGGTTGTACTAGCTTACATTCCCACAAATAGTGTATTAGGGTCCCCTGTATCTTTTTTTAAAGATTACATCAGCCTAATGCATGCCAAAACTACACATTGTCATCAAATTCAAAGGAAGGAACTGTTTAATAATGCTTGTCCTTAGGGTAGGAAAACTGTGTCATATGTTCGTCTTCCACATTAAGGGACCCAGGTGTTGCATTCCTGATCAAGACGGAGCAATGCAATGACCAGGAAGTGTGGGCTAGACATCAGAACAGATTCAGCCTTACTATCTAACGTACTTTTTTAAAAAAAAGTAAAAATCAGCTTTGTCTGAAATTATTTAACAAGTGCACTGTGAGTAAGTGTGCAGGAATTATTCATGGGTTTATTCAAATGTGATTGACGAGGCTGTTTTGACACTCACGTAGTGACTTCATTTATTCAGTCCACTTCCATGAAGGACGGTAACCATGATTATGCTCCAAGAGTAATTCCCTCTATTGTTAGAAAACCATTGTGACACTCGGCGCCAAACCCACAGAGTGAATTCAACGGCCTCAGCACGGCTTTCGTGTGTGTTTCGTAAAAGTTACTTTTATTATTTGGTTCCATATTTTTTTCAGTTAACAGGAAATAAAGAAGAGGCTGGCAGACTGTTAAAAAAATATACAACATTCTAACTAGCACAAATATAAGTGAACCATAAAAATCTCAGGAAAATTAGCATTTTTTCCAACAACAGTTTTAATTTTAAACACTCAATAGTCGTATGAAAGCTCCTAGACACAATTATGTTGACAAGGCTTTATACATTTCAAAAGAATGACAGAACACTTAGTTAAATGTTATATTAAAGATTCATTGTAAATTAAATATTAAAAAGTATTCAACAGAGCCAAGTGTGGTTCAAATCCATCTGTTACTGCAAACTATATTTCTTCTTTATCTTAGCATTGCCATATGCTGTGGCAGAGCACCCAAGCCTTTTTTTTATTTTATTTTACACTTGAAAGCCTCCTTCGAAATGAGTAGCCATGGTTAATACAGAGCATTTATTCTGCACTACAGATGACTATAAATCACATTTCACTGAGTTCAATGAAGGGACCACTGCTATAATTTAATTAGACCAAACCTTTGCCCCCAAAGGTCGGTTAACTTTAGAAAATAAGTATAAAAAGCACATCACCAGACTATTTCAAAGTAAAAAGAGCAACGAAGAAAAAAAAAAATCAATGGTACCTTTAATATTCCCAAGTATGGGAATGCAAACAGCCAGAAAGGCTAGAAATTCCAAAGGTAAAGCAGAGGAGAAAACTAAAAAAAAAAAAAAAAAAAAGGTATGAGTATGTAGGCTTGCTCTTCCATCCCTGAGCCACTGAAACAGATTACCGACCATACAGGACCTGATGCTGGTCGTTCCCTGCGAAATGCATGTTGAAGCCTCATTGCCAAAGTCATGTGTTAGTGATGTTTGGAGGTATGACTTTGGGAGATAATTAAGATTACATGAGGTCATAAAGGTGAAGCTCTCATCGCTCTATTAAATGATTTTTTTTTTTTTTTTAAGAAGAGGAGGAGACACACAAGTTGGGAAGTTCCTTCTTCCTTGCCATGTACCGTCTCGCTCACCTTGAACACTCTGCAGAGTCCCCACCACCAAGCAGACTCTCAGTCCATGATACGGATGCCGGCACCGTTAAGATCTCCCAGTCTCTGGAACCACGACATAAATAAGTTTCTAATCTCTATAGAAATTATCTAGTCTACGGTGTTCAGACTGAGACACAGAGAAAGCATGGCAGTGAAAGATTTAATGAGGACCTTACTCAAAAGAGCTCAGAATACACAGATCTGCTCATTATGGTGTCTTTCCTAGGCCTTTCCCTGGTATATAGGCATGGAGACGGAGGGAGAACAGCTCTCTGGGCCTCGTCTTCAATTAGCACCACATTGGGGATTAAGACTTCAATATATGAATTGAGGTGTGGGTGTGGAGCACAAACATTCAGTCCATAACTAATAATCTATAGTGAAATTTATATTTATAAATGTATATTTGTTACACTAAAAGTGTATTATATCATGAATATGCCATGTTTTTAAATTGTATTAAATTAAACTTCTTATATTAAATTTCCTGAGTGTGATATGATAGAGTGGTTATGCAAAAGAACGCATTTCCTTGTATTTATCTACTGAAGAGGTAAAACGCTATATAGTGAGTAATGATAACGAAATTACTGCAAAATCTTAGTAATTAGTGAATCTGAATGAGTTCTCACATAGGGAACTCTGCTGTCAGAATTTCTGATCTTGTTTTGCTCTTGGAACTTTTCTATAGGTTAGAAACTTTAAAAAAAATGGGAAAATATCAAATTAACCAAAACTGTCTTTAAATAAGACCAGTACTATAGTTGTACCAGCTTCAAAGTCTCCTCTGTTCTTTGGCTGGGCATTTGGGAATGCATCATCTAATGGACCTAACTTGGCCTGTTTCAATTTGCATGAGCTCCAGTTCACCACTACTACTAATGAAAAACGGAAGTAGGATTACACCTGTGCACAGGCATGCCTTCCAGGAACCCAGAGGGACAAGTGGACAGAGGGAAGAAACATGAGGTGGAGAGAAAGGAAGGCATGAAGGGCACAGTCGATGACTTATGCACTGGCAGCCTCTCCATTGTGTCTCACACCACATGACAGGATGATGGACTGGTTTGGCTCACTGGGGAGAACAAGACTGAGCGGAGCTTGCAGACGCATACTCCAAGGCTCCTGCAGCCCAAAGCACTGTCACTCTAAATTCACTCGTCCCACATATTGTTTAATTTTTACCTTTACTGTTTTTGTATTTGCTATCGTAACCATGACAGAAATAGAACCAAAGCATTTTAGAGTTTACATCATTCAGATATGCATCTGTTCTGTTGTATTCCCAACAATTACAAATGTATTCCCAAGGGCATTTAACTACATCCACTACCAACACGCTAATCCTGCCACGATTCATCTCTAGTCACTTTATCATCTGCAAAGGGCCAAGGTTCCAGCTATGACACACACACACACCATAGCTGACCTCTTTCTTTCCTTTTATAGGGAGAAAATTAGAAATTGGCAAAAGATAGGGCCAGTGCTGTGGCATAGCAGGTAAAGCTGCAACCGGCAGTGCCGGCATCCCATATGGGCAGCGGTTCAAGACCCAGCTGCTCCACTTCTGATCCCGCTCTCTGCTATGGCCTGGGAAAGCAGCAGCAGATGGCCCAAGTCCTTGGAATCCTGCTCCCACATGGGAGATGTGGAAAAAGCTCCTGGCTCCGGATCGGCCCAGCTCTCATTTGGGGAGTGAACAAGCAGATGGGAGACCTCTCGCTCTGCTTCTGCCTCCCTATAACTCTACCTTTCAAATAAATCATTAAAAAAAAAATTGGCAAAAGAAAGTTTAATAGCAGAAAGACTTGTGCAGTGGTGTGAAAGGAGGAGGGAAGAACCTACTAGCTTTTCTCTCCATAGACAGGCAGGCAATAATAAGCCCTGCTAGCAGACAGTTGTGGGGACAAAAAAAGGATGCTCCCTGACCAATTTGGGACTGCTGCACCCCATATCCTTGGAGGGATTCCTAATGAACAGTAGTGTACGACAGGTCATAAGAAATTCTGCAAGAATAAATAACACCATTTTAAGTCAAGAGATCTGCAGCCTGTTGTTACTTTCGCTAAGTAAATTCTAACCACTACAGGCATGTCAAATAGCTACACATTTCAAATTATTTTACTGATCTTATTCCACTTGGAGTGGTACAAAAGACTGCACTAGACTTGATGATCGCTATTATGACAAGAGCTAAGAAAATAATTTCCATTAATCTTAGGTGATTAGACTTTTTATCAGTCTATGATTTAACAAAGAATGCGCAATATATCTTAAGCAATGGTAGCCATGCTATAATAACCCAGTCTTCTTCTATTGACTATTTTTCAATACACATCAAATTATATCCATAGTCACTAAATTACTCAGGGGAAGGAGGACTTGGGTTTTACATTATCTAACAGTTTTTGTGAATTCTTTCATTTAACAAGTACACATGTTGTGGCAGTGAATACTGCTCTAGATGAATATAATGATACATGTGACAGACATAGCCTTTGCACTCAAAGACTACAGAGAAGAATAAGTGGGCAGTTATTTAAGTAAATGCTGCACTGAATTCTGGACACCTGACAAAATAAATGCAAAGCAAAACATCCTCACCAGTTCCGGAGGATCATGAAAACTGCCTGACAAATCACATCAAAACCAAGCCCTGAAGACTAGATACAGGTGAACAAAATAAGGGGAATAACATGGCCTGGAGGGGAGTGGGCATCCAGGTAAAGTGAGACGCACACACAAAAACATGTGATGAGAGATGGGACCCAGGGGAAAATGGAAGTGGTGCAATAGCATCTCTCCTGGAGGATGGGTGAAAGCAGCAGGAAGCACTAAGGAAAGAACACAGATTTATGATCTCAGCTACTCCAACATGTCTGGTGTACAATGGAACACATCACTGGCTCATTGAATTGGGACTGAATTCCATGTTCGCCTGCATTTTGGCCAAGCATCCCAGGAGTCCATATGGGATCACTTCTGCTCTTCTCTTCTACCTACAACGGTTTGGAGGTAGTGAGTAGGGTGTGAGATGAGTCTTAAAATTTTTATCTCAGTGGCTCATTATGTCTACATATTTTAATTCTTATTTGTTATTTCTTCATCCTTTATTTTCCCCAAAGCCATGGACACTTTTCATGGCCTAGTTCATTTATTAGAAATCTTTCCTCTTAAGCCAGGATTTCTTCATTGTTACTGTTCATTAAGTTTTCCTATTTTTTCCCAGCATGGTACACTCAAAGCACCAACTAGACCCATATTTAGAAAAAAAATTTTTTTTTTTTTTGGACAGGCAGAGTGGACAGTGAGATAGAGACACAGAGAGAAAGGTCTTCCTTTGCCATTGGTTCACCCTCCAATGGCTGCTGCGGCTGGCGCCCTGTGGCCGGTGCACTGCGCTGATCCAAAGCCAGGAGCCAGGTGCTTCTCCTGGTCTCCCATGGGGTGCAGGGCCCAAGCACTTGGGCCATCCTCCACTGCACTCCTGGGCCACAGCAGAAAGCTGGCCTGGAAGAGGAGCAACCGGGACAGAATCCGGCGCCCTGACCGGGACTAGAACCCAGGGTGCTGGCACTGCAGGTGGAGGATTAGCCTAGTGAGCTGCGGCGCCGGCCTTCTTCCCCATTTCTAACAATGTCTAACATCTGAAAAATTCTTACTGTATTCTTTGGTCAAGTTACTTCTCAAAACTCCCCTCACTATAGGTGACCGATACCTGTTTTTTTTACTATTTTAAAATTTTATTTTAGGTTCTTAATTTTTATCACATTCAATATAGATCATAGATCTAGTTCCAAGAATACAATGATATCCGCTTCCACCTCCCCTCTCTTCCTTTTGTTTTGGTCCCTGCTTTTTCTCAGACATCTTCATTCAGTAATGAGAGTGGGGAGGAATGAAACACACAAGACTAAAACACTAATAGAGTATCTAACATGTAATCTTTAAGAGAGAAATGGACATTTTGAGAATCCATGGCTCTTTACAGCCCTTGTCTACTGTTGAGGAGCAGTGTCTATTTTTTTCATACTATCTGTTGAACTTTTTACTTAGTGTAGGATTCATCTCATCAGTATGAAGTCAACTGAACATATAGATCTTTGTAAAAATTAAGAGTAGGCCAAGGAGACAGAGGAAGAAGGGAGGAAATGCGGCTGGTAAGAAGCCCTATATTCTTAAATCTGCATATATAAAAAGCATACATTTATATACTTTAAATAAAATGTTTTTAAAAATTATAAATAAAAATAAATAATTTGGAAAAAAACACACTAATCATCCAATGAGAATATTTTGGACAAAAAAATATGGCAGAGAAGGAACCATGTAGAATGACCTTTTCTTAAAGCTTCTTATTTTTTAAATAAATTATATGCTACAGTTTTCTCCATTCAAAAGAGATGTTCTTCATGGTCATAGCTACATCACACTCCATGATGTGAAGGTACAACCTTTTTCTTCTTTGTAGGTGTTGATGTTGCTGCCAGTAACTTATAATTACAAACAATGCAACAATAAAAAGCTTTTGTGCATTCATTCCCTACTGCTGAAGATATTGGAGTATATTAAAAAATCATTTATCTGTTTACTTGTGCAAAATGAAAACAGAAAAGATGGACCAGGCACTAATGAGATTACTTATATCAAAGAGATAAATAAGAAATGAAACATGGAGAAAGGAGGATTGGGCAGAGAAGTGGGGGAAGTGACACTGCTCTATGGGTTTCCAGCTATTTTTTACTTTAAAATATGGCAGTGATTCAATTACACAATAAATAATTAAAATTAAGGTGGAAGGACAGCATACAACCGTTACAAATGAAACTGATGATATTATCGAGTACTGTGACCACATGGGAATGAGGGGGTAACCCAGGTAAACTTGGCAATAGGAAGGTGCATCAAAATGCTGATGGAAAAGTACAATTCAAATTTAGAATATCCTTGTACAAAAAGTTTTTTGAAATCCATACAAAGCTTGTTTATAATATTTGTTTTCAATTGAAGGCCTTATATATATATGGATATTAAAATTCGTGTGCACCATACCAATATTTGGTTACACTTTCCATGAACTTTCTGAAGTACCTTCCTAATTCAGTGCTGGTATATCTGAGGGTGAAAGGCAAACCTAACTGCCCACAAACAGTAGGTTTGCTTTCAAAGTAGGCTAGGTTAGAAATTTCCAAGCTACCTATTTTTATTCCTTAATTAAGCACATTTTGGGCGACAGAAGTCAATTTCCTCCATTCTCTTTTTTCCCTTTCTCATATTTCATTTCCCTTCCTTCCTTCTCATTTCTTTGAAAGACATCTCATCTCATTTGAAAGACAGTGAGTCAGAAAGAGATCTTATATTTGCTGCTTCCGTCTCCAGATGCCTGGAACAGCTGGGGCTGGGTCAGGCTAGGCAAGCCAGAAGTCCAGAACCCAGTCTCCCAGGTGCTCAGCAGGAGCCTAACCACGTACTTGAGCCATGCTCTGCTCCTTCCCAGAGGAGCATTATTAGAAGGGGGCGGGATCAGAAGCCAAAGGCTGGAGCTCAAATCAGGGAGGCTCCAGCAGAAGGCCCAAGCATCCCAAGGAGCAGCTACAGGGCTGTCACACGCTCATCTGTAGACAACTGCCTTACTGGACAAAGAGGGGTGTTACAAACAAGGCATAGGAAACACAGATTCCTGTCCTGTTGGACTGAAATTGGAGGCATCGACATGAACTTGAGGATTTTAACATGTGTACTAACAGATATAGAAACAACACATGTCCGTGTGTATGCATATATGGACATGTTTTCTACCTTTGTCCTCTAATGTGGCCCACAACCAGTGGCACTCCAAAATCAACATGCCTCACTCCTCAGTTCAGTTTCTCCACACTGCACTATTCTGTAATATCAACAATAGGGAATCCGTAGTAAAACACCTTGATGCCATGGCCAAGGCAAACAAAGCAGATGAGTGTCAACTCTCTGGGGGAACCATAAAATAGAAAATTGCTTTTAAAAACGGAAACATTCAAAATGTACAGCGAACTGCAGGGACTTTCTGGGTTAGTACTAAGAAGCAAATATAGCCAGCAATGGAACTCAACCAGAAGTATAAAAAAGGAAACCACAAGCTCAAATATAGGCAAACCAACGGGAATGAAAAAAAATGCCCTTACAGAATTCCAAGTGGTAAATCTAGAAGCAATAACTACACTAAAAGTCACCATTCGGCAAACCACACAGTATTACCTGTGTAAACAAAGAATATCGAAAGATGCTAAAATTAAAGGGCAAATGTGTGAAGAGAAGCAATGTATATGAGAGCGCTTCCAAAAACTAATGGCAAATGGCACTTAATGAGAGTTAATGTGTAGGTGCAAAAAACTTTGAAATCCATGCCTACAAGGAATCTTCAACAGGCTCATGCAAAATGTATTATGATGAAACTACGCATGGATTTCAAGTGTTTTTAAGATTTTTTTTATTTATGCATTTGAAAGAGTTACAGAGAGGGGGAGAGACAGATCTTCCATCTGCTAGTTCATTCCCCAGATGGCCGCAACACCAAAGCCAGGAGCCAGGAGCCAGGAAATTTCTCCAGGTCTCTCACGTGGGTAACAGGGGCCCAAGCACCTGGGCCATCTTCTGCTGCTTTCCCCAGGCCAGTGGCAGGGAGCTGGATTGGAAGTGCTATAGCAGCCAGGATGGGAACTAGTGCCCACACAGGATGCTGGTGTTGCAGGCAGTAGCTTTATCCATCCACTATGCCACAACACCCCCATGCCGGATTTCAAGTTTCTCCTATCCAACATAATTTAATTCAATTTTCCGGAAACCTTGTAAGTATCCCTTTATGATTTCTTTTTATTATTATTATTATTAGGCAGAGTTAGACAGTGAGAGAGAGAGACAGAAAGAAAAGTCTTCGTTCTGTTGGTTCATTCCCCAATGGCCGCTACAGCCAGAGCTGTGCCAATCTGAAGCCAGGAGCCAGGTCTTCCTCCTGGTCTCCCATGGGGTGCAGGGCCCAAGCACTTGGGCCATCCTCCACTGCCCTCCCGGGCCACAGCAGAGAGTGGGACTGGAAGAGGAGCAACCGGGACTAGAACCCGGTGCCCATATGGGATCCCGGCGCCACAGGCGGAAGATTAACCAAGTGAGCCACAGCGCTGGCCCCTCCCTTTATGATTTCTACAATTCTATCATCACATAGATACCTGCAAAGAGAAAAATTACAAATGGAAAAAGAATCTTATATTAAAATCCTAGATGAGAGGCCGGCACTGCATGGGTGCCATTCAAGTCCCAGCTGCTGCACTTCTGATCCAGCTCTCTGCTATGTCCTGGGAAAGCAGTAGAAGATGGCCCAAGTGCTTGGGCCCCTGCACCCGTGTGGGAGACCTGGAAGAAGCTCCTGGCTCTTGGCTTCAGACTGGCCCAGTTCCAGCCGGTTATGGCCATTTGGGGAGTGAACCAGCGAATGGAAGACCTCTCTCTCTGCCTCTCTGTAATTCTCTACCGTTCAAATAAACAAATTAAAAAAAAAATCTTAGTTGACATTATCAACTGACACATGTCAGCATCATGACTAATGGGACAGATTGATAAATGTGCCTCTTGACAATGCAAAAAGGAGATCAAAATACCACCTTTGTTATGCTTAATGCAAATGCCCACTCTAAATACAATCAGGAAGAAATAAGCACTCAAATTGACCCACAGCTTACAAAAACTTGTCACTATGCCTCAGAAGTTATGTTGAGAAATCACTCCTATAACAGAGACAAAGGACACACAACAACTACAATGCAATGTGTAATCTGGCATTGGGCTCTCGACTAGAAAGAGGGCATCGGTGGGAAAATGGGCAAGTTATGAATAGGCTTGTAGATTTCATGGGTTTGTGTACTGGGTGGTCACCTATCTGTACGATTAAGTGTTTCAAAAGAGTCCCAGCCATTCTTTTAGATGTCTTCAACCTACTCTTGTACTACAACCACAGAGAGACTCGTGGCTACAGAGACCTTACGATGAACAAAACCAAAAATATTTATTCTCTGACCCTTTAAAGAAAAATTGCACTAATCTCTCGATTATAAAATAGCCCTGCATCAAGGTTAATTTCACGATTTTGATGAGTGTACTGCAGTTCTGGAAAACGTTAGGCTGGAGTATGTGAGACAAGAATTCACAAGTCTGTTTTTTCTAACTGCTTTGTAGGTCTGAAAATATTTCAAAATGAAAAATGTAACTATGATCTATACCTTAGAGCCTAGTTATTTCCATGGTCAAAGTAGTTCAGTAATTTGCAAGCTGGATGCTTCCCTGGCATAGCACACTGAATCTGGCCTTTCATTTGCCCCTGGTGAGAGACGCTACCCTTGCAGGCAGCTAAATATGGAAATGCAAAATACATGCATTTAACTAGAAAGTGCTCTACTGTACAGTAACCATTTAGCCTGCGTTAGGCTCTGGGCTGAGTGCTTGACATCTATCTTCCTATATGGAAGTACATTTGCAAAAAGGGAAAGCCATTTATTTAAAAAGTTCTAATTCCATGAAAACACTTTTTACTAGCTAGTGAAGTGGGCACAAGGGAGCTACAGAGGGTGACATGAGATACTTGTAGTTGGATCAATTTTCAACTGCGACTCGTGAAAAGATCATTTTTAGCAAATTTCACCATGCCAAATATCCTAAGTGTGTTCATGTAAGTTTCCTGTCTTTTATTACGATTATTGTTCCTAGAAAGGGACTTAAATGATGTGTGGTGATACAACTCAACACTATAACCCTTTATATCAAGGATATCATTGAATGAAAAGATGCTCCAATAATTTATTTACCACTAAAAGGTGTTTTCAGTATTGATTGGAAGATTTTATTGATTATAAGTGCCCCAGACTTTCAACTCCAGAGTTATTAAAACTCAAAAAAAAAAAAAAAGTGTACCATTGATTGATGCGATTTCAATGAACTTACAGCACACACTCAATACATTGTCACCAGGACTGAAGGCAGTACCTATTACTAATTTAGATTGCTCTAAGTAGAATATTCCAGGTCTGACTCAACAAAGAAATTATTGGAAGCAGATGGTCAGTTAAAGCTGCTGCTAAGACTCACATCACCGGGATGGAGACAGGAAATTTACAGCTCTAATGAATGAGATCACATAAATGATACTGAGAACCCAAACCTCCTCTGCTGCAGACCCTGTTGGCCACACCAATCACCCCTCACACATCTCTGGAGTCTACTACTTCTTTGCCACTGGCAATGGGAGACTCTCAGTTCCTCATGTGAAATACCTCTGCCAAGCAGGGAGGGATTTCTAAGCATTTAGTGTTGTGGTTTTGACAGGCAGAGTGAACAGTGAGAGAGAGAGACAGAGAGAAAGGTCTTCCTTTGCCGTTGGTTCACCCTCCAATGGCTGCTGCGGTCGGCGCATCACGCTGATCCGATGGCAGGAGCCAGGTACTTATCCTGGTCTCCCATGGGGTGCAGGGCCCAAGCACTTGGGCCATCCTCCACTCACTCCCAGGCCACAGCAGAGAGCAGGCCTGGAAGAGGGGCAACCGGGACAGAATCCAGCGCCCCGACCGGGACTAGAACCTGGTGTGCCGGCACTGCAAGGCGGAGGATTAGCCTAGTGAGCCGCGGCGCCGGCTCAGTGTTGGCATTTTGGAGACACTGAGATACATGATTGTTTGTGGCTTTTGCACTGAATATCGCTCTGAGGAGACTGCACAGTTTCAAGGTCACATGGCTCTGCTTATTTACCTGTCTGCTTCTTATCCATGCTAAATTCTAGGAAAGAAAGGGGATTTCATAGGCTTTAGATATTCCTGTCTAGCTTCTTGTCTTTTTGTTTCTTAAAGATTGGCTGACTTGGGGAACCAGCGCTTTGGCACAGTAGGTTAACCCTCCATCTGCAGCGTCGGCATCTCATATAGGCACCAGTTTCAGTCCTGGCTGCTCCTCCTCTGGGACAGCTCTCTGCTATGGCCTGGGAAAGCAGTACAAGATGGCCAAGCGCTTAAGCCCTCGCACCCGCGTGTTCAACCTGGAAGCTCCTGGCTTCTGGCTTCAGATCGGCCCAGCTCCAACTGTTGTGACCAATATGGGAGTGAACCACTGGATGGAAGACCTCTCTCTCTGTCTCTCTCCCACTGTCTCTAACTCTACCTCTCAAATAAATAAAATCTTTGAGAAAAAAAAAAAGTCTGATTTGAAAGGCAGTGCATAAGAGAAAGAAGGAGAGAGTGAGATCTTCCATTCTTGGTTCACTCAAATGCCCACAATAGCCAGGCAGAAGTCAGGAGCCAGAACCTCACTTTGAATCTCCCATGTGGGACATCGTCCACTGCATCTCCAGGCACATCAGCAAGGAGCTGGATTGGAAGCAGAGCAGCAGGGATTGTAAATGGCACTCTGATGTGAGATGCAGAGACTGCAAGCAGTAGCGTAACTAGCTGTACCAGCCCCTGGCTCCTGATTCCACAAATGAGGAGACAGAGAAGATGTGAGAATATTTGCACCAAGACAGAAACTGAGGCAGACTGGAGCAGACACCAGACTGGAACCCAGGTCCTTTTACTGTTGGTCCAAAACTCCTTCCATTTCATCAGAGAGGCCTGAACCTTCCTGGATGGATATTCACAGCCACCCTGAAACACCCTCATCACCCACGTGCCACGATCACAATCCTGGCAAGAATGTGCGTTGTTAGATATTCTGGCATCCATGAAATTTATTTTCCAACTTCAAAAACGAGCCCAAATGTGCTTTTCATGTTTGAGGGTATGTATTTTTAAAAAAATCTTTTTGAAAGCAACTTGAGTAAAAATAGAACTATCTAAAGGAACAGAAATTTTGCAATAGTGTTCCAATCACAGTTCTCCCATCTGGGAAACCAACAGCAAACACAGTAGGAGTTTTAAACTATACACTGTCAGTAGTTACAATTTGGATTTTTAAAAATATATATTGCCAACTTCATATAAGTTCTTGGAACATACATTCACAGAGCACAGCCCCAAATTTGTTATCTACCAGCACGCTCACACAGTCTTCCCTTCTCCTAAAAATATGTACTCACAGAGCAGAAATTAATAGCTTGAATTCAGAGATGCACATAGTTGAGTCACAACACAGTAGCAGTTGAATTTCAGATACATGAGACAGAGAAGACAATTTTTTCCTTCCAAGTAGTGGCTGGTAACCTACAGGCAGGGCACGCAGCGTGACAGATCACAGAATTCTGGACCATACTCGGCATTCCAGGGAATATGCTGAGCGGCTCATCAAGACAATCAGCAGCTCAGCATAGCTCAAGATCAGAGACCACATGTCCCAGAACTCTGATTTTGTCAAGTTTACCAAAGCTACTGCAAAGGAAGGAACATTTGAAAATTTTTACAGTACAAGGATTTTCTAATTAAAGCACTCTCCACCCAAGTGAAAGCTTCTGGCATGAATTATACAAAT
Organism: Oryctolagus cuniculus; assembly: GCF_964237555.1. Lineage (NCBI taxonomy): Eukaryota > Metazoa > Chordata > Mammalia > Lagomorpha > Leporidae > Oryctolagus > Oryctolagus cuniculus. The sequence goes on along the minus strand of NC_091433.1, from coordinate 85,336,851 downwards.
TCTACACATCACAAGCTTCTGGAAGGGCTACTCACACCTGCACACGAGAGGAAAGCGGAGACAGCACTGCTGTAGGAACACGGGGAGATAACACCAGCGCCTGACCTGAGCAGATAAATGGCTGCAGACAGAGCCTCCGAGGGCAGGGAAAGGAACTATTAATGACACAGGCACAAACTAGGTTTCCAGTGTATTATCATTCCAGTTTGCACACTAACTGGAAGAAATTCAGAAAAAAATGAGAACTGATCATAGAATTAGCTAATGCCAAACCACATATTAGCTCTTGCTTCAAAATTATGGCAGCATGATCATTAGTATTCATAATTTTAGTGTCTATAGCAATTTCTCAATCATACAAATAACAAATTCAGGAAACGCCCATTCCTGATCATGATACAGTATACAGTTTGGATAAGCTACTGTAGTTGATGCTGACTGGTTAGAAAATAAAGCCCTTGTGAAATTGCAGTATTTATGCAATTTATATACAGTAAACAAGTCATTTATTTCATATATACAGATTTAGGAGCATAGTTCTTTCCCACCCCCCTCCTTTTCTTATTCTTTAATTTCTGCAATAACATTTTCAGTTTATTTATAACTTAATTCTCTGCTAAGTGAAGAATTCATCAAATAGTAAGAAAAAACACTGTTCCTCAAAAGTAGAGACAACAGCTGTAAATAATAAAATCTCAAAATGTCAATTTTCATATACATTAGTTCTTTTTTGTACTCTACAAACTCAAGCCCTCATCTTACTGAATGGGGAAAATTTGGAAACATTTCCACTGAGATTTGGAACCAAACAAGAATGTCCACTTTCACCACTGCTATTCTGAAAGTTTTAGCCAGACCTATGCCGCAAGGAAAAGAAATCAAATGAACACAAATTGGAGAAGAGGAAGTCGAATTATCCTTGTTTGCAGATGATGTGACTATATATAGGGAAACCAAAAGCCTCCACTAAGAGATTATTGGAACCCATAAGAATTTGGTAAAGTTGCAGGATATAAAATCAACACAAAAAACTTAATAGCCTTTGTATATACAGACAATGCTATGGCTGATAAAGAAGTTGTAAGATTGGTCCCATTCATAACAGCTACAAGAATTTTTAAATACTTTAGAATAAATTTAACCAAAGAGGCAAAAAATCTCTACAATGAAAATTACTAAACATTAAAGAAAGGAATAGACAACACAAATAGAAAATCTTCCAAGTTCATGGATTGGAAAAATCATCAAAATGTCCACATTTCTGAAAGCAATTTACAGATTTAATGTGATCCCAATGAAAATACCAATGAAGTCTTCTGAGATCTAGAAAATATGATGCTAAAATTCATCTGGAAACACAAGAGACCCCAAATAAAAACAAAGCTGGAGGCATCGCATTACCAGATTTTAAGACACCCTACAGGACAGTTATCAAAACAGCCTCTTATTGGCACAAGAATAGACATGTAGATGGAACAGAATAGAAACCCCAGAAATCAATCCACACATCTACAACCAACTAATCTTTGACAAAAGAGTTAAAATCAAACCCTGAAGAAAGGACAGTCTCTTCAACAAATGGTGCTGGGAAAGTTGAATCACCGTGTGCAAAAGTATGAAACAAGACCCCTATTTTAGCTTCTGTATTGCAAAGGAAACACTCAACAAAGTAGAAAGATTGACAGAATGGGAAAAAATATTTGCAAACTATGCAACTGATAAAGGATTAGCATCCAGAATCAAAGAGCTCAAGAAACTCAACAACAAAACAAACAATCCAGTTAAGAATTCGGTAAAGCTCTTGAACGGGCATTTTTCAAAAGAGGAAATTCAAAAGGCCAACAGACACATGATAAAATACTCAGGATAACTAGCCATCAGGGAGATGGAAATAAAAAACACAATGAAGTTTCATCTCAACCCAGTTAGAATGGCTCTCACACAGAAATCAAAAGACAATAAATGCTGGTGAGAATGTGGAGAAAAAGGTACCCTAATCCATTGTTGTTGAGAATGTAAACTAGTACAGCCATTGTGGAAGACAGTATGGAGATTCCGCAGAAATCTGACAATCGATGTACCGTATGACTCAGCCATCCCACTCCTGGGAATCTACCCAAATGAAATGAAATCAGCATATGAGTTATCTGAACCCACATGTTTATTGCAGCTCAATTCACAATAGCTAAGATACAGAATCAACCCAGGTGTCCATTAACCAATGAGTGGATTTAAAAATGTGGTACCTATATACAATGGAATACTGCTCAGATATAAAAAAGAATGAAATCTTGTCTTTTGCAACAAAATGTATGCAATTGGAATCCATATGCTTAGTGAAATACACCAGTCCCCAAAAGACAAACATCATATGTTTTCCCTGATCTGCGGTAACTGTGTGTATTTTTCAAAACTGGGTAATCCATACAGGCATACAAGATATATTCAGTAACTGGAAAATTCAGTTAAAATGCCTTCTGCCAAAAAAATACTGTTCACCTGCATGATTGTCTCAGGACCACAATTTCCTCATTCAGACACATCAAAAACGGTGAGTATGTTAATGGAGACACGTGCAAAGTGATACAAATTCTAAAAGGGTATGAATTCTTCTCATCCCATGATTTGGCAGTCATATAGAATTTGGCAGCTATAAAAAGAATTCCTGATTTCAGAGTGCAAAGGAGAAAAAGAAACCTTGTTATCACAGAATTAACCAAAGCTTTGTGATATATTAAAGAATGTCAGACAAGCAAAAAATATGTGCATTCAAAAACAAATATAATTTCCTCTTGAAGAAGCTTATAATCTCTATGATCATTTTCCACCTATATCTTATCAATTCATAGCAGTCATGATTTTAAATAGGCTAACTCTTAACTCATTCATATAACAATAACAACAAATTCCACTTGACTCAAGATGGCTTACTATGATACTGGTGGCACAGGATACCAAAAGATAGACCTAGTAGCAGCTCCTGAATTTTTTTTTTAAACACAAAATCTTGAAGACGAGTCGGGGACATAACTATGTTTATCACAAAGAATTTCATAGACGTTATAGAAAAAGGAATTAAAAGATGATTTTCATTAAAAAGAAAACATCAAATCATACAGAGGGTCTGCAAAAAACTCATGGAAATAAGCCAGACTCAAAGACACAAATACTGCATGTTCTCCCTTATATGTAAGAGAAAATTTAAAAAAAAGGAAAAGAATTTCATATCAGTTTTGTTGCAAATATACTGCTTTGTCAAAGTACATTTTAATATTTTTGTCAAATTGGTAAGTACTTACTATTATAGTTTTACTGACGTTGTGACTATTCTAAAATTTTTGAGTGAAGGTGAATTTCCTTTCATTTGTTTATTGCTTACAGACCTTATGTATTTTCCTGCCAGGCCATGGTTTTTGTTGTTGTTAAACTATTTAGGAGAACCTGAACCCTTAGACTAGTATATAAATTAAAAATCTCAAATACAATAAAATATTAAGTGGAAAAAGAAAAAACTCATGGAGAATGTTTATGATGAAAACTTATTCATGGATTAAAAAATATTTATACCCAAATAAATTTAGCTCCATTTTCCACAAACTTTTTGAAGTACCCCCACAGAAGAATGATTCCGGCTTTAATGTACCTTTTGAAGGATGCAGTAATGTTGAATTATGATTTTTACAGACAGGAACAGAAACCGCATTCCAAAAAAATCTGGAGAGTGAACAAAAATACAGGGGCAGACTGCAAATTTCCCAGGACTCCAAATTGATGTAACTATGGTAAGATACTGTTACAAATCACAGTAAATTCTCACTGATCTGGAAGTCACTAACATGGAAACATGAAGTTCACAAATTAAAGCACTATCAAGAAGGGAAGGGGGGGGGGGGAGAGAGAGAGAGAGAGAGAGAGAGAGAGAGAGAGAGAGAGAGAGAGAGAAAGGAGGCAGGCAGGGTTGGTTCCAGGCAGCAAAAACTACACTGTCAACAAAAATACATGGAAAGTCTTCAAAAAGCCCATGGGAAACACATATTATGAAAAATCATTGATTGGATTTACAAATGTTTGCAAATAAAATTATCTTTTAATTCAATTGTCCACCAACTTTAAGTCTCCTGGTAGATGAAGTCACTTTACTGAGGCGAATAGTAGTCAAAGCATATTTACTAGTAACTATAGTTAATCCTGTACCTGATCTGCAGAGGGGCCAGGCCATATGACTCAAAAATACCCAGCCTCGAAGTGAGATACACAGCAGACCCACAGAATGGAAGATGTCCTAAACAGCACTCTGGCCTCAGAATCAGCCCTTAAGGCATGCGGATCCGGCTGAAAAGCTCATGAGAGTATTTCAGGCATGGAAAGCCAAGACACTCTGGGGGAAAAAAAAAAAAAACTAAGTGAAAGATCTCCGCGAGTGAGATTCCAGTGGAAAGAACGGGTCATCAAAGAAGGAGGTACCTTTCTCTGAAGGGAGGAGAGAACTTCCACTTTGACTATGACCTTGTCTAAATATGATCAGAGTCGGTGAACTCAGGGGGCTTCCATAGTCTTGGCAGCTCATGACAAGAGCCTAGGGTGATTACTGATGCCATAAACAAGAGTGTCAATTTGTTAAGTCAACAACAGGAGTCACTGTGCACTTACTCCTCATGTAGGATCTTTGTCCTTAGTGTGCTGTACATTGAGATTTAATGCTATAACTAGCACTCAAACAGTATTTTTCACTTTATGTTTCTGTGTGGGAGCAAACTGTTGAAATCTTTACTTAATGTATGCTAAACTGATCTTCTGTATATAAAGAGAATCGAAAATGAATCATGATGTGAATGGAAGGGGAGAGGGAGTGGGAAAGGGGAGGGTTGCGGGTGGGAGGGATGTTACTGGGGGGGGGGGAGCCATTATAATCCATAAGCTGTACTTTGTAAATTATATTCATTAAATAAAAGTTAAAAAATTTAGAAAGTAGAAAAAAAAAAAAACCAGCCTCGATTCCCTCATGCTTCTTGTCTAAGAGATATAGAACAGCAAGGAGCAAAGACAATATAGGGGCGGGCGCCGCGGCTCAATAGGCTAATCCTCCACCTGCGGCGCTAGCACCCCTGGTTCTAGTCCTGGTCAGGGCGCCGGATTCTGTCCCAGTTGCTCCTCTTTCAGGCCAGCTCTGTGGAAGATGGCCCAGGTCCTTGGGCCCTGCACCGCATGGGAGAAGCTCCTGGCTCCTGCCTTTGGATCAGCGCGGTGCGCCGGCTGCAGCGCGCCGGCCAAAGCGGCCAGTGGAGGGTGAACCAACGGCAAAGGAAGACCTTTCTCTCTGTCTCTCTCTTCACTGTCCATTCTGCCTGTCAAAAAAAAAAAAAATTTAAAAAGACCACATGGGAGCATTCAGGAACATGGATTACAGGGGAGCTGAGAGAGAGAAGCAGGAGTGCACATCTTAATAGAATTAACTTGACTGTGGAGGGTGAGGGAAGGCAGCTGGGAGGAAGCTTCCTCCAATCCAAGCAGAAGGAGCTGCAGAGGTGAAACAGGAAGGAAGAGTGGGAATTCATCACATCAGACCTGAAATTAAGAACAAGCTCATTCATTAGAGAACCAAAGTGAACCATCCCAGCGGCCCTCAACAGAGGAGGGAAGAGAGGTCAAAATGAGACTGGAGGAAGGCAGCAACCAGTCATTCCGACTGAGCACTGACTTTGCTCCAGTGACAAGGGAGCCATTCATGGAAGAAACTGAAGCAAAGATACGACATGAATAGATCCTTACTTTAGAATGATGGCTTCAGTGCATTGTGAAGATGGGAAACCAAAGTGGTAACTGGAAAACCAACATCTGGGAGATGAATCTGGATCAACAGGAGAAGAGGTAACAGTAGCCAGACAGAGGCAGTAGAAAAGGGAGCAGAAGGAAAAGAAGAGTCAGACGAACTTAAAGAAAATAATTTTGCTATCACTATTCATTTACATTGGATTGAACACTGAATTCCTGGAGCTGCCTGGCACTGGGCAAACAGAAGCCAATAAGATACAGAGTTGGCACTGAATGTTTGAATTCTAGGTGTGTTAGTCTGTGACACCCAGTCTGTTTCCAAGATGACATCTCACATAGTGGAAGAGACAGACAGGCCAATGGGTCTAGCATAAAAGGCCTCTAGCCTTTTCATGAAATCATGGATCCATTCATGAGGCTTTCTCCTATGAGTTAAGCACCTCCTAAATGTCTCACTGCTTCGAAGTTTTTATTTACTTATTTCAGCAACGGAGATGGGAGAGAGAGAGAGCTCTCATCCGCTAGTTCAGTTCCCAAATGCCTGCAGTGGTGCGCACTGGGCCAAGGCAGAACCAGAAACTCAATCCACATCTCCCATGTGGGTGGCAGGGACCCAGCTACATGGTCATCACCATCGCCCCCCAGGAAGTCAGAACTGGCAGGAATTTGCAATCAAGAGCTGGAGCTGAAGATGGAACCCAGGTTCTATGATGTAGGCATTCTAACTACTAGATGAAATGCCTCTCCCACTGGCCATTAAGGATAAATTAATGTATTATGGAGCACACATTCAGACCTTGGCAGGAAGACAGCAGGAGAAGTGGAAGAAAATCCTGATTTCTTAATAAGAATATAGCAGAACAAAGTGCTTAGAGACTGTGTCACCCTCTGCTTCCTGTACCAAGAAGGAAGACCAAGAAAATTATGTTCAAGCTGCTTTTCTGGAATAAAGAACATGCAGAGTTCGGGACTAACAGTCAAGTTAAAAAGTCTGCATCTAATATTTGGAGTTCCTTCCTGGACAGGTACTTCCTAACAGTCAAAAAAATTAAGTTCCTTGGCCTTGGCACAAGGTTGACTGCTAACACGTACGGAGGTCCGGTCTGGGGTTCGAGCTGAATGCCAGTGTTCAGAATCTTCCCAAGGCAATCTTTCCAGACTTCTCCACATTCTTCAAAAGGGAAGAGGCTCAGTGGGTTACAACTGACCGCAAATTTCTTTGACACACCTCCCAAGGAGAGGGGGGCCCATCTCACCTTCCCTTAAATCTGAGCAGACTCTAACCACACTGTCAATGGAATACGGCCAAAATGACTTCGCACCAGCTTCATGGTCATATCCTAATGAAACTACCAGCGTTCACACCCCGCCCCCCCCCCCCCAGAATATTCACTCCTGAAATGCAGCTGCTATGGAAAGAGTGCAACTACCTTGATAGCACCACGCTGTGAGAAGCCCAAGCCTCAGGGAAAAGCACACTAAGATAGCAGTCATGTGCAGAGTGAGGCCCCAGAGAAGTAAGAGGCTGCACATGTGTGTAGATACTATCTTAACCTTCAAGTGCATCTTTCAGCCTCAGTGTGGACCAAAGACAAATCACTCAACATCCTCACACAGGAAGTCATGGGGCCAGCGCTGTGGCTCACTTGGTTAATCCTCTGCCTATGGCGCTGGCATCCCATATGAGCGCCAGGTTCTAGTCCCAGTTGCTCCTCTTCCAGTCCAGCTCTCTGCTGTGGCCCGGGAGGGCAGTGGAGGTTGGCCCAAGTGCTTGGGCCCTGCACCCACATGGGAGACCAGGAGGGAGCACCTGGCTCCTGGATCAGCGCAGCGCCAACTGTAGCGGACATTTGGGGAGTGAACCAATGGAAGGAAGACCTTTCTGTCTGTTTATAATTCTACCTGTCAAAAATAAAAAAAAAAAAAAATAAAGGAAGTCATGAGTTACATAAAATGGTTGTTCTAAATCTAAGTTTTGAGACAGGGAAGCCACTGTTGTGTTAGCAGGTGAAGCTGCCACCTGAGGCACCAGCATCCCACATGGATGCAGATGACCCAATTGCTTAGGACCCTGCCACCTATGTGGGAGACCCAGATGGAGTTAAAGGTTCCTGGCTTTGGGCTGACCCAGTCCAAAATAGCTCCCTATTGTGGCTCCATTGTGGCCATTTAGGGAGTGAATCAACCAATGGAAGGTCTAACTTTGCAATCAAATATGGAAAAAAAAATTAAAATGTTTATATAGCAACAGAGGACTGGAATAAAATTACAAGTGAACTATAGAGAGAGTTTTTTAGGATACGGACCAAAAAAAAAACTACTTTCATAAACGGGTTGCAACTGACCACAAATTTGAAAACCAGTTTCAAAAGAATGTCCCCTTCACCTCAGTGAAGGCATACCAGCAACAAGAGACCTGGTCAATGACGGCAGGCATGATACAAACTAAGCCAAATAAATTATGCATAATAACAGCTTAGCTACACTTTGAAAACATGCATATGAAACACCTCAAGTTGCACTGGAGTTCACGACATTTCTGTTAACATCTTGTAACATGTTAATTTTAAGTGATTATTAACAAAGATGCCATCAACTCAAAAATTCTGAACTTTTTCAGTGACAGCCTGTCACTCATATTTAAGCATTGTTTCTGCTTTGCCTAATATATAAGACAACAGAAAGAGCTGGTAGAAAATGAATAACACATAGGCAATAAAAATAAATGGTCTTTTATTTTATTTGCCATGTAATACCAGATTAAGACTTTAGGAGAAAAACAATAGTACTTTGCAACTCCAATAAATTTTCCTCTATTCAATACAACCTTCCTTGTGAAAAATAATTAGTGGACATATCTGCAACAAATTACTGTGACCGGTTATATTAAAGTGCTACTCATATTGCATTTTAAGCTGGTTTCATCTAGTTTTAGGTTACTGTATTTACAATGTTCCGACACTAAGCTTTGTAAACAGTGTACAGAAAAGTCTTTCAATTCTGTATTCTGCCTTGAAAGCACCAAATATGGCCAGTTTCCTGTATCTGTTTTTAGAAATACTGTATTCAATAAAATGAAAATGAAGGCACATATACTTTTATATTTAAAAGACATACCATATATGTATAAAATTAGAGGCACATTTTTTATGTCATATTAATGAATGGATGGGAGTCATTTTCCCATTTTGCTACACAATCATTAGACTGTGTCCTGAACGTTCCCAATGTATTATTGCACATTTTTCAAAGTTAATACATATAAAGGTATCTTATTCTTTTGTGTCTGAGTAGCAAGATACAGTATGCTGTGCTGTATTTAAACACAACCCTATTCAATAACATTGGGAGGCGTCCGGTGTTTCCTCCTTTACCACTAATGTTATAATGAATTACTCCTAATATACACATAACATGAGCTACTATTCAATATATCTAGCAGTATAAAATTATGAAAGTTCTGAGTACATACATGTAACTCAGATACTCACTGAATCTTGCCTACATGGAGATACTGGTACAAAGTCAATTCTAATGGCAAGAGTTGATTTTATTTATAGGTATGATAATGGTATCAAATGTTTTAGACTTGCCATCGTCTGATAGATGAGAAGTTAATATTTTGCTGAGTTTTATTATTTTCTTATGAATGAAGAGCTACCTGTGCTCCTTATTCTAGGAATGCTCTGCTTATATTCTTTGTTCATTTGTAACTGAACGATAAGGTTTTTACCTTTTGCTTTCAAATAATTAAAGAAATTAGCTCTCTGGCTATAAAAGGAGTTCTACTACAAATTATTTTTCCCAAATGACATTGGTTGTTTTTAACTTCCTTATGGTGGCTTTTGTCATAAGAGTTTTGAAAATATGCTGAATTATTAACCTTCCCTTCTACACTGACACTTGTAGTTGTGGGGACTCCTTGACTGACTGACTTCAACATGTCTACTACTGTGCTCCACAAAACGCAAAAGACTTGACTTTGTTCAAATGTCATTAATAAAAAATAACTGCTGAGAAAACCTTCATAGAATAAAAATGTCTTTTAAGACCTTATTAATCATTTATTTCCAGTAACATGATTCAATGATAGCACTTTATTTTAAAAAGTTTCTGTATATAAAAAGTGCACTTATTTTGGGAATACTATGTAATGTTTTATCACATGGATCCATGGTGCAATACTCAATCAGGTAAATTGTCAGGGAGACAATTTCTTTACACTAAACAATAGAATTTAACAATTTTTGATGATGTTAAATGTTTTTAAATAACTGTTATGAAAGTTTCTGAAGACAGCAAGGACCAATCAAGCAATTAACTTTTCTTTACATTGACAGCATCCAAAAAATTGCGGCTTCTAGTTTTTGAAGAAATATATCAAAAATTAATACCATCATCACCTTATTGTCAATAGAACCAAGGAACTTTCTTAAAATTTGTATTTAATGAATGCATTTCTACATAGAAACAACTTTAGGAATACAGTGGTTCTTTCCCCGTTACCCCTACCCTCAAGCTCCCATCCCACCTCCCTCTCCCATCTCCTTCTTCATTAAGGTTCATTTTTAGTATGACTTTATATGCAGAGGGCCAACTCCATGCTAAGTATAGACTTCAACAATTTGCACCCATGCACACACACACACAACATATAGAGTACAGTTTGGGGAAAGAATTTGCAGTCGATTCTCATTACAATTCATTATGGACAGAGGTCCAACATGGAGAGCAAGTGCACAGTGACTACTGTTGTTCCTTTAACAATTAACACTTTTTTTATGATCATCCGAGGCTCTTGCCATGGGCCACCAAGGCTATGGAAGCCTTTTGTGACCATAGACTCCAACAGTATTTGGACACGGCCATAAGTAAAATGGATGTCTCTCCTCCCTTCAGAGAAGAGTGTCTCAAGGAACTTTTTGTTTCTATCTATTTTTTTTTCTTCCTAATTTATTTACTTGAAAGGCAGAGCTACAGATAAAGAGGGAGGCAGGGACAGAGTGAAACCTTCCATCCTCTGGTTTACTCCCCAAATAGCTGCACTGGCCAGAGCTGGGCCAATCAGAACCTGGAGGCTCTTCCCAATTCACTCATATAGTTTCGGGGCCCAAGCACTTGGGCCATCTCCCACTGCTTTCCCAGACCATTAGCAGAGAGCTGGATCAGAAGTGAAGCAGCTGGGACATAAACCACTGCCCATATGGGATGGTGGCACTGCAGGCTGTGCTTAATCTGGTATGTCTCAGCACAGGCATCTAGTTTCAAATTTTAAAAATAGGAGAGGGAAGAGGAAGAGGGGTGGGAGTGCGGGCAGGATGGTGGTTACGTGGGAGCAATCACTATATTCCTAAAGTTGTATTAGGAAAAGCATGAAGTTTGTATTCCTTAAATAAAAATTTTCTGGGGGAAAAAGAAATCAAGACAATTTCTTGGGGCCAGCAATGTGGTACACAGAGGGTTAAGCTGCCGTCTGCAACACTGGCATTCCATGAGCTTGAGTTCAAGTTTTAGCTGCTCTATTTCCAATCCAGCTCCCTGCTAATGCGCCTGGGAGAGCAGCAGCAGCTGTGCAAAAGTGTTTGGCCCAGATGGAGTATGGCTTCCACTTAGCCCAGGCTGGGTCACTGTGGCCATTTGGGCAGTGAACAATTAGATGGAAGAACTTGGTCTCTCCCTCCAACTCTGTAATTCTGCCTTTCAAATAAATATTTTTAAAAAAAGGCGGGGCGGGGAGACAATTTCTTTCTTTACACTAAACAATAGAATTTAACAATTTTTGATGATGTTAGATGTTTTCAAACAACTGTTATGAAAGTTTCTGAAGACAGCAAGGACCAATCAAACCAAGTCAACATCTGGGAAAATCTACAGTGGATCACAGCTTACTTACACATTTCCTGTTTTCTTTCCATTATGTACTTGAATATATAACCTTGAATTTTACAGATGAATCGACTGATTCATTTTAACATTATAACATCACCTTCCTGGATCAGCAACTATAGAACTGCAACCTGATCTTAAGGGTTGCTTACTTCCCCAAATATTTATATATTTTTGTAATCCCCTTTTGTTGGACACTATAGTTTTTATTTTCATGGAATACTAAAATCACTTTGATGTATTCTTATGTACATATATAACTATGCTTGCACTGTTTTGTTATCTTCAAAAAATTCAAAAACTGGAAAACATACCAATTTTAACATTTTTTAGACTGTCCTCCAGGAAAACTGTCACCAGTTTACCTGTGACTACCTGCATTCATTTTACGTGTTCATGCCAAAATCAGCACTGGTTATCAAATATGTTAATCCTAAAAGGGAAAAAAAATGGTATTTCCCTATTTTAGCATGCACTATCAAGAGTTTAAAAAATAGAATCAAACCCTCATGTCCAATTCCACCAACGCAAACCACCTCTCACTGTAGACACGGGCCTGAAGGTTGTCCACAACCCTGGAAGATGCGCAGCTAGTGCATTCCACCCTTTTTAGCTGGTGATTCCATCATGCCATGAACTTTTTCCTTCTTGGTGGATTACAATCCTATGCACGTACGGGTTGAAGAGCAGGGTTTGGCCCTGCAATCTTCAGGAACAACACGGGTAGGGTGTCTCAGATGTTCATGTATGGGAAGGAAGACGCCGTGCTGATGTAGTGTCCCATCCCACAGTTCTTCAGTACTTTTCACAGGTATGTTTCAGCCCGCGAGCTTTCATCGAAGGATATCAAAATGTGACCGTAGTGTCTCCCCTGCCAGGGACAGATACAGTTCATATCGGAGTTCCCTTGCTTTAAATACTACTGTCAGGATTATCACTGAAATCTCTATATAAGATCACCTCCAATGCTAAAAAACGATCTACTTAAAAAGGCACAGGACTTCTAGGTGAGTAGGTTGAGCAGGAAAAAGAAATGAGAATGAAATTTCAATGGTGTTTTGGGGGGCGGGCGGGGAATATTCTCAATGGTTTGGAAGTGGGGCCTCTATTAAAAGCACTTGCACATGTGTGGATGCCGGCAGCTAATTTTCAGCCATCAAATGCATAAGTGTATTTATGCTGTTTTCAACTTGTCTGCTTAGACAAGGCTAATTACATATATGAACATTCTGTTGTTTAAAGCCAGTGGAAAGAAATACCCTCACCAGAATAACTTGAAATCTCAAGACATAAACCTATTTGAAACAACCTTTTAGGTATTTTTAGAATCTTTTCCCATAAAATGAAATATAAACATTGTCTACCTACTGAATATAAGGGGTTCTGCTGAAAACAAAAACCACAATGAGCTGCAAGCTTTTGATAATCACAAAAGAGACTGCATAGATTTGAAATCTAAACAAAAAAAGCATTTAGAGAACAAGTTCTCACCCATTTTTCTCAACAGGCTGCATACGATTCTCCCAATTACTAAACTATGATTCTCACTTCCATCAGACACAGAAGGTGGGAACATAGGAAATTTGACCATTTCTAAATAATCATGCCAAAATTTGTACAAGTATGAACTGCTTTTCAGAGTCAATTTTGACACAAGAAATTTTGAAGTCAAAATCAGGAGGGCTGAAAGGTTTATTTTCCCCCAGCGTTTTGTAAACATATTAAGTTTTGTACATTTTTGAACTTATTAATAGAAATTATTAATTCACTAAACACATATTGATAGAGCCTTTAGGATGTGCTAGGCACTTTTATCGAAGATACAAAAATGAATCGCCTAGACAAAGACACCAGCCCCCACAGGAACGTACTTTAGTGGAGGCACCAGACTGCATTGAGTTTTTGCGTATCTGTTTTCACCTAACTTAATCCTGAGACAGAACCCCACTGTGTGACTACACTACAATTTCCTTATCCATGCCCAACTTAATGGATGATTGAATTACTCCTAGTGTTTCTATTACACACACTTGTATGATAAGCATTCTTGTACGTACAATTTGGTGCCCAAGTACAAGTTTTTCTGGAACTCTAGCAGTTTCTAGATTCTTTCTGAAGGTCTAGAAATTGAAAATGCATCCATCGATAATGCAAAACCTGTTGCATGCTTTGTTCACTGACACTGCAGTGTTGGTGTAAAAATCAAGGGTGTGTGAAACTTGCTGCACTGCTGCACAATTCAAACAAAGACGCCCAACTCTCACAGTGATCACTATCTTCTCCCATCATAGGTGCAGTTGGGTCCTTAATGACAGTAAAAATCATTAGTTTTATTAGGCATTTCCCTTGGATATCTTTTTAAAAATGTATATGTATGTGTGTGTGTGTGCATGTGTGTGTATAAATAAAGATGTTCAGAGGAAAGAGCATTTAGCCTATTAGTTAAAACGTCCAAATCCCACTTCAGAGGATCTGGTTGCTCCCAACACCAATCCCTGATTCTAGCTTCTTGCTAATGCAAACCCTGAGGGCAGCCATGATGATCAAGTAATTTGCTCCCTGTCACCAACTTCGAAGACCTGGATTGTATTCCTGTTGGACTTCTAGCAGTAATGGATAATGGCACTCACGTTACCTGCTGTCCAAATCCTGAAGGAATCACATCCCAAAGTTAAGAGAACAAGCTCTTAGTGGAGGAAAAAATTAAACCAATTATGCTATCAACAAACATTTTAAGCATATGTGGAAGAGAGCTTCCACCTCACTTCTGAGAATGCACATTAGCTGTAAAAAAAGAAACTATGCATGTGTTTTTAATATAGATGACTAGGGAATGTCACATGTCCAGCATCACATATGCAACGTCCTTCTCCAAGTACAACAAAGTTGTTTGCATTTGGTTGTGAAGCCTCTAACAGAACAGCTGGACGTACACACTACAAACCCAATTCATGGGCACAGGATTGGCTGCAGAGCCACTGCAGCTGCTACTCATGGGCCCAGGCTCTGTGCTGGCAGTCTGCCACAAAGAACCTTCCTCTGCTTCAAATGCACTGAGTATTTTATCTTGTCACAATTGATGCAACCTGTTGATCGCATTCACATTACAGGACTCGCGGGCCATTTTACCAAACATTAAGCTGTTCCTCACTATCCTTTTAATAGTGGTGAGCGTTGCTCTTGCATTTGCCCAAATTTAGTTCAACTTTTGCCAAGCTTCAATTAACCTAGAGAGTAATGGCTGATGCGCTGTAACACCTAAATTGTCTCATCTGCATTGATGTATTACATGACTCTGAAGAGTTCTGATGTGGATTCACAAAAACAAACATAAGATAGAAAAAAGCCCACCATTGACACCAACAATCACCAGAAAGGGGCAAAAAAGTGTATATGAGGCAGTAGTCAGGTTTACTGTGCTGTCCCTCCCAATGGTGACGGTCATTGGAACAATAATGGAAGATTAACATTTGGAACAAAAACTATGTGAAATCAAAATGAGCAACTCATTCCATTGTACAGTCAAGGCCATGAGACAAGTCTTTCTAATGTTTGGTTGCGCTAAACACCACACATGGCAACTTCAAACTTCTTGCATATATAAAGCTATAATATAACACCAATTAAGTAGTAGTCACACACATACTTTTAATTCAAGGTTTTTTTCCTGAAGATGCTCATTGATAATTTTTCTCTTCAACATTCTCTGCATTTTCTTCCGACAAGCCCATTCCAACTTTAGTTCACGTACTTACTGTGAAAGCACATACCGAAGGAAGCAGAACAGTTTGCCTATTTGAAGATGAAGTTTCACTTGAAATCCTATACATCAAAGCTTTACAAGGACTCTCCCAAGACATTCATGGGCAACACTCCTGCATCTTCTGGGGTGTCCATTCCTTTCTACGGGATTAAATTGTCAATTACTCACTGTCATTTAAACAGTCTCTATCTTATCTCGTGGGCAAATCCACTGGAGGAATGCCACTGCCTCCCACACAGCACTTCTACGTCATAATAGTATTCTGGCTTCTATTTAAGGACTTGCCTTACCCTGGAGCTGGAGAACATGTCTCCCATCCCCAGGGGGAGTGCACAGAGTAGAAACAAGGCACTAGGCAAAGCAAATGGCTTTTGCATTTATTTTTTTCTCCTTCAGGAATTTCAGCATGCTAAAGTTTGCTTGGGATTAATCCAAAGAAAATCATGCACCAGGACCCAGGAGGTTAAGACAGACTGCTATTTATAGACACGTCCAGACACTATAGGCCACTAGAAATTAAATGTGCAAATCTTCTTTATCTTTCAACTGCTTGGTAGATGCTCTTCATAAAGAGATGACTCTGCTTTTTAACTTAATTTTTTTCTGTCAGTTCTGTATTAGAATCATAAAAATCCCTGTTCCTTACTTTGGACATTATCCATTTTATTAGGCACTTTCATGCATGAGTTTTTATTCGGTGGTTGAGGTTAAAAAAAAAAATCTAAAATGTGTTTCATATCCTTTAAATTTTTGTGAGCGCTCAGAACATTTAAAATAAAAGTTTATAGCAAAGCCAGAGATATAAAGTGGACATCGTGTGTTTCTGAGCACAGGGCTAGTCACTCTTCTCCCCATGCCTGACACTGTCAACGATGATGAAAATTCCTTTCCTGCATATAAGAATTTTTTTTAGGAAAAAATACATTTATTTATTTGAGAAAGAGAGAGGGGGTGGGGAGGGGTGAGGAGGGATGGGGAGTGGGAAAGCTCCCATCTGCCAGTTCACTCAACAAGCAGGGACCAAAGCCTGGCGCTGGAAACTCAGGGGAGGTCTCCCAATAGGTGGCAGGCACCCAGTCCATTTCAGCCAGCACGGATTCTCCTACCCCCCCACCTCCCCACCCCCCTGAGTCTGCATTAGCAGGAAGCTGGGGTCAGGAGCTGGCGCTGGGTTTCAAACCCAGACACTCCACTACAAGGCACAGCGGTCTTCACTACTGGTCCAACCACCTGCTCCAGAAATCCCTCTTTAAATTAAAATGAAAATGCAGTCAGGAATTTACTAACGCTGACATGTCATTCCAAGCAGAGCACATGGCAAGAGTTTTATGTCTAGAAAAGTCTAGAACAAGAAGAATCACACAGTAGGAAGCTTTTTTCTGTAAGTCCTCTTGGAAGGGCTCAAGTACTCTGCAGCAGGCACTTTTTCTGCCGTTCTGTGTCAACTTGTTTTTTCTTTTAATGCGAGTGAGGAGGGTCACGGACAATTCTCAAAAAAAAAAACAACTTATTAAAGGAAGACACAGCAGGTCAGGAATCAACGCGGGCATTATGAAATGTAAATAGCACTGACTACAATCAAATATAATTAGATTACAAGCTTTCTTTCCAGCTCACACATGGAATAAAATGTCCATTTTTAGGTCAATGTCTGTGATTGAGCAAATTCAGAAGTTAATATATAGATTAAACTTTGCCATATTTGAAACATTACATATAATTGAGTTTTACCATGTAACCCTTTTTGGCATTTACTACTGCAAACCCATTACCCAATAGGCCAGAGGCATGAGAAGATCACCATTACATTATTTCAACACATACACACACACACACAAACACACACACGTGACTTATCTAAGTATTAATACTTTTCCAAGCTATTAAATGCTAATATAATATGGAAATCATCTCATTTTTAAACTCCCCATTCTTAATTTTCTGTCCCCTGGACCCCATGTAACATTTCTATTCTTTTGAAAGATGAAATATAAATGGCTTGAGACATCATAGGACTGGATAACCATTCAATAAAGCCAAAGATGCAGTGCAGTAAACCCCTTTATGAGACTGTAGTAGTTGGAGATGAAATTGTAAATGGGGAAGTGAAGATTGCTTTGATTTAGAAAATCGTTGCCATTAAGCAGTTTACAAAGAGCCTACTGTTTCTGCATCATTATCCACAATGTGTCAAAGTCAGCATTTTCACAATATTTAAAGCACTCCCAACTTCCTCATAAATATCATTTATACTCCTGCACAGCCATTCAGCATATCAAGGGGCATCATTCACAGTCTGCTGTGTAGCACACCATTTGTTAGGTCCGGCACCCCGAGCCTATGCATGCGAACCTGAGATAAAGATATGAAAAGGAGAAGATTCTCCCCAAGAGGAATCACGGAGATCATGCCATTTTACTGCTAAATTTGACCCAGGACCCAGGCCACCGCATTTCTTTGTGTGGCCAGTAGCCCCAGGGCTCAGCTGGGCCTTGTGTGTGCAGCAACATCTTGCTGGCTGGCACCGTGGCTCACTAGGCTAATCCTCTGCCTTCTGGCGCCAGCACACCGGGTTCTAGTGCCGGTCGGGACGCCAGATTCTGTCCCGGTTGCCCCTCTTCCAGGCCAGCTCTCTGCTGTGGCCAGGGAGTGCAGTGGAGGATGGCCCAAGTCCTTGGGCCCTGCACCCCATGGGAGACCAAGAGAAGCACCTGGCTCCTGCCTTCGGATCAGCACGGTGCGCCGGCCACGGCGGCCATTGGAGGGTGAACCAATGGCAAAGGAAGACCTTACTCTGTCTCTCACTGTCCACTCTGCCTGTCCAAAAAAAAAAAAAAAAAAAAAAAAAAAAAAAAAAAAAATCCTGCTACCGAGAAACTCTATTTTAGATGAGCAGGTGTCTCATGGACCAGCAAGGCCATTCATTTTTATTTGCTCTTTGTCACAAGAGACTTCCCCATTTTTAACAAAGCAGAACTCAACCTAAAATGGTGTTTTCCTGCCTCTGTACCCATGTAAATCCCAGCAGAGCTATTTCGAGTCACTGCCTCCCACAGACGCTGGTCACAGCTTCCCTGAAATTCTCTAGTGTTGGCCAATCAAACTGACTTTGATAAGCAACCTTCAGTAGAATTCAGATGGGTCCTTTATGAAATTCTTGTCTCCAGTCTTTGAGGACACAAGTCCTACAGGGTGATAGGGAACCAAATGCATTTATGTTCAAAACAGCAAGGCTACAGAACTGTAGGAAAAAGTGACTTTTTGTTTTCAGGTCTCTGCAACAGAGACTACCCTAGATGAGATGCTTACACAAGATAAAAGGGAATCACTTATCAAAGAAGGATTTTCATTTCTTCATTAAAACTGTCATTCTTCGAGTAGCGAATGTCACAGTGTCATGTGCTTAAAAGAAAATGCCAAACCGGGAAATCATTCCCAGATAAACGGGTAACTACTTCTACCTCATAAACATTCTTTCAAAAAATCAGGGAAAGACTAAAACCTCAATCAAAAAATAGGTCACAAGTCATTCACCAAATTGAAAAGACTGTCATACAAAAAGTGTTCAATGTTAATAGTGATCCAGGAAATCAGATGTTTTACAAGATATTTATCATTTGCCTAACAGAGTAACAGAGATTAAAATAGAATGATGACTTCTAATGTCTTGGAGTTCCTGGCAAAATCACTATAACCCATGAATTGTTGAAAGATTATTTGGCAGCATATCTCAAAGTATTTTAAAATTTTAACAGCTGACCTAGGAATTCCACTTTTAAGAATTAGCCCAGGGGCCAGCATTGGCTTAATGGGTAGAGCTGCCACCTGACACTCACACCAGTTCGAGTCCTGGCTGCTCTATTTTTTTTTATTTATTTTATTTATTTGAAAGACAGTTACAGAGAGAGGTAGAGACAGAGAGAGGTCTGCATCCCTTATGTAACTGCCTGGGTTCGAGTCCCAGCACCACCCCTGGGTCCCAGCTTCTTGTAAATGCTCACCCTGACACTCAATTGATGGCTCAAGTAGATGGGTTCCAGACACCTCAAAGTGAGACCCTGACTGGGTTCCTGGCTCCCTCTTTTGGCTTGGGCTAGGTCACTGTAGGTATCTGGGGTATGATCCAGCAAATGAGAGATCTGTCTGTCTCTGTCTCAATGTCTTCTTGTCTCAAACACATAAGCAAATACGAAACACAAACAGAGGTGTAACTTAAAGTACGACCTCCCCATTTGAGGCAGCAAAGAAAAGGGAGTTGGGCAGACTGAAGGAGAAACCTTGTTTTCTGACTCCTCACTCAAAACAACAATGTGCACCTTGATGCTGGCTAATAGTTCCCTGAAGGGCGGCCTTCAGATAGCAGTGGCCATCTCACCCGGGAGCTTGTGGGAACCCCACCTTCTTTGGCCTCACACCAGAGCTGTGGGGCCAGAGGCTGCATGTGGACAGAACCTTCAGGGAACCACTGCTCCCAAGACTGGTTTCCAGTTGCCCAGAATGTCACAGGACTGATGATAGAGGTCAAGTGTCACAAGGTCTGCAGCCATGTTTGCAGCAGCGTCACCTTCTCCGTGGGATACAGGCAGAGAGGGAAGACATCTGGTACACGTTGTGCACGTGGAATCTAACTGGAGGTCCTACAACACAATAGGCTGGTGCTCGGGTATGTGGGCTTTCACTGATCATCATAGGTTGTCTTTAGGCCAATGGTTTGCATCAATCCATGGAACACCACTCTAGACATCTTCAGCATTGAATAAATGGTGGTATGGCAGATCAGACATCTACCCAACAACGTGTGAGCAAAGGCTTAGTTTTCACAAA
This sequence comes from Oryctolagus cuniculus, assembly GCF_964237555.1. Taxonomy (NCBI): domain Eukaryota; kingdom Metazoa; phylum Chordata; class Mammalia; order Lagomorpha; family Leporidae; genus Oryctolagus; species Oryctolagus cuniculus. The sequence continues at coordinate 85,316,606 of NC_091433.1, read as the reverse complement.
CCAAACTGGTGGCTAGTTTTGATTGCACCCCAATTATCAGCAGACAACTGGCTCCCGATAGTGGATCTGAGGGTTGTCATTTCCCCAGACAAACCACAGCAGCCCACGCCCACCATCTTGTAAGTCAGAAGGTGACACAGCCGACAGACTCATCATGTGGTCATTCAGTAGAGAACCAAGTCCCACACAGTGAATAAGCATTTGGGGAAGGAAAGGGCTCTTCCCAGGTTCAGTCTGTCCCTGAGGCAAGCTCACATCTACCCAAGATTCTAAGGTCGCACGGAAGCTCAGAATTCATACACCCTGACTCACTCAACTGTGTATTGTTTACAAAAATTCCTATAGATGAGCTCCACTGGTCCCTGAAGTTCCATGAAGAACTCTGTTCAGACATCAGATAACCTGGGAAGAAATCACTTCGGTGCTGCAATGGTAAGTTAAAGTTTTCAGAACAGTACAAGAGAGCAAAGAGCTGTGAACTAACAGGGAAAATTATAAAATCTATAGTTAGTCTACAATGTTAATACAGCCATTCACATGACAGTAAGACAGTAGTATTTGACACTTTGTCCTATTCTCCCTGTAGAAAACAGAAAATTGTTGCATAAACAATTCACACATCTTTTTAAATGCTTTTGGTCTCAGAAAGCTGAAAAACCTGTAGTTGTCTCATTTTTAAAGTATTAGTTGACTGCCTCAAGTTTTACTACTGATTTCATTTGCAGAAAATAGTTGTCACACCTCCAGTCACTTGTTAGGAAGATGCTTAGTCATTATTTCTCCTATCAAAGATATGTTTTTTCTACCCAGTTATGATAACTTGCTTCTGAGTTCTTGTGTACAGATTGTATCCAGATGACAGAAGAGAAACAATAATAATTATCAATAAATAATAATCAATGGCTAATGGCATAGGAAATGATCACCTCAATCAATCTGAAGTTTGTCCTCTTTGCAAAAACTCCCCGGGTCACACCATCCTGAGTTTGGCTGTTTCCCTCACTCCTAACCTTACTTCCTCGACCTACATGGGTATCTGAGGGACAGATGAAGAACTGAAACCCAGGCAACCCCCTCAAAGAGAAATGTTATTGAATAGTCCTGTTTCCCACTTGGGTACATATTAAGAATGGGAAATAAATTCTCTTAAATTTGACAAAATCAATTGAGAATTTATAAAATCAAGACTAAATTAAAATGCGAAAAACACTGAATTATTCCACTTGTAGAAAATTGGTGGGATTTTTCTACTGAGCAGTATAGTTTCTGAAAATTGAAATCTTTATGATTGGTTTGTGTTAACAAAGAATATAGCTGAGTATCACAGACAGTTGTATTTACATTGGTCATAACCAAAGGTGGGCTCCCAGGTTCTAAAACCAAGTCCTTTTAAGGTAAGCAAGATGAGATTCAGGAAAACATTCCACTTTTCTGAAAATTTCTTTTCATCTCAGGTAGGTGGGATGTCAAGAGAATATATTTTTGGTCAAAATAATTTTTATCCACCTAATATCAGGTTTGAATATTCTGGCCCCTAAGTTTCATGATTAGTAATAAGTCACCAATGCTTTATGTCCCCTTGTATGGCTATTACTTATCAACTCCAAGGTCACAAGTCAGAGTCCTATTTGTTCTCCATGCTCTGTAAGCTCATATACACATACTCCGTTTTACTCCTAAGTGTCCTTCTCAAATAACAAACACATTGCAAAAACCGAAGCCATTAATTCTGGGCCGGGTCCCAGAGACAATGCAGAAACAAGCTCTCAGGAAGTGACAAGGGGAAGATTCCAAATCATTCCACGAACCACACACAGATACCGTCTGCAATCCCCTTTGGAACTTTATTATCTTCATCCATGCTTTGAAGCCCTCATGTGCACCCTGAAACACACCAAACCAGTGATCACATGTCACCAGGAAAGCAGCTAATTACACAGAATAAGCACAGCTCTGTCACATGCAGCCATTTGGCGTGCCATTCTTCTATCTGTCAGTCAGCAGTACATCTTCCATGACTCCATATGGGGTGTCTAACACCAAGGCACCCACTCCCAAGAAATTTCTGCTCAGAAATGCATATTCCTGCCACAAGACAGCTTTCTATACTGTTGTGACAAAGTGCTTTTGCATTATTTTCATGGGAATGGGGACTGATAAGGGTTCACTGGAAAACCCGCTTCCCCTCATCTTCTAATGCATCTCCAGTCTAATGCATTCCAGCCAACACCCACCCTCTCCTGCACCAGCACATCACCACTCCACCTTCGCAAACCCGCCGTGTGCTCTGTTCCTCATTCCTGTAATTCTCTTCCAACTTCTGATGCCCTGCAGAAGTCCTAGTTACCTTTCAAATGCCAAATCCAGCAGCCTTTTCTCTGGATTCTTCATTGTGAGCTTGAAGAAGAAACAGAAGGAGAGGAAGTGAGGAGTCTCGCTACATTCTGCCACTGGCCGAGCCACCGTGTTCACGGCTTGGTAATATTAAAAGTGACCGTGGCCGGCCCCGCGGCTCACTAGGCTAATCCTCCACCTAGCGGCGCCGGCACACCAGGTTCTAGTCCCGGCTGGGGCGCTGGATTCTGTCCCGGTTGCCCCTCTTCCAGGCCAGCTCTCTGCTGTGGCCAGGGAGTGCAGTGGAGGATGGCCCAAGTGCTTGGGCCCTGCACCCCATGGGAGACCAGGATAAGTACCTGGCTCCTGCCTTGGAATCAGCGTGGTGTGCTGGCCGCGGCAGCCATTGGAGGGTGAACCAATGGCAAAAGGAAGACCTTTCTCTCTGTCTGTCTCTCTCACTGTCCACTCTGTCAAAAAAAAGGGGGGGGGGACCGCATCACTTTTCTGTGATATTAGCCAAGGGGTGACTGATACTGAGACACTAGATGTTCTCTCTGTACACTTCCGTCTAGCCCAACATGCAGCACGCAACTTTGGTAAGTACTAAAGAATGAAGGAAGGAAGGAAAGGAGGGGTGGAGGGGCAGAGGGATGCCTCTCTATTTGCACAGAGCTTTGTAGTTCAGAGTAGACTTACAGCCTGATAGCAATACACGGTTCACCACAGCCAAGTGTGAGATCGATCTCATCACTTCCTGAAATTCTGTATCTGCCAACTCAGTTATCAGAAAGACATTTTTAGTGGTAAAGGGACAGTGTGACTTGTGATATTCAATATCCTTTACAAAGCGATAGTCGTTAAAATGCCCAAAAAGAGTGGCAGACGCAGCCCTTGGTACTTACAGAACTGTACCAACAGAACCAATACAGACTTACTCCCTGGTTGCTTGCAGGGGCTTAATTCTACACAGGCAAGGAATGGGGCTCAGGGAAGGAGGTCAGAAAACATTTTATAAGGCAGGACAAGGCTGCAACATGGAGAAGATGGGACGGGGTAGAGGTCAGATGCAGGCAAACAGCAGGGCAAAGCTTTGAACAAACCAGAATGTGTCTATAAGGTGAGGCAGAAGTAAAGCAGACATAAGTAAGAGAAGGGCGCCCAAACTCTGCTCACCCAGAATCCTGATCTGCCCACTCTGGCCTTGGGCCAATCCTGCAATGGGTATTTAGTACAAGACAAAATCTCATGGTCACTGGAAAAAATCAAAATAGAAGGTTTTTACCCACTGCTACCCTGGCTCAAATGATCTGGTTCTCAAATCCATCTGCAGGAGTCAAATACAGCCCCCTCTTGCTCACACACGTGCACACCACACAGTCAAGAAACAAACACTGGCAAGAATTAATATTGATGGAAGTTTCATTCAATTTTCAGACTCATATCAACTGCCCAGTACAAATGAAAAAAACAAAAACCCATGAACAGCAAATGTGATCATTTAGAAAACCAACACTTGCAATCTATGCGTGAGGCTATGTTCTAGTGAACACTCTGCTAAAGCAGAGTGCATCACCTTTGTGTTAAACAGTCCTTTACCGCCTCAAAACTGAGTGCACACACACACAGGCATTCAAAAGGCCAACGGATGAAAGCTGGTAGGTGTCACCTTGAGTTTTTCAAAATGGTGAGGTATCTCTAATGATGAATGCTCCACAATCATTTTAATAGAATCATTTGCATTCTGCCAACATGTTAAAGCAATGAGAAAGCCAAAGGCAAATTAAATTTTTACTGTATGCCAATCCATTTGGATAATGCAGAAATGAAATATTATCCCAAACACAAATATTTAATCACTTACAACTTCGACAGTAATAACTAAAAATATGATTACCACTTTGGAAAAACTGACATTAAGCCACCAGTGGACTTCCTTGGTGATCTGATTTGGGATTTTTTTTTTTTATTGAAAAACGAAAAAGATATTCTGTCTATATATGCATAAAATGAGTTTTTCACAAATTTTTCTAACAAAGATGATCAGATCTTGACTTTGAGAGAAAATGTTTATTCAAGTGACTTACTGAAGGGAGCAAAATTCAATGTACATTGCGTACCACACCAGAATACTAACAGCATTCGCCCACAGATTGGGGCGTAGTCTCTTAACTCGGTAGGCAAAGCTAATTGCGTTGCAGATGATTGCAAGCGGAAGTCAATATGTGTACATCATCCCAGCAGAGCCACTGAACAGGCTAACTGCATCCAACCCACTGTCTTATAACAATAACGGAAATACAGAGCCGGCACTGTGGGGTAGTGGGTTGGGCCTCTTCCTTCAAAACTAACATCCTATACTAGCACCACTTCATGTCCCAGCTGCTCCACTTCCCATCCAGCTCCCAGCCAATGACTTGGGGAAAGCAGAAGATGGTGCAAGTGTTTGGGTACCTGCCACCCATGTGGTAGACCCAATGAAGAGACCAGGCTCAGCCCTGGCCATAGCAGTCATCCGGAGAGTAAACCAGCAGATGGAAGACCACTGTTTCTGCCTGTAACTCTTTTAAATAAATAAATCTTAAATAGAATGTAAAGAGAACATTCTCTGTGACAGCAAGACCTAAACAGCATCAAATAGCCCCCGTCTGAGAATCCTCACAGAAGACTATCAATTTTTATTGAAAAGCTATTAGCAGGAATCTTGGAAACTGCTACCCCAAAATTACCCAAAAACCATCTCCTGCACACTGCTGGGTGTTAATGCTACAGTAAACGGGCAGAGCCAGGAGTTCACTGGACACACTGAGGTCTCCTCAAGTGTGCATCTGAAAAAGACCAAATTAAAATCACTCAGCAACTCAAGTCTGTGATGTATTACATCAGAATTGATAACCACTGCAATATTTCTAAATCATTACTCTCCTATAATGGGGTCAGCATTTCGAATATTACCCAGGGAAAAGCAGCTAGCCATATAAATAAGTAAATGTGTGAACAATGCAAACAACAGTCTGAATACAATAGTGCACAGTGTCAGTGGACACCAGTTGGTCACTAGCATCCAGCTGTGAGCTGAAAAGGCAAAAGCAGGTGACAAGTCGAGTGCAGCAGCAGAGTGACGTCACATACAGCTGTGCCGAGAAGGAAACTCTTCAACAATAAAACCAAAAGAAGAAATATCACCACGGCCTGTGCCTGTGCTTTGTGTCTGCCAAAACATCTCCTCCCAGCAAGGGTCCTCTCTAGAGTGCTACTCACCAGTTGAGAGGGAAAAACAAACCTGCACGCTGCTCACGTCTGGGCAGGTTTTGAGCAGAAACAGTGTGGGCAGTGCCCTGTTCACTCTGACGCTCTATCAGTGTGGACAGCCTGAGTGGGCAGCTCCATCTCCTGAAATGACAAACCTGATCCCCACGGCTGGTTCTCAGCAGTCAGACGGATAAAGGTAGCAGCACTGAATCCAGACTCCTACACAAATGCCCTAAAAATCTACCCCCTTTGCAGCACATACAAAATTATCCATAGACGTCATTTACTAGTGATTTCAACTCAACTTTACATGGTAGGGAGTGTCTGGATGGTTAAGGAAGCACCTTGTCAGGTACTTCCTATAAAAATGGATCTCTACCTCCCTATAAAAATGGATCTCTATCACCAACTCACTTAATGCATTATGCATTCTGTGTGTTTTAATGTATGAACAGTTGCTCAGAAAGTGGGAGCTCTCAATTTAACCAAGGGCTAACCGCTTATTATGCTATGGATTTCACTAGCTAATAGTCATGCACACACCTTATGTTACAAGTAAATATATCTTTCCAAAATAGTTTTTATTTGACCTATTAGATTGCATGATCAAATTATCATGGATTTTCCTGATAAACAAAACTTAGAAACTGTAAAACTAAGATGTCTTAAAGTACTAAAATTGCTAGCCTTAAAAAAATAAGATAAAATAAGTAAGATAAATAAAAATAAGATAATAAAAAATAAGATTTGGGATTTTTTCTAGAAGTTAGGCACAGGGCTAAGTGGTTCACCTGACTCATTTACTCCTCCCAAAATACTGCCCTTTATAGCAGGTAACAGGTCACACGACTAAAGCAGAGTCCTAAGTTAGCAGGTAGTACAGCAGGGGCTTACATCCCAAGAGTCACCATATGGTAGCATAGGATCCAGCACTCCAGTTCTAGGTATCTTCCCAAAACGTTTCAAGCATGTTGACACAAAGATCTACACATAAAAGTCTTTAGCAGGGCTGATAACTGTGGCACAGCAGGCTAAGATGCCATTTGCAACGTCTGCATCCCATCTAAAGTCCCTGGTTCAAGTCCAGGCTTTTGCACTTCTGATTCAGCTTTCTGCTAAAGAGTGCCCTGGGAGGCAGCAGATGAAGCTCCAGTGCTTGGGTCTCTGGCACCCACGGGGGAGACCCCACTGGAGTTCCAGGCAACTACATTTGACCTGGTCTAGCCCCATATACTGCAGACATTTGGAGACTGAACCAGAGGACAGAAGAGCTCTCCAATCTTTGTCTCTCCTTTGCTCTGTTTTTAAGAATTTTTTTAAGGAAATCACAAGGGGCTCTCTTTTTTTAAGATTTATTTATTTACTTGAAAGGCAGAGTTACTAGAGAGGAGGAGAGACAGAGAGCGCGCCCTTCCATCCACTGGTTCACATCCCAAACGGCCACAGTGGCCAGGGCTGAGCCAGGCCAAAAGCAGGAGCCCAGAGTTTCCTCCGGGTCTCCCATTTGGGTGTAGGGTCCCAAGGACTTGGGCCATCTTTCACAGCTTTCTCAGATGCATTAGCAAGGAACTGGATCAGAAATGAAGCAGCCGGGACCCGAACTCCATATGGGATCCCAGCATCACTGGTGGAAACTTAACCTACTAAGCTATAACACCAGCCCCAATAATTATTTTTAAAAGTCCAAAGCACTTCTACCTGTAATAACCCAAAAGTGTCCTATCAAATGGTCATCAATTGGTGAAATGATGAACCTTATCATATGCAGATGGAGTCAAAAAATTCAAGGCAAAAAATAAGTTTATTTTGGTTAAAAAAATTTTAAATCCATGGATAGATTTTTTTCATAATTCATATTTGCCATGAAGCTTTGGAAAACCCACCTTGTACACATTATGGAATAGTACTCAACAGAAAAACAAAATATGGACATGTACAATGAGGAGGAATTTCAAGATAAGCTAATGGGAGAGACATCTGACAAGAAAGAGCACACATGGTATGATTCCAATGTACAAATGTCTACAAAGAGCAAACCTGCATTGATGCAGAGCTGATCAGTCATTGCCTGGAAAGGGAATATATACAAAATCCCTCTCTAGGGAGGGATTTCACAGAAGAGGGAGGAAACTGTGGGATCACGGATATGCTCATGGATATGGTTTTCCAGGTGCCCCTGTGGTCCACACTCATAAAACTGCACACTTCAAAAATGTTGTTTATACTTCATAGAAAAATCTATACAGCCCAACTAAAAAGCTTGTATCCTTAACTACCACAGTATATATAGCATATATATATTAAATATATGTATAAATTTAATATTGTTTATTTGAGAGATAGAGTGAGACAGAGAGGGAGAGAGACAGAGACAGAGAAAGGCTTTCCATTTGCTGGTTCACTCCCCAAATGGCTGCAACAGCAAGAGCTGGGTCGATCCAAAGCCAGGAACTTCTTCCAGGTCTCCCACAGAGGTACAGGGGCCCAAGCACTCGGGCCATCCTCCACTGCTTCTCCAGGCTACAGCAGAGAACTCTATCCAAAGAGGAGCAGCTGGGACACAAACCAGCACCCATATGGGATGCCAGCATGGCAGGTAGAGGCTTAGCCCACTATGCCACAGCATGGGCCCCTCAATATTATTTATGAATTTTGAGGTTTTCTTAGCAAAAGAAGCATATTAACTTTCATCCAATGTTATTGTAGTGCAATTTCACTTACTGAATTCTATGATATAAAGGCTCCATTGATGCTATTTTTTTTTCCACCATACAATTATTTTACTTACTTATGCTATCAAGGGTCCACTGGCGTTGGTCTAATTAGTGCTTCTGTTACCTCCCTGAAAGTGCAATCCTTAAGGACAAATTACAGTTTTGATCAATCTGCACTGACAACGTGTGACCCCAAATGCATTGTTGTGTTCACTGGAGCCGCGTCTGCGTTTGCCCAGCCACCTCTGATGGCTGCAAGGTGGGTCCGCTGTGAATCTATTCCTTTCATCTGCTTTCTACAATGCCTGCTCTTTCAGTCTCCTGGGGTGTGAAGTTACACACACACACACACACACACACACACACACCCAAAAAAAAAATGGTAAGCAGAGAAGTAAAGGAAGGATCAGAAAGGTTTTATGCTGAAGGGGCCTCTGCCACACCTTTCCCACAGAGTAAAAGGCTCTGAGCATCAGTTTTACTGAAGTTGACGTTTCATTCACCTGCACCACTCAGGGCTGATGGGAGACTCTCACAAAGTGTCCAAGATCTGAACACTGGGAAATAGGTAATCTACCGAGACAGTTACAGTGCGACTTTCACATTTTAAATAGTAACGCATTCTATCAGTATGTGACAGCCTGTGGGAAAATGGAAGTAATGGGCTTATTTTGGTACAAAGAAATTTTGAAATGCACGCATAATTTTTCTTTTTAAGATACATTTTCCATTACCTTTTTGGAGACCCCTTGTGTGCATGTTCTAAACTAAACTGACAGTCGAAGCTGGAGCAGGGGGTCCAAGCTTTCTATTCTTGTAGTAACAGATGTACTCTGAATTCATGGTTAACAGAAATACTGATCATCCAACTTCTAAAAAACTTAAATGTGTATGTGCTGCCAACGCAAGCACAGAAAAGCCTAAATGTTATACAATATGAGGCAGTCACTTTAAGAAAAAGAACTACAAAATAACAAATGCAAAACTAAATCGGATTTGGAAGGGTCCGTATAAGGAAAGGGTTAAAGCTTGGATATTGTTAGCTTCATGGGAAATAGCCCTCTGAGCTCAGAGCACCTTGCTCACAAGGGCATCAGAAAGCCAAGACAAGCGATTCCAAGGTGGCTGCAAAGGTACACCGTGAAAACACAGTTTACGTAAGTACATACTGTATGTCCCCCCGCCCCGACTCGGAAGAGTAACCAAGATTTGAGGCTTGGGGAGGGGAGTGCCCATGTCTGGACCGTTCAGGGAGGGGTGAGGACCCAGCCATTCTCTTCTCAGACCCCTATACCCAGGTTCCTGCACCTCGAACTCGGCTCATCTCCTTCCAACTCCACTACACTTAACCTGCGAGGGTGGGGAAAGCCAAGCCTTCCATCCTAATCAGTGCTGGCCCAATTATCAAATTTCTGGGCCCACAAATAGTCTGGAGCTTTGTTGTGTTTTTCCCATGGCTGAGCTGCCCCTATACAATTGATACTTGATTGCATATAACTAATGGTTAGACCACCAATATTTGATGTCTGCAAACCAAATGCAATTGTGCCCATCCGAACTCAGCAAAGTGAACAGTGGCAATGACAACCAAGGAGCTGTCTCCAGCCGGCAAAAGTTCTGGTAAAATCTCTTCATTTCCAACAATGCTTCCACAGGCGTTACTGAAAAACAGAGGGAAGATATTTGCTTGCAGAACGGCTGCTGCTTTTGCTGTTATTGCTGCTACCCACACTGGAGCCTGGAAGATGTGTATTGGAGAATATTAGATCCCAAACTTTGAGAGTGAGCGTTTCATAAACCTGCCCTGCTGCGTGGCAGTGGGAAGGCAAAGGCCTGCCCGACACAGGCAGACTGAACACAAGCACAGAAAGTTAGCCGGCGCCGCGGCTCACTAGGCTAATCCTCCGCCTAGCAGCGCCGGCACCCCGGGTTCTAGTCCCTGTCGGGGCGCCGGATTCTGTCCCGATTGCCCCTCTTCCAGGCCAGCTCTCTGCTGTGGCCAGGGAGTGCAGTGGAGGATGGCCCAGGTGCTTGGGCCCTGCACCCCATGGGAGACCAGGAAAAGCACCTGGCTCCTGGCTCCTGCCATCAGATCAGCGCGGTGCGCCGGCCGCAGCGCGCTGGCCGCGGCGGCCATTGGAGGGTGAACCAACGGCAAAAGGAAGACCTTTCTCTCTCTCACTGTCCACTCTGCCTGTCAAAAAAAAAAAAAAAAAAAAGGAAAAGAAAGCTGAGCCTGCAGCACAAACGCTTATCTTCTTGAAAACCTGTAGGTTAGCAGACGTCTAGCATCACGCTGCGTAACCATAGCTGGTCTACTCCAGAAACAAAGTTTATGATTCTGTCCATCAACAGAGCAACCTCACGAAACCAGTCAAAAACCTAGATGTGCAGTGGACAGTTAAATATAAGGCACCTTTCTCTTAGAACAAGAGTTTTTATCAGATGTCAGTGGGAACCCAGAGTATTCATGACTGCAGACTGGAAAGGGTGGGGAAGAGAAGCCGGGCAATGAGTACCAACACAGACACAAGGTATACTTTCTAGTATTCCCTAGCATGTTACTGGGACTCTAATTCGCCACAATGCAGTCTATTCTGTAGAAAGAACTGGAAGAGAAGAGCTGGCAAGCTCTCAACATAAAGATAAGGCAATGGAAACGCAAGCTGGATGATCTGGTCAGTTTGTGCTGTATACATGTGTTGAACTGCTGCCCGGTACCTCATAATAGTGTACAGCTGTTACATGCTAATCAAAAAATTCTAACAAAGAGAAGAGTTCATTCCTTCAGGTAAGACAGAAACAAGTGCAACTGACATCGCAATGACCACCACCAAACACATCATCTACGGGACTGGCATGGTGCTCAGGACACACTGCTACCCATTGCCCCAAGAGCCTGGCAAAGGAAACACTGCTTTCCCTCCTCCACGTGTGGCAGAGAGGTGGAACCCAAACATCCTATCATTAGCAATGATGGAGCTGAGGCCGATTCCAAAACTTGCTCTCACTGTGTCAGGTGGTTCCATCAGGTTCTGTTCACTTTCGATTCTTCCTCTTCGTGAGCACTGGTTCCCAATGCAAAAACTTTATAATGATTCATGTATGCAATAGAGCAGACCTCAAAGACTGGCCAACATGCAAAGGTGGGCAAGACTGATACCGTAGGCTGGAGTGGCTTTCCCTTGCTCGGCCACTAAACCAGCAGATGAGCAGGAAAATGACACAAGAGTAGAGGGAAGTCAAGTGGCACAGCACAGGCGCCATGTTCAGGAGGTCGTCTTGCAGCCTTGTGGTTGCTGCCGCCTGCATGGTCCGAGCAGTGCACCCCATTCTGGGGCAGGTGAGCCTCATACCCCACAGCTGGCAGACAGTCCACATCAGTGCTCAGGGACGTATGAAATACCAGAGACGCCACTACCTGTGTCATTCACTCATTTGCTGTCACTTTTACTGGGCTCTTGAACGTACAGCAAACACAACAGCCTCATCAAATGAAGGCCCGGTGCTTTTAAACTAGTACCTAGGAGGGTACTTTGAAAAGTTTAGAAAAATGGAATTAAAATTTTATTATCGGGAGCATAGCAGGTAAAGCCACCACCTGCAGTGGCGGCATCCCACAGGTGTCTGAATCCTGGCTGCTTCTCTTCCAATCCAGTTCTCTGCTATGGCCAGGGAAAGTGGCAGAAGACGGCCCAAGTCCTGTGCCCACACGGAAGAACCAGAAGAAGTTCCTGGTTTCAGATCAGCCCAGCTCTGGCCATTGCGGCCATCTGGGGAGTGAACCAGTGGATGGAAGACCTCTCTTCTCACTCTCTCTCTGTACCTCTGCCTTTCAAATAAGTCTTTAAAAAACAAAGAAAACCTGATGGAGCTTATACTGAGAAATAAATTTACTGTGGTGCAAAAAAACTTAAAATTTATGCATAGTTTTTTCACAAAACACATTTTCCATGAATTCGTTGAGTTCATGAGTCCTCTTGAAGTTATGCATTTCAAAATATTCTGCATCAAAAACTTTAATTCCATTATCCACAAGCTTTCTGAAGTCCACTCCTGTTATACAGGCTTATGAATTAATCACTCATATCCACTCACTTTTCCTTTGTGACTACCTTTTCTTATTTTCTATCTCTTTCCTTTCTCTCTCTGCCTTTATTTCTGCCTCAAGAAATTCTCCTTTGGGTAACAATTCCAAAAAAAAAAAAGACTAACAGTATCTTAACTTAGCAAACAAACCAAGCCATCAACAGCAACCCCTTAGTAGCCCTAGGAAGCACTTAAAAGAAAGGGAAGGCAGCTGCATTACATTTTTGGCCTCCCTGGAGCAAAACACTTTAGAACGCCACACAGCTCTTCACTTATACAATCATTTTTAAACTCACTTATCACTTTATCCACATTTTGTATAATACAGCTAGAATCCACTTGAAAGCTAAAGCATCCGTGCATTAAGGAGGCCTGTCATGGTTCATATCGAGTTCAATTTTATAGGTTTTTTTAACTGCAGCCCCCAGCTACGCCACTCTATGGTAATCAAAGTCAGGCTCCTTCAGATCATCTTCTGCATATTTCAGATTTCCAAACTCAGGGTTGGAGCCTAAATGCATTTTGTTTTTCAAACACTCTGAAAAATGATAGAGACCCTGCAAAAACATATCTGGATTGGATCTAAATGGAATTATACCACTGCAGCTGAACTGAAGATCAACTAGAATAATGCAATAGCTATTTGCCCAATGACTGTGCTGCATCAGCCAGCAGTGTTGAATTATTTTTTCTCATCACCATTTCTGGTTGCATTCGCCAGCATTTAGAAGAGATCTTGGAGCCCACTTAACCCCTTCTCCCTCATTTTACAGATGAAGAAAATGGAGACCAGAGGTGATGTGAATTACTGAGGTGTCAAAGCGGAATGCAGAACAAATGTCATTCAAACCTTTGTCTTTTAATTACCTGCCTAGTGTTGGCTTCCTCAGAGTACTGCTTCATTCTTTTTTTTCCAATTCAAGCATGTACCGAGTAATTAATATGTGACAAATAGCGTACTAGATAATGGAAAGATAGATGAGCTAGGGTTAAAGACTTCAGCTATGAAAGAGGAATTAACAGTTTGAATTCAGCCTCCCTACTTGCTATGTCTATGACTCTAGAAACTCTGGACAAGTCACTTAGCATCTGTGAAACCTCAGACAACTTAACTATATTTCTAAAGGATAGGTGCCTCTTTTGACAGATGAACAATTGGAAAACTTACCACACAGGGTCTTTGGGCCAATTGAATAAAATCATGCAACTCAAGCACTCAGCATAGTATGTGGAATTCATTAAATGTTAGCTATGATTTTTTTTAAGATTTATTTATTTGTTGGAAAGTCAGAGTCACACAGAGAGAGAGAGAGAGAGAGAGAAAGTCTTCTGTCTGATGGTTCACTCCCCAAATGACCGCAACGGCCGGAGTGGTGCCGATTTGAAGCCAGGAGCTTCTTCTGGATCTCCCATGCAGGTGCAGGGGCCCAAGGACTTGGGCCATCTTCTACTGCTATCCCAGCCCATAACAGGGAGCCAGATTAGAAGAGGAGCAGCCAGGACTAGAACTGACGCCTATATGGGATGCCGGCGCTTCAGGCCAGGGCGTTAACCCGCTGTGCCACAGCGACAGCCCCAGTTAGCCATGATTTTTACAAGTTGAATAAAGCATTGTCTATACCTGCCCAAGCTCTATCAGAACCAAGTCTGGAGACAAGCAGAGAAACAATGAATAATCACAGGAATAGTTCAGGACAAGGACAAAGGCAGGTGGGAAGAACCAAGAGCAAGGAATGGCTGACAAGTTGCAAGTTTTCTCCATGTTTGTTTCATTTGTATTGTTTTGGTGTAGTGCTTTAACTGGTTTAGCTTGACAGTAAACCAACTCATGCCCCAATACAGGGAAAGGAGACAGGATGAAATATATAGGCACATCTGAAATAATGAGAAAGATGTTAGCCAGGAACACAAGTTAATAACAGCACTCAGCGCTGTTCTGGCTCTCATCCATTCTCTGGTCTCATTACAACCCCAAACTAATTTATTACTTCCAGCACTGACATCTAATTTTTCTATGATTTTCAGACACATCAACCCAATTAAAAGAAGGTAAAAAATTGGGAATATTCTATACCACCTACATTACCTTTATATACTGAAAGATTTTTTTTTCCAAATAGAAATATGAAATCCTTTTATATGACAGAAAAGGAACTAGAGTTCTAGAGATTACAACATAGTTGGAAAAAATAGTGCCTAGAAAGAAGACTGTTCCAAAGGCAAATTTTGGCACTGAATTTAAGTTATTTAACTTCTCTGACCACAATTTCCTGTAGGACAGAGAATAATATCTACACGATGGGTGCCGATGATGGTTAGAGAATGGTAAGACATGGAAGAGATTAAGCACACTAAAACAGAAAAGGGCTTCATTCCACAAATTTTTAAATGAAAAAAAAAAAAGTCACGAGCAAATAGTGAAGGAACTCTACAAAGTAACTTATCAGAACTTCAGAAAATATGACCGAGATAAGGGAAGAACGCAGGGATTTGGGCCAAGAAGGTGCGTGTATGAGAGAGAGAGAGAGAGAAATATGAATGTATGTGTGTACTTGGGGAACAAACAAAAATAGAATACTTCCAAAATGTATTATGAAAGGAACTGTTCACCTCCGTGGTAATATCCTCAACGATCCTCCTGTGGCCTCCCAGAGTAAATGCAGCTCCTGACGCAGACGGACTGTCTCAGAAGGAGGAGCTCACGCACTGGGCCAATCTTGCTTTATTAAGTTTATGTGTGATGTCTGAGCTGGTGTATTAAAATTCTCTCAAATTCGAGTTTTATCTGCCTTGGGGATTGCTATGTTATATCAGGAGGCCTGATATCAACAAAAGTTTATAAGAAAGGAGATTCATTGATATGTTTTTGAAGTGTAATTTAGGTAATTATTATAGCAGGAAGAAAATAAGAAAAGTTTGAAAATGCACCATGCCTGCAGTGATTAGTTCAGAAAGCATCAACTGAGCCTGGGTCTTTGCCCGGAAATGAAGTTTAAAAGTCTTCTCAAAGCCAAAGGATGGAGCCGATAATGAAAACACAAATAGCACCACAGATAATGATTTAATTTTTCCTGTCTCTGGAGAATAGGAGTCTGCATTGTCTGCAGAGCACAACTGTCATCACTCTGTGATCTCAATCATCTAATCCAAAAATCAAAGTCCCTGTGACTTTCCGAAAGGATTAGCTGACATTAATACACCATTAAGCCAGAAAAGAGGGTGGGGTAGGGCATAAATCAGGGTTAAAAGACATTTCTGGGGTATCTTTCCTTTAGGGTCTTAAAGTCTTTAACAAATACATATGATGGAACTTCAAAAAAAATTGGGGACAATGGAATTAAAAGATAATGCAAATTTTTCAGAATGTTTTGAAGCTTCCTTATACAGAAGTCTTATACAAAGACTGGGTTAACCGAGTCTGAAGGGGTCACAGGCAAAACAAAGAATTATTATTCCAGGCAAAAATAAGAATCTACCCTGGCATTTCCCAACAGAAATGTCCATGGAGACCTCTCCTTATCCCAATTTCTCTATCATCCAGATCAAAGCTTAACAAATGAGCCCCCTAACCGTCATCCATCAAAGATTTTCTTATCGTAATCTTCTGTGAGTTATTTCTCCAAGTAGTGAGTCTAACAGCTGTCACCTCAAATGCCCAAATCTCTGGGTTCACACTTCTGATAAATGACTCTTGCAACATTGTACTTGTGAAATCAACTGACCAGCAGGGAGCTCAGAACTTCAACTCAGGTTGTCACCTTCAATCCATCACCATGGGTCAGAGGACAGGCACAGCTCTGCGAATGCAGACTGGGCCAGGGTCAGGAAGGGCAGCTGCAAAAATTAACCCATCTCAAGATCAACTTGCCAGGTTCCCCTACAACAGATAGGCATCTTGCTCAATGGGAACATTTGTACAGTCACGCAGGAGAGACAGTTCAAACATGTGCCCCTCTAGACCTCCCATGCAGAAGTCTGGACTACGGGAACTGGTCTTCCTGCCAAACAGAAACCATGTGACATTCTCCCTAAGTTGGGAATTCTCTTAGAAATTTGGAGGTGGGGTGAACTGACACTCGTTGTTTGCAGACCAGAGCCAGGTCAGCAAATACACAATGTTTGGAGCAGACGTGGATAGGAGGCATTCGAGAGCAAACAGCTTCCCTATAATTGCTTGGATAGACCACCTAGGGCGTGTAAAGCTTAACTGCTATGATTTACATAGCTGCAAGTGAGAAAGTTGTACGCTCATCACTGAAATACCCCCTGGGAAACATGGTTTTAGAAATACCGCTGCAGTTTTATGTTGCAGAACTCAGTGGGCATCTAATTTCAATAAGAGATTCCTCCTGTTCATCTTTCTGCTGGGGCTCTAATGCTATGCCCCACTGGCATGCTGCCCTTCTTAGATACATTCATCTATTTCCAAAAATTCAGACATCTCGCTACCTGAGTCAATCCACTTGGGGCCAATGTTTATTACAACACCACCACAACTAAACCTTAAAACCAATTAATGTGCTATTGCTACTGGGATTTACCCTTCAAGATCAAGCCCATATACAAGCAATATTCAAAAAGCTTACAGAAAATAAGATGTAAAGGTAAGTTTATCTTGGTGCAAAGAATTTTTGAAATCTTGGGCAGGCGTTTGACACAGTGGTTAGGATGTCACTTGGTACACTTGCATACCCACATCAGAATGCCTGGGTTTGAGTCCCGGCTCCACTCCCAATTTCAGTTTCCTACAGGTATACACACCAGCAGGCTTCAGGTGCAAGCTCAAGTTCTTGGGTCTCGGTCACCTTTGTGGGAAACCTGGACTGAGCTCTTGGCTCTTGGCTTGGCCCTGCCCCGAGTGTTGCATCTGAGCGATGAATCAAGGAACGGAAGATAGCACTCAAGCTCGCTCTCTTGCTCTCTCGCTCTGCCTTTAAATAGTTTTTGAAACTCATGCATAAGAGAAATATCCAAAAAGTTTATGGAAAATGCATGTAAGGGCAACTATGGGTGGATTTCAGTTTTCACAGAAATAAACTGATCTTTTCATTCTATTTTTTCCACCAACTTTTCTTTAATTTCCCATCATTTGGGATCCCTGTACTGCACATATTCCTGGGTGGTGCTCACCCCACTGAAGACTCCTGACTTTGCAAGTCGTTATCTCTGATCGGTGTTTTCCTGCTGCTGATGCCTTGCAAGCTGTCTTTTCTGCTTAAGCCCCCGCTTCCCTGGGCTACTGTGGATCCTCTGCTTCCACACCCACCACCGTCACCTTGCCTTTTTAAATGTGTCTTCTCTCCCTGCTGTCACCGATGTACCTGTCAGCTTTTGTTGTGCACCTGCACATGATACTCAATGCAGACATTCCTAGAATCAGGAAAACACTCTTTCCAAAGTTGCAAGGAAACCTGAAGGGCACCCAAAACTACCCAGTTGAGGGGCACCCTGCTTTGGCCTGGAGAAGTCTACACCACACAGTTCCCCTCCTCATGCTAAAGTCTATTCTATAATGAGAATCTGGTAGACAAGCATCCATGACATTCAGTCAGAATCATTGTCCAACCTTCCACCTACTGACCCAGACAAGAAGAAAGTGGAAGCTTTATGCAATGTGGACTTTGCAGGCTAAAAGATCCAATCAGGGCCATGGTAGTACCAAGGGGTTTGCTGTGTAGTGTGGGGCATAGGCTGCCCAGCCATGGCGTCCCCATGTCAGGGTTTGGTCTGATAGCTGTCGTTGTCTTTATTGCAAGGCGGATGTTGCTAGTTTCGGTTAGGGCAATGCTTTCCAGCAGTCGGGACTTTCCAGAGTTGAGCCTGTCTCATAAACAAGATGGCGCCAAGGACTGTGCAGTGAGCCTGCCTGCTGCGTGACACTTCATCTGATTGGCCCGAGGACGTGTGCACACCGCGTGAACAAGCAGTGGATTGGAGTGTTCCGTGCATGGACTACAGCCCGCTTGCGATTGGTTGAATTCCATATATAAGCTGTGTGCCCAGGAAGGAGGGGGCTTTTTTCTCTCTCCTCTTCCTCCTTTCATGCTTTCTCTGTCGCTGTTATTTTCTCAATAAAAGTCTACAGAAGACCGATCAGCTGCGAGTATTGTTGTTCCTTTGCGGGCAAGGGAATGGCAGTGTAGTTTTGGGCGTTACCCACCTCTTCAAGCCTCACTTTCTGAACTGTATGAGGGCATTTCAACATGTTCATGAGAAAAATGGAATTTAAAGTTTATCACAGTGCAGAAACTTTTGGAAATTCATTTTTTCTTTGGAAATTCATGCATTTTGCATTAACTTTTTGAAGACAGCTTGTATAATAAGGACCATGATGTAATGAAGAGCAACTGACATTTTGATATAGCGTACAGGACTTAGAACACAATGTCAGTAAATGAACAATCCTTCCTTTTCCCTTTTCCCTTCTTGAACATGGAAGCTTGTCCCATCACTGCCTTCCCTAGACAGTCACTTGGTTTCAAATTCCTTACAGGTGACACTCCCTTGATGTGTCCCGCTTCTGTTTTCAGCACCATGCCCAGAATGGCATGCACTACTTCATGTGTGTTCAGGTCAACACACAGCAGACCCGTCATTCTGATGTATCTGATGACACAGTACAAGTACCCCGGTGGACTCACATTGCCGGGGCTCCCGTCCAGTTCTCCTTCAACCTCCACCTCCCTACCTTCTGACTCAGTCTGACTTTTCTGCCTTTACTTCTTGTGCTGCACATGTAACTTCCTACCTCTGTTACAAAACCATTATGATCCTCTTAAATGCTCACTGGTGGTCTCGGGATTTTCAACCCAGAAGCACTTACAGAGCATTACCAAGTTAAGCCCCTTTTAAAATAATCACCAGATTGCTGTTTTCATTCCTAACCCCCAGGGTCTTAGGGTATAGATCTTGAAGATTGTTTTTTTCTGCTTTAATCATTAACCCCGAAGCCCCAAATTGGATGACTTCATCATTTCTCTACTGGCTCCTACTTCCCTGTTGGAAACCCGATTCCTAGGTGCATCTCTGAGGCCCTTACCAATTTCAGTTCTCCCCTGGCTCAGCGCAGCCCACGTCATTTGGAACCTTTAGTCTTCCCAAGGTTTGCTCCTATGGTTCGGTCTGATTCAGCTATGCCGGCACACGGGATGACACACGGCGTTCCTTCAGTACAATTGCTAGCACACGCCAATGAAGCCCATGAAGTGGATCCCTACTCCTTTTTTTTCATGTCTGTGCCAGGAAAATAGGGCCAAGAACAGCCCTCAGAGAAACAAGACTGCCTGAGAAACACCGCCCCAGGGCTGTGCACGCCACCTTTCTCAGCATGGACAACTAATTAGCATTCATTTGATAGAAAAACCCAAGTAAATTTGCAGCTTCCCTTCATCATATAATATTCATTTCCATTTAGCAACTTGGTCATCTTACACTGAATATTAGTTTTGAAATTTTAATTAACTGCATGTCTTTTACTCATAACCACACACCAAGTGTAATCATTAAGGTGGAATGTAAATGAAATTAACAAGCAGCTGAAGTTACCTAGAGGTGCACATAAAAGCTGTTCAATAAAAGTGTTAAGAAAGACTTAATGATTGCACGGAACCAGAACTTATGAAAAAAATGAGATTTATTTGAAAAGGCAGAGCGACAGAGAGGGAGGGACAGAGAGAAAACTTTTATCAGTAGGTTTACTTCCCAAATGGCCCCAACAGCCAGTGTTGGTCCAGGACAAAGCCAGGAGCCTGGAACTCCATTCAGGCCTGCTCACGTGGGTGGCAGAGGCCCAAACACTTGAGCCATCTACTGTTTTCCCAGGTGTCTTAGCAAAGAGCTGGATCAGAAGCAAAACAGCCTAGACCCAAACCTGCACTCCAATATAAGATGCCAGTGTCACGGGTGGCAGCTTAACCTACTGTGCCACAATGGCCACCCCCTTTTGAAATGCTTTAATACCTACATTAAGTATTTTAAGTACTTTAAAACAGCATGGAAACAAAAGATGGAAATAATGTAATGAAATTGGAAAAAGATTTTCTTTTTCTCTCAAAGAGTCTTACAGAAGAGTTGGCACAACGTAAGTATCCAGTAAGTACCCTCTTTAATGAATAGATGGAATGCCTCATCATGGACTCATATTTGCTCAAAAACTACACACATGGCATGCTATCAAGAGCAGTTAACAGGGGGTTTTCCTAACAAAAATGGATAACCAACTTGCGAGTCCAAGGAGACAATGACTTAGCTATTAATCATATTTGTGGATGTGGTTAAATAGAGAATGTAGAGAGAATATATCATGGAAAAACATTGCATGAGAACAGATTTACTTACTAGTGTCTTGGGCAAGCAACTTCCTGAGCTTCAATTTCTCTATTAGTAAAATGGAGCTAAGAGCTACTTAACTTATAAGAATTTTAAGGAAAACTGTATTAACAAATGTAAAAATATGTTTTATTAATATTTATATGAGAGACAGTGACAGAGGTCTTCCATCCTCTGGTTCACCTCTCAAATGCCTGCAACAGCCAAGGCTGGGCAAACCCAGGAACCAAAACTCCATCCAGATCGCTAACATGGGTAGCAGAAACCCAATACTTGAGCCATTATTTGCTGCATTCCAGGCACATTATTAACAGGAAGCTGGGTGGAAGCAGAGTACATGGGACTTGAACCAGGCAACCAATACAGGATATGGGTGCCCTAAGCCACAGCTTAGCTTGCTGTGCCCCAACATCTGCCCCTATGTTATAGTAATAATCTACACATTGCCAATAGCATATATGTGTTTGGAGTTGATAGTAGTGATATTCCCATTGCCTAACACAGTGCTTGCCCCAGACATCTGCTAAAGTTGTCTTTGTTGAAGGAATGAATGAATCTGACTTTTTTTTTCTTTTAAATGAGACAGAAAGGTCTTCCTTCCATTGGTTCACTCCCTAAATGGCCCCTGCAGCCGGCGCTGTGCCAATCCAAAGCCAGGAGCCAGGTGCTTCCTCCCGGTCTCCCATGTGGGTGCAGGGGCCCAAGCACTTGGGCCATCCTCCACTGCCTTCCCGGGCCACAGCAGAGAGCTGGACTGGTAGAGGAGCAATCAGGACTAGAACCACTGGCCCATATGGGATGCCAGCGCCACAGGTGGAGGATTAACCAAGTGAGCCACGGCACCGGCACCCTGACTCATTTCTACTTGGAAGAATTGTATAATTTTCATAGTCTGCATTTTCTAGAATTACTCAAAAATGGTAAAGGGCAGCCTTGAAAGCAGGCAGACAGGTGACCCTGCAGCTCATTAAGGATGGTCCACCGTATGTCCTTAGGAGCCAAGTGATTCAGCGGGAATGTTGTGTCAAGCACATCCAACAAAAACATGAGGATACCCAATTAGGTGGCCCATTCGTTGAGAGAGACCATGTACCAGTCTGTTGAGGCATAGCATAGTCCTCATTACTTCAAGATTGTTCTAGCTCTACTAATGGCTGAAGAAAAGGTTTTTCCTTTCCCAGTTCAATTCATTTAAGACAGCAAAGTAGGAAGAGAAAGCAAAAAAGATTTAAGATTTTTTTTCTATGTTACAAAGGAAGCATAATAAATTAATGTCTACCTACTCTGATGGGCAGTGCATGTTCCCCTTTGCCTATTAGCACATACCATTCTGAAATATCTGAAGGTCATATTAACCCAAACTATTGAGATTACCAGAGCAGAAAAGCCTAGACTAAAATAAAAAAAAGCCCCAAGATGTATCATCAAGAAATACAGCTCGCTTAATGGAAGGGTTTGCTTCTGTAACTAGATATTATGTGGAGGGAAAAAAGTGCTGTATGATTTGTCTCTTTAAACCTGTCAATCCAACCTCTTTGGAGAGTAGTAAACTCATCAAATCATTATAACGATTTAGAAAGATCATTTAAGAAATCGGAGGTACTGAGCCAAAACCTTGTGTCATGATTAGGAAAAATTAGAAGCATTAAGTTACCTATAAATAGGAAATCAACATATTAACCTTTACTTTACTTAAAGAGGCAGACACAACATGCATTGCAAATGAGGGCCATTCGCATACACTTATTCCCTATTCACATCATTATTAAGTCTTGAGAAGACAGGGTCTGAGAAGGGATTAGAGCTGGGTTTAATTTTAGCTCCCTGGGGGAAATAAAAAAAAATGTACTATGGGAAAGCAAGGGAGTGACACAAGGAATATGAGATCACAACTGAAAAGGAGGTACCCAAATCGGATGCCAATCCCAAGGAGCTAACAAGGTGAGTCTATATATATATATATATATATATATATATATATATATATATAAAAACCCTAACATGTTTTGTCTTTGTTGCTTTAGCAGACACTCCTGCAGTAGAAATGTTATTTCCTAACTTAAAGGCAAAGAATAAAAGGGGACAAAAATCCCTTGCCTGTTTTCAGTTCTATATACAAGAATAAAAACCATTAAATATTTAGAATTTAGTTTGGTCTCAGAAATGTAGGTAATATATGCCTCTTTTGAAAAAAAAAAATCCAACAAAGTAAACTAATATCCCCTTCAATAAGATGCACCCTTGAAACAGCATAATCTGTTTATATGATGATATCGTATACTTTTTGCATAGTACTCATTGGAAAATATTTTGCCTAAGAACAATTCTTGATTATGTTGATAATAAAAAATAATGTGCTCCTCACAACAAGCCTATGAAATAGGTACTGTGGGTTTTAGTTGCCTGTCTACAGCATGGGGATAGAGATATTACTACATTATTGAAAACGTTTTAAAATTTACAAATGGCTTTCTGAGCATCTTAAGAGATGGTGAAATGAGAGGCAATCAGGACAAAGAAAAGCCAGGAGCCCCCTGAATCCTCACAGGCAGCTCTTGGAATATGGAGCCCTGGTGACTCAGGGACCCCAACTTCAAAGGAGACTGTCCACTCATCTGGCAGTGTAGTCTGCCGGTCCTGTTCTCAGCACAGCATTCAGTCTGGTCGCCATAACCTTTCATGCCCATGCCAGTTGCAGATACAAGGACAGAATCATGTCCTCAGTTTACAGGACAGGCTGTTTGACAGCTGGAAGATGTTTACTAATCAATGTTTGAATGTGTAACAGAATTTTGTGTAAGACCTAGCACAGGGCTGAGTAACCCTTATTCCAAAATGCTTGAGAGCCCAGGTATTTACTTTTTGATTTTTTTTTTAAAGATTTTTAGTATCTACAGTAAGCATGAGATATCTTAGAGATAGGACCAAAGTAATAACATGAAATTCACTGATATACATAAGCAGTATACAGAAGATGAAGGTAACTGCACACAGTTTTTAGTGCACCTGCACTGTGACTATTACATCAAGCCATGAATGGAACTGCTCACTCCTATCATCACATCAGCTTTCAAAGACCCCCCCACCGGCGGGGGGAGGTCGGCACTGTGGCGCAGTGGGTAAAGCCCTGGCCTGAAGTGCCAGCATCCCATGTGGATGCCAGTTCTTGTCCCAGCTGCTCCTCTTCCGATCCAGCTCTCTGCTATGGCCTGAGATAGCAGAAGATGGCCCAAGTCCTTGGATCCCTGCACCCATGTGGAAGACCTGGAAGAAGTTCCTGGCTTAGGATCAGCACAGCTCTGGCCATTGCGGCCAACTGGGGAGTGAACCAGCGGATGAAAGACCTGTCTCTACCTCTCTCTGCAACTCTTTCAAATAAAATAAATTTTTAAAAAATAAAGAGCTTTGGGGGGCCCATGTTGCAGTACAGCAACTTAAGCTTGCTACACAAGCATCACCTGTCTGAACACTGGTTTGAGTCCTGGCTGCTCAGCTTCTGACCCAACTCCTTTCAGATGCTTATTAGCAGGAAGTTTTACATTTTGGAGCATCTTGGACTTTGACTTTCAGATTAGGGATGCTCAACCTTTATCATTAGAGCCAGCTGCCCAAAGGCAAGTTTTGTGGCACAAAGGATAAATAGTCCCTACCAGCCTCCATTTCTCAGACAAATGGCCAGTGTTTTCCCACAGCTGTGAAGGATCATGCTGGATTTTGTTACTTTAAAAGTTTCAACACCATAACAGCCAAAACACAGGGCACTTCAAGACAAGTCTTCAAAAAGGAAATTTAAAAGCTCACTTTGGAGCAAGAAATTATGAAATCCAGAGTCTACAAAACATTCATAGAAAATGTAAATCATGAAATAAAAGTATGCATGGATTTCAAAACTTTCTGTACCAAAATAATCTTGTGTTTTAATTCCATTTTCTTTGAACTTTTTGAAATACCCTCATATAGTCTCATTCCTTGCTGGCATCTTCAATATGTAAATTTAAATCAATTTATCTCAGTCTAGTGATTCTCTTAGCAAACTGTCATTTATAAAGAGTAAAAGGCAGCCACTCATGGCAAATAAGTGATAGAGTAGTCTTCACTAACACACACATGCAGGGAAACAACAACCTATTATATTGTAGGGAATCAGAATTATACTGTTAAGGAGTAAAGATAAACCTGACCTTTATTCAAATCCTCACTGGATCAAGGATTCAGACAGCTTCACAGACAGCCCTTAAGGGTTCTGGGCCACTGCTCACGCAGCAACAAAAACATAGCGTGATCTATTGCAACCAAACCAAGGAACAATTTACAAATGCAGTCCCAGAACTCTAGTTTGAGTAAACGGTGTCAACACCATGGGAGAAGGGGGTTGGAGGAAGATTGGCTCAGATTTCCATAAGTGAGATTAACTTGGCCTGAAGGGTACATTTTAATAGAAAGTTCTAATATGGTTATGTATCTCATACTGGGTGGGGGTGGGAAGAATCCAGACTTCATCAGCAAACTTGGATGGCTGCATTCAAAGGAGCCTTGTTAGCTTAAAGGCCTTCCCACAGACATTCTATGGTTACGAGATGCTATGCAGGAAATCATGAAAATCCCATTGTCTTCCGAAGACCTGAGGGGAGAACAGGTAAGTAGGGAACGCTAGTGAAACTCTTAACATTCTCTGCAGGCAGGCAGATTTTCCTGTTCTTTGAAATTCTTCAATTAGTATTAATTTTTTGTGTATTACAAGGATGCACATTCAGATACTGTCTGAATGCAAAGGTTACAACCAATTCTAGAAATCCCATATCCGTAGCTTTGCTATCTTAAGGTCTCTCGTTAAAATGTGTTGTCTTACTGATCTGTGTCCTGGATAATAAAGCCTTAAACAAGGGCAAGTTGCTTTCTCCATCTTGAAACATTGGTGACCCATAGCTTTCACTGAAAAGACATGACTTACAACTCCCACGCAGCCGTCACACTGACAGTAAGTATACAGAACTTCTTGAAATTCTACAACTCTACAAAGTGGGCACTGTTACAATGTAACAGATAATGAAACAGAATTAGACATCAATCAGGTCCCGCCCCTAGTCACACAGGTGCTTCTAACCAGTCCCCTCTGACTTCAAGCTCATCTTTTATGTATCCATCCCAGGGATCCCTGTACTTGATATGGGATCCCCTTCTGTGCTGCTTACAAGAAACACAATCTGCTACTATTACCCTGGAGGCTGGGTCAAAGAGAACCGCTATGATGGAAGACAACTACTCTTTGCGCATCAGTCCTTCTAACTTCTCTCAAACCGTTTTGATATTTGTGTCAAATTTGGGCTCTAAACTAGAGAGGGATGGAGGAAGCTCATGGACCTAATTGTGAGATGAGGTAGCATATCTTCCAAGAACTGGGAAGTAAAGAAAACTAGGTTGTCTGCTGAGAAGGAAGCAGTAAAATCAGAGCAGAATCATGAAAAGACCCCTTTTAGCGGCCAGTGCTGTGTTGTACTGGGGAAAGCTACTGCCTGCTGTGCCAGTATCCCATATGGGCACTGGTTTGAGACCCGGCTGCTCCTCTTCCAATCCAGCTCCCTGCTATGGCCTGGGAAAACGATAGAAGATGGCACAAGTCCTTGGGCCTGAAGACAACCTGGTGTGTGTCTTAATTTTTATAATTAAGTGAGTCAATTCCCTTCTCCTACACATGAGAAATGGAATTAAGTTATTATGGTACAAAAAAGTTTGAAATCCATAATTTGTTCATAATACACATTTTTTTCAGGAACTTTTTGAAGAACTCTCATACGTATATACAAAGTACCCTCTTGGTTCTCTCTGGAGAATCCTGAGAAGTACACCCGCCCTCAGTCCAACTCTGGCAGGAGTGCACCCTGTGAGCCTCAGAACCAGCCTACCTAGACTGATTTCTTTCCTCGGTGCATAATGAGGGGCACCTGCTTTCTGTCTGACGACTTCAATGCTTCGTTAACAGGCATCAGCCTTTCTACGTAACTGCATCCTGGCGTACTCCAACTTTTGACCTTGTTGGGAAAAACTAAGCCTTGGACCATGGAAACATTATCATGATACAACAATACCAGTCTTTGTGGTCAGGGAACTCAGTTACGAGCTGATGAGAAGAAAAATCCAGAACACCTTCCTTTAAACAGTTACAGAACCCATTTAACTCTTTGAAAAGTGGTGTTACCTATCAGTAAGTGGACAGAGCTCTTTATTTCAGCAGTTAACAGGTATACAAATCTTATGACACAATGGTTACAGATGGATTCATCATAACTAATAGGCCATTAAAATAGTAAATGATGATGGGAGATGCATTGGCCAGGAACTAGAAAGCTAGGCTATTTCCATAACTCTGCTAATTAGCTACACAACCTTGGGAAAATCGTTTAACTGTCTGAACCTCAATATCTTTATCCATAAAATGGAGAAACTGAAATATAGGCTGCCTCGTGTCCTTCTAAGGCTCTAACACTCTCTCACTTTGAGATGTTACCCCATCCTCTAAAAGTCAGAACATTTATTTTGTACGGAAATGACTTCATTTCTTTCAAATATTGGCTCTCCACTGTCACGGCTGCTCTCAGTGATTAAATGAATGTCCTCTGGTGGCCCTTAATATTGCCAACCAAACTGACAATATATTTCCTGAAAATGCAAAGTAATATAAGCAGTGAAGAAAACTGATCTGCACTGTGCTGCGTCATTGTGACCTTACGTACTCATCACACAGAAATGCAGAGTCAATAAAAATTTAGCCTAAATAATTACACTCTGGATTAAATCTATAATCATTTTCATTCAGACTCATAGAAACATCCCAGAAACGAAGGGGCTAGGAATCTCTCCATCAAATAAAGTAACAATCTCCCTTTCATTTCAGAACAGTTGGGCCAGTGTATCTAATTTTTCTAAGACACTAAGTCTGTATTTTGCAGATATATATTATCACACCTTATAAATTAGTTTGGCAGACAGATGATCACAAAAGGCTTCTGTGTTCACATACCATGTATGCATTGCATTTATGACGACCAAACAAGGACTGGCATCTTTACAGCACCAATTAGCAAATATATTCATTAAAGTCCCTTTCACACCTCCTTCACAACTCCAATCATTTATTTATATCAACTAAAATCTGCTGTCATTACTCACTACTGGCTCACAAATGATAAGGGGACTGTGCTTCCCTCCCTAAATGTGTTACACAATTCTAGTTTTCCCAAGATACTAACACTCCATCAATATTGTCACATTTATATGAAAATTGTGAACATATTTCTTTTATTTTAATTTAGGAGGCAGAGGGAGAGACAGAGGTCCTGTGTGATAGTTCACTTTCCAAATTCTCCAAAGGGGACTGTTCCAGGTTGAAGCCAGAAACCAGGAACTCAATCCAGGTCTCCCTCATGGGTGGCCTGGACCCAACTACTTGACCCCACACCTGCTTCCTCCCACAGTCTGCACTGACAGGAAGCTAAAATCAGGAGCTGCAGCCTGCAATGCAACCCAGGCATTCCCACATAGAACAAAGACACCTCAACTGCTAGATCAAATGCCCACTCTTATTTCCTTTAAATACATGTGTACAGCTACTCAAATGCTACTGTCTTAGGTCAGACCTCCTGCAGCATACTGTCAGGCCGATGTGCTAACTGCTTGACTGGTCAGCCGATTTTCTATCTTGTGCTCCTACAATTCATTCTCCCTCTGAAGCTCAACTGGTCTTCCCAAGCGGTACAGCTGATCACATCAATCTTCGCATCTTCATGCTTCCCCGGGTCCGCAACGCCCTCCAGATAAAATCCCAACTTCTTACAATGGTATATGATGCAGTTCACCATCTGTACCTATATTACCTCCATCCTAAGGAGCCAACAGAGCAGAGGGGTAAGAGTCAGATTCCGGAATCAGACTGCCTGCTTGCAAAGCCCCAGACCTACCACTTACTAGCTATGTGACATTGCACAGGTGACCAAATCATTGTACCTCAACAGGTGGTTGGGACTGACCATAAAAGCACCTACTTCACTGGCATTTTAAAAGTTGCATAATATTACAAAGTTGGCCATACATGCTTTTCTCCCCTCAGGATGGGAGTAATCTCAAACATCCTTCAATCTGCTTTGATGGTGTGACCTGGTTTTTGACCAAAGGATGTTAGCAAAAGCTTCCAATATGCTTCAGCACAGAGCTGACCTTGGAACCTCTGGCTACTCTGAGAATAAACTTGGGTTTATTTACTGAATGGCCACACACACATGTCCCAGTCATCACCATTGTCCCAGCCAATAATAAAACAATTTCTAGGTGTACAGGTTAGGCCATCTCAGATCCAAACTGGATGAACAGCCAGCTGTGCAGAGAGGGGTGAGCAAATCCTACCAAGATGCTCCAAGCCTGGCTCATGCAAGAAGAATCAACCTACTAATTCCTATACTCATGAGTGACATTAAGTGATAGCTTTATGTCTTTAATTTATTGGTTTGTTATGTAAGAAACCAACAGATATAGCAAAATTAAATGAGCTAATATATGTAAATCTCTTTAAAAATCACTAGGTATATATGAATATAAGCTATTATAACTCAGCAGTCACTAGCTCACTTTCTATTCTGGTACTTTGAATTCTAAAATTTTTCTTCTTTTTTTCCTTTTCTCTAAAATCTGATACATTTACATCTCTAAACCTTTCTGAAGCATATCAACATAGAACATCATTGTCCACCCTCACTAGGCAAACTCCAAATGCTCCTAACATCATTTTTTTGTGTCATTCACAAACACTATGACATAGTGTTAAATGTCCCTACTGACACTATTTCACCAGCTCCTTAGGACAAGGAGCTACGTCACTAATGTGTATTAGTTGCTGTTTTACTGTCAACTCCTCTGTAGTATATTGCTTAAGTCAAAATTATCTCACCAAAAGTTTTTTAAAAATGCTAATCAAAAAGAAAATTTGTTTCCAGGTTCAAAATGGTATAAACAATTATGTTGAGCCTAAATTCCTTCACTTTGAGGTCATTAAACTATGACTTTATTCCTACTAAGTATCATGCCACCTGGTGGCCAGGGTTGATGCACAGAAGATTTAGCTGCTGGCTGTGACACAGGGATCCGGCATGAGCCCTGGTTCACATTCTGGCTGCTCTGCTTTCAATCCAACTCCTTGCTTACGCACATGGAAGACAGCAGATGACGACACAAGTGCTTGAGCCCCTGCCATCCACATAGGAGACCAGAATGGAGTTCCTGGCTCGGGCCTGGCCCAGCCCCAGCCATTGCAGCCATTTGGGAATTCAACCAGCAGATGCAAGCTCCCTCTTCCTAACTCTGCCTTTCAAATAAATCTTAGATATATATATACATATATATATTATTTCTCTCAATCATTGTTCCCACTATGTTTTTTGAAATAAGTATCTGTCATCAACATTATTTCTCCAAGTTGGATGTCATTCTCAGGATATGCATATATCTTTGGTCCTCATGCAGAAATTTGATGCAAATGTTGAACAGAAGTGGAAAAAAATCAACTGTACATTTTTAGCATAATTAGAATTTTAGACTTCTCTTGAGATTAACATTCTTAGAGTATTTTCCCCATGAAAATACTTGTCATCTTTCTTCAGTTTGATCAAAATATGTAATGAAATAAAGCATATATGGTTACTGCAACAATCCAGTAACTCCTTCCAAAAATAGGATTAGGCTGGTTTGAAATGACTCACTTTTAATTAACATATTATGATGGCTAGTGACCACTGCATTTCCCCCCAAGTGCTCAGAAGCCATCTGTTTAGTAATTTTGACTAGATTTTTTGGAGGATAAACTAATGGTCCATTTTCAGAATTCAAATGTTCTGTCAATTTAGACAATTAGAACAACACTTCCAATCTCTTGATACCTTTCCTGGGCTCAATGAAGCATCAAAAAGTTTGACAGTTCTTAACTCCAACACATCAATGTGTTAACAAAAGTGAAAATGATGGCTAGATTTACTAAGCTCTTACTATGTGCCAGACACTGTTTTAAGATTACATATGCAAACTCAACCTCCAAAAATAACCTAACAAAGTTGTACTACTATTAGGTCCATGTGACAGATAAACTTGGGTATAAAAGGACTGTATTTTGCCCAAGTCGATAGCTACTAAGTAACAGAATGAGGACTCAGACCTAGGTAGCCCCCTCCTGTGTTCATCCCCTCATTTACTAAGGGAGCTGCAAAAGGAGACCACTCAAGTGAGTGTGATGAGTCATGTGATCAGTCAGGCATCAATGTCAGTGGATGACCATCAAAAGACTTTGCCCACCTCTGGCTTCAGGTTTTTTTTTCTTCTTCTTCTTTCTGCAAGTAATCACCAACTTCCATGTGGAATGGGAAAATTATAGTAATTTTCTACCACTGGGGACAAGGCTGTATTTCATTTCATGGAAGAGAAAATTTGATGAGAAGTCTGCAGTTTGGTCAAATGTTTGCAATCCAGCAGTCAAATACAGGATTACAAGGACAAAGTACCATTGTATTAAAAAACATTACAAGCCGGCGCCGTGGCTCAATAGGCTAATCCTCCACCTTGCGGCGCCGGCACACCGGGTTCTAGTCCCGGTTGGGGCGCCGGATTCTGTCCCGGTTGCCCCTCTTCCAGGCCAGCTCTCTGCTATGGCCAGGGAGTGCAGTGGAGGATGGCCCAGGTGCTTGGGCCCTGCACCCCATGGGAGACCAGGAAAAGCACCTGGCTCCTGGCTCCTGCCAGGATCAGCGCGGTGCGCCGGCTGCAGCGGCGGCCATTGGAGGGTGAACCAGCGGCAAAGGAAGACCTTTCTCTCTGTCTCTCTCTCTCACTGTCCACTCTGCCTGTCAAAAAAAAAAAATAAATAAAAATAAAAAAAAAAAAATAAAATAAAAAACATTACTATACTACATGACAGAACAGTTCCACAAAATACAGAATGGATGCAATTTGCACAAGCTTACATCCTTGTATTTTAAGAAAAAGATGATCCATATTAATGACATATCATGGATGAACTTAAATGTATACTATGTATACTAATACCTAGTCCAATGGTAACTGGTGAGCTCTCTAGAAATTTCCATTGAATTTGAACTAATTATTCCTTTTAAATGATCCAAATTACTGGATTATTGTGTGATTTGTACAGTTATGTAGTATTGCCTCATTATGTCCTTTTAAACAACCTAAATTAGTGAATTAATGCTTACCAAGTTGATTAACAGAATATACCACATGACAGATTACTGTCAAATGAGAGTTCTTTGATAAGGCTAGGTCCTCTGTTGGTGGGGATGGTTGGTAATTTGCATTACAAAGAAAAAGGTAAACAAATGGTAAGACAACAGTGGCAATTCAATGAGAGTTAATATTCCAGAATCCTGTCCTATGTTGAAACAGTTAAGAGCTAAAACCAAGGTGACAATTCAATACTTCCTTTCATTCCAGTGAATGTGCTGTGATCTGACATCCCTTATGAGACAGCTGGTGTCACTAGAGTTCATAAGTATTCGGAGATGCTAATCAGTTGTTATGAAGCCTATTGAATATGTCAAAATTCATTTTAAAATATTACCCAGTGTGACAAACCCATCCTATTCCCTTCAGAAGATTCTTGTATCCAATTTCCACACTTAATTCTCAGTTGCACAGAAAGAACCAGACTGCCCCACGTTCTTCCCCTACTTGGAATGTAGTATGAACACCCAAGAAGGAACTTTACTGGTACTCAGGACATCCAACTTTAAAGTCACTGAGGAGAAGTGATACTGTTTTACCTAACTATTGGATGTGTTCTGTACATATATTTCAATGTTATACTTGCCTACAGTCTTCCTTTGACATTTTTAAACATTAGTGAATGCTACAGGCAGTAAAAGCACAATTAGATATTTGACAATTATGTCCTCCTGGTTCAATACTGTAGATACTACCATAAACTGTTTGGGATCTTGCCACAGACGTGCTTTCAGAGGCTGTATGATGACAGCAAGGCATAATGATTTATGGTGCTTGTGAAAGCAGTCAATTAAATTGTTCTTAACTGATTTTAATTAATTGAAAAATGCTAGTTTGGGAAACATGACTTCACCTCGGAGGATAAAATACTGATTGAATGAAGTGCAACACTAGCATAAAAGCCCAGAAATAAGAAGATTGGGGGCGGGGGGGAGCAAAGGTTCTGTTTTTCATTATTCTAAAAAACAGAGGAAAAGGCATAATGCAAATGTGGATTCCAGGAGTGTTGATACAAGAACAGTAGATACAACAGGTCAAAACATATCCCACAGGAATGCGAGCTTGGTCCAGTAGTTAAAACGTTGGTTAGGATGTGCATGTCCCAATACTGGAATGTTAGGATCTGTACCCAGCTTCCTAGTAATGAGTAGACCCAAGCAGGCAGTGGTGCTGGCCCAAAGTAGTGGGGTTCGTCTAGTCACATGCGAGACCTGGGTTGAGTTCCAAGATCCTGGCTTCAGTCCAGCCCCAGTCACTGGAGGCATTTGGGAAGTGAACCAGCTAGTAGAAGTGATCTTTATCTCTTCCTACATCTCAAATTTCATGATACATTTATAAGTGTATATATATATATATAAAATCTCCACTTATTCTCAAAGATGGTCTAATGTAAGGTATATGCAATGTACTTAAAAGCATTGATCGGTCTCTAGGATTCTCATACCTCCATTCAACTTCAAGCTACTTGGCTTGCACACTGGTGCTAAGGATATGACATTGCATTTTAAATTCTATGCAATTTTCATCACTTTGATATCACGCAATCATCCCTCAAATACTATGCTAGGCTATTTGCTGAGAATTTGCTGAATGATGAGCATCATCCTAACATACATTGGGTATTTGTGTATGGCAAACGCTTCACATGCATTATCTCAGGTAATCCTCCTAACAGGCCTAGGAAGAAGGGATATGGTCATCCCTCTTTTTTAGACATGAGGAATCAAAGATTTTCAGAGCTTAAGTAATTTACCCAATTGAAATCATCTGAGTCTGAATATCTGACTACTGCTACATGATGTAGAATCCAGAGATCGCATTATAAGAATCTTTGTACAAAATGAATCATCCGTGACTGTAGCCATCTTGGTTTGTGTAAGTACACTCTACAAGGTCAACATAATAATGATGTCCTCACAGGACCAGCATTGTAGCCTAATAGTTTGACCTGATATCTGCAACACTGGCATTCCAAGAAGGCACCAGTTGGAGTCCCGGCTGCTCCACTTATGATCTAGCTTCCTGCTGTTGTGCCAGGAAAACAATGGGTATTCCAAGTGGGTGCCAGTTTGAGTCCTGGCTGTACCACTTCTGATCCAGCTCCCTGCTAGTGCACCTAGGAAAGCAATGGAAGATGGCCCAAGTGATTGGCCCCTGCCACCAAGTGAGACACCCGGATGAAGCTCCTGGTTTTGCCCTGACCCAACTGTGGCCATTGGAGAGTGAACCAGCTGATGGAAGATCTGTCTCTCTGTAACTCTGCCTTTCAAATAATTTTAAAAATTGTGAGGTGATTTCATAATATTTTTTTGACAGAGTGGACAGTCAGAGAGAGAGAGAGGAAGTCTTCCTTTTCCGTTGGTTCACCCTCCAATGGCTGCTGCGGCCGGTGCGCTGTGGCTGGCGCGCCGTGCTGATCCAAAGCCAGGAGCCAGGTGCTTCTCCTGGTCTCCCATGCGGGTGCAGAGCCCAAGGACTTGGGCCATCCTCCACTGCACTCCTGGGCCACAGCACAGAGCTGGACTGGAAGAGGAGCAACCGGGACAGAATCCAGCGCCCCAACCGGGACTAGAACCCGGGGTGCCGGCGCCGCAGGTGGAGGATTAGCCTAGTGAGCCACAGCGCCGGCCAAGGTGATTTCATTATTGTGATGACTTCACTATGTATTTCTCAGAACACAGTCATTACAGAAGGTGTGACTGCAGTCTTCCAAGCTACATGATCCTTTTCCCTCTATACATTTTCACCTCTATTTATGGTTGTTCAAATGTGCAGCCCTTATACCACGTGCTTTGCCTCAATACCCTTATACCACTTTCCTCTCTGAACCAAAGTGTATTCAGCTCTGAGATATATTTCAAATAAAAGCTCCCCCATGAAGCTTCTCCAATTGGGTCCTACAACAATTTTGTCTTTGGCCTTTCATTGACTCTGTTCACATTTGTCATTATTTGTCACATTACAGCAGACACTGTCTTCAGTTCCTTTAGTTTAGTAACTTAGTAGCTAATTCAGTAACTTAATAATTGTCTTAATTTTTCCTACTTACCCACCATTACAGATTGAGTTTTCTACCTCCACCCAATCATGTTTACCCCCTCGGTAATAACAGCCATCTACAATTAACCCTTTGTATTAATATTTTATGTTCTTGGTCTTTTCCATAAGAGACTTACACTTAAGCAATATTGATATGGACCAAAACAAGTTATTTCTCCAAACGCCTATTTTTCAGTTGACACAAAGACAAAAGGCAAGAAGAGCTTGCACGAGCTCTGACGGAAAGCCTAGACAGAATGATCCTGGGCACTGCTCCTAGTGCATGGTGCCAGGACCTTATCAGCTGCTGCTGAGCTTATCCACCATACGCCTCAGTGTTCCATCTGCAACACAGGGCAGGCTGGCATGCACGCCAGTTCCTTCCATTCCACAAACATCAAATGTTCGGTCCTGAAGTCTTTCAGTTACGCTTCTATTTCCAAGTCTACAGGCTGAAAAGGAACTCTGCTCACTGGCATCACCAAGGCTTGTCTATATCAGAAACATATGCAGGAATTTTGCAAGCATTGCAAAGTCCCAGGTGTGTTCACTGTGAAAGAGCGAAAGCCTGGCTGAGCTTTGATCTGCTCTCAGCCAGTGTTTTTGTGGAAATTGTCAGTATAAGACAAGGAGGAGGCAGACTACTACAACCACCTTATGTCCCAACTTGTCTCTCTCTCCTCTTTAAGCAGTGAAAACAGAGGTTTCATGTCAAGTCTTGGAGCAGAATGAATCTTTCCTATTATATTAGACCAAAATATCCATAGCATGGAACAATCATTGACTCACATCATGGCCATGTTTGTAATTTTAGGATAAACATCAACCATGCGTTCACGTAAGTCAAACTCTTCTTCCAGGAATTGTCATTTTGTATGTATAAATATTGATTGTGCTTTGGTTTCTACTACCAGATGGCAAACCTGTGAAATTCCAATATCGCTGCAGAGATTCAAACAGATTATCATTCATTGACAGACACTGGAGACCGCCATGAAGGCCAAAGATTTTATTTCAAAAATAAGTAATTAGAGTTGACAGCAGAAGTATAAATAGAGCCCAGATGGATATATTTGTTAATTGGACTTCCCTGTGGTAGCTGTTAACCCAAGACTGTCTGGTCATAAACCATGTTCACTTGTCTGAAGTGTCACTGTACGAATGTCCTTGTATTCACGTCACCAAGCTGTGCCCCAGGTGAGAATGCTGCATTCTAATGGCAAATAAAAAATTCAGTTGTGCCTGCTTCATGTAAGACCTTGTTAATTACTTGATGACAGAGTGCCCTTTGGGCAGAATCCTATGGCACACAAAAATCACATGCTAAAATAAAGGTGGCCCTCTAGGCTTAGGTTTAATAGATGTATGCATATCATTATATGGAAAACGTTCCTGAGAATTACGACCGCTGCTTACACTGCAAACATCTCCTTTTCAGTAAGACATCTCTAAGTCATAATCAAAGTGCCATGAAAAAGCCTTCCTCTGTAGCACATGAGAAGTAAATCATCGTGGTCATGAGCACACACCCTGAACACCTCAACTGAAGCCAATAATCAGGGCTTGCACTTTCCCACATTCCAAATGCAAACTTCAGGAGGTCCCTACCCCAACCCCCAGTCTTTTCCACTGCAGCCAATGTTGTGCTCCTGACATTGAATCAATATTAACTGTAAAGCCTCTGCGTGGCATTTCCATATGCATGTGTAGGAAGCCAAGGTCAATTTTATCCCACAGCATTTTTTTCCTCACCTCCCCAAAAGACTACACAAGTGGAAATGCAAGGTTAATTAAACCAGGTACACTGCAAATGATGATGCATTGCCTGCTTTTCCTTGCCATTTCAAACTCGATCCGTTAAATTTAAGGCAATGCAAGAGATCTTACACTAACTAAGACCTCCCTTTCTCCTACCCAGCCCTGCTTCTCACTGGATCTTAAACCCTCCCTCACTTCAAAGAGTAAATTTGTGTCTCTTGATTGTCCCATGAGTCAAAATGCAGCAGCACAATCATCTCCCTGAAGAGGACCTGCTGCTTAGATTATCAATGCCTCCTCAGAGACTCGTGGAACAGCAGAAAACGAAGACCAGGGCACATTAGTGAGAAACTCCTGTGGAGGTGACCCATCACTCAGCTGGGAGAAGTGAGCGCCTGCAGAGCAGACGACCCACCTCAAAGTGAGTCTGCACTCCCAATGCCAAGCTATCATAGGGGGCAGGCTAGCACTTTCACTTTCCTAACTGTGCGTAAAGCTGTACCAATGACATTTGAGATTTGTCAATTTGTCCTCCCATAGACAATCACCAATGGCAAAGTACCTACAGAGACAACAAGACAATACATCTGATCTACTGACCCTATTTCAAATTTCCAGTCAAACCATGTTAAACTATTCCAAACACACAGGGACATTTAGCTTTAGGGCAAGGCCCGGTCATGTACGATGTATATTCTAACTGAAGCAGACACTCGGTATGAAAATTCTCCCTGCCGAATTTGGGAGTGAATCCACTGGGGATTTTCATACTGAAAGCCTACTTTATCAATTCCTCCATATAAATCCAACATCCTTTTAGAGGTACTAAAACTTACTACAGCTGGTTAAGGGCCAAGAGTTACTCAAACTTCACCATGGACTTAAAAACCCAATTTTCTGTTCACTCACAACTATCACTTTGAGAAAACAGAACCCACAGTCACCCACTCTCAGTATTCTTCATATTATTCACATAAAGCCCAGCAAATTTTAACATGTTGGGACTTAAGAGTATATTCCTCTATAGAAAGAAACTAAAATTATACTAATAAGTTATACCTTTAAACTAAAAATACAATTGGTAACCTCAAATCATTGTGAAAATATCCAGTAGATATTCTTAAACAAGTTCCATTAAGTGAGAATAGTTAAACCCACCTGATAAGTCAACACACAAAAAAATTTGGTCATTCCTTGCAAAGTTCATCATCTTATACTTTCCCTCTAATTCAAATGATTTGCTCCTTTGTGTAATTTATTCCAATGTCCTCTAGTTCACATTTAACGTCAAAAAAAACCCCTCAATTCTCTATTTTTGCAAATTAATTTGAAAGAGTGGCAGAGAGGAAGAGACTGAGATGAACAGAGATCACCCCCTAAATGCAGTGAGCCAGACTGAAACCAGGACTCCATCTGAGTCTCCACATGGATGGCAAGGAACCAAGATGGAGTACTTGGACCATCTTCCACTGCCTTCCCAAGTGAATTAGCAGGAAGCTGGATCAGAAGCAGAGCAGCTGGGTCGCACTCCGACGGGGGATAGCAACATCCCAAGTGGCAGCTTAACCCACTGTGCTGCCATTCCCGCCTGAACTACCTCTATACTGAAGTATCATTGACCTATGTTGAGCAAATAGATCCATACATGCTACAGAAAACTGTGCTAAGCCAATCAGATTTCTGCATGTTAAGAGGAAAAAAATTTTTTTAAAGTTCATCTAGATAAATTGGGAAATAGTGGCTCGAGAAATTTTTCCAAAGTCATGGCAGCCAAGTGACTTACTCAAAATTCTATGACACTTTGCTTAAAACCCAGACTCCCTCCAGAGACCCACATTCATGGCCGTCTTCACTGGAAGGGACAGAATTTTTTTTTTTTTTTTTTTTTTGGTTTAACATCTAATTGTAAGGAACCTCCGGAATTAGAGGGGGCCCCTAAAAACTCAAACTCCCAAGGAATCCCAGGATCCTTTTAAGTACTTCTGACAATGATTACTTCTTCCTTGTATTCAAAATTAAAACTTGTCTTTTTGCTTAGATTCACCCATCCTATTTCTCCCCCTTGGAGTCTTAACGAACAAATCTCACCCCTCTTTCATATGTGCTCAAATATTTGATGACAGCTATCAAGATTTGCTTATATCTTATGTAAAATGAAAAGGCTAATATTATTCCCATTTCATGAAGATGACCTTCGGCACAGAAAAGCTAGATGTTCACGCGGCAAAAAAGAAAAATCAATGGCACAGCTTCAATTCTTCAGCCTAGAATAATATAATACATTTCTGTGGCTTTCAAACTAATATAAATGAATATAATAACTTCCTTTTGTTCATGGCCGATTACATTATATTACAACAGCACGACTTCCAGGGCTAGCATGCAAAAGTAATTTATTTTTCCCCCACATCTGTAACTATTTGGGAGAGTAGCTAAGTCTTCATAATTATGCCACAGACACAGTAAATAGAGCAACCCCAATAGGTCACACTGCGACTATAGTTCAGAGAGAGAACAATTATTTTATCCCATATAATTTGCATCCAACATTTCCTATAGAAAATTAAAGAGGAAAACATAACACCGGCTTGCAAAATTACTACAGCCTTTTAATGGTCTCCCTACCCCCATGTCTAACAGCTTTTCCACCTCAAGGAGGACCACAGACACACACTCAGTGTAAATGCATACCTGAACAATTTTCATTAAAAAGTCGTTCCCTTTTAGGTTGTGGTTCACTTTACACTGTCTGACACAGATGAAGTTATGAAATTAACTAAAATTACTGTCAAGTCATTCCATTTTTCTCCTCTTTTCCTTTCCACTGTACAAAAACAATTTTCTACCCTCTGAAGAATGGTCAAATTGAAGGAGCAGGGTTTTTTGCTTTCATCAACACATACTGTCCAGCACATTTTCTTCCAGGTAGAAGAAAATGTGCGCTGTCAAAAATGCAGATCACTAACAAGCAAGTGTGGTCCCTGGGAGCCATGTCTGTAACAGGGAGGCCAGATGGTATTAAGAAATGAAATCAGTATATTTGTGGGTTTTATTATATAGTGAAAAATATGTGACATCAAAATGATTCAGTTGTGATGACAAAGGGGAAAAAAAAAAAATCAAGACAACTTCCCCTGCCAAAGAATTTGTCTAGACTTTCCTTGCTTTGGAAGTCCAATCTCCTCATAGAGATCAATGCCAGCCCCTTGAGAAATGCAGTCTAACCAGCCTTTAACATGAAAGAGCCCCGAAATGTACAAAACAAAAACTGAAAGGCACCATGACAAGGGCAAACAATGCAGACTGCTGCTAATGAAGTGCAACCAAGGAACCCTGGTAACACATTTGCTTTAGTGTTCTCATTTCACTATGGTTAGGGCTGAGATTAACTGAAAACTGCATTAGCATTTTGGTCTATGAATTGTACTTGCTTTCTACTCTCAAAGCGTCCATCGCCTCCCATAAACAAGCTGCCTCACAGTGGACAACTGAATTTAGACATTCCAGCCCATCAGCTGAAGTGCAATTATAAAAAAAAAAAAGCAGTTGAGAATCCATTTAACTAAGTAAACTCTCATTAATGCACGTTTCTCCTAAGGAACAGAATTTTCACACTAGCTGTTACAGTACAGGTCAAGAAATTTTTAATCAACTCAGATTTAAATGTTAGAGCCAGCACTTCGACTCCAAGACTTCAGAAAACATTTAGATTTATTAAGCTTGCTTGCTCCAGCACTAGCCAGTTACACTATCACTACCGAGCACTTGAAATGGCTAGTGCAACCGAGGAGTTGAATTCAAAGTGTTGTTTCTTTTTCATTAATTTGAAGGGTCAATACCCTAATCAGTTATTAGAAAAACCTGTAAGCATGTTGCAACAAATTACTTATAAATCATTATTTCAACTAAGCATTCAAATATTTCCAGTGGAAACTTAACACTGACATTGAAATGGGCTCAATGTAGAAAGACACCGATTTCAAAGACTTAGTATTAAAAATGAACATAAAATATCGCATTAATATTTAATTGATATTAAAATGTTGGATAAATCAAGTTGAATATTTAATAATTTCACCTCTTTTAAGGTGGCTGCTTAAAATTTAAAATTATATTTCTGGCTCCAACTTGTGATTTGTATGTTTACCAAACAATGCTGTTTCAAACTTTAGATTTCTTATTTGTAAAATGGGACAGTAGCAATTACATTGTAGGGTTTTGCAAAAGTCAAAATGTTCATGTGTGGAACCTATCTACCAGAATATCACATGGCATTCAATAAACATTTTATTGATGTTGTATTACCTAATGGCTTATCTTGAACAACAGTCAATCCCTTAAAATCCTAATAACCCATCTAGATTTCAGACAATGAGCTTTTTGTTTTCTTAAACTGTGTAAAACTTTGCAACATAAAATCTGCCTGAGCATACTTTACACGTGTTCTCCAAAGAACTGAAGGAATTAAAAAGGTGGCTCATCTTCCATTCTGCTTTCAGATAGTGTCCTGTCAAAATCCGTACACCCCTCGTTCCATCATAGGCACTCCCACACCCATCACCGCAGTACCTAGTCCTGGTAAGAAAGGCCTTTAAAGCCGCTTCTGAAAGTCA
Source organism: Oryctolagus cuniculus (assembly GCF_964237555.1). Classification (NCBI taxonomy): domain Eukaryota; kingdom Metazoa; phylum Chordata; class Mammalia; order Lagomorpha; family Leporidae; genus Oryctolagus; species Oryctolagus cuniculus. Next base: position 85,275,205 of record NC_091433.1, on the reverse strand, counting down.
TCTCAAATCCCTGATGGAGCACAGTGTTTCAGGAAAAGACAACATGGAGATGGGCCTGGAATCTGTTGTTTGGAACTGAGGTCATTTTGCTATATTGCTTATCAGTTGCATTAGGCTTAGCTTCTGCCTTCCATAATGCAAGCAGCATCCAGTATCCTAAGGAAACAGGGCAGAGATTGAATTTCGTCTAGGACAGGATTTCCCGATCTGGCTCTCAGCCCACCTCCATTTGGAGGTTCAGGGCTTCTCTCATTCCCTTCAAACCCACCGGAACCAGGGTGCCGTGCCATGCTCATCTTTCGAACAGAAGGGTAAACGGCTGAAGTTCTCCATTGACGATTAACTAGAGTTAGCTGTACCTCTTCTTCCAGCTCACCACTAGCATCTTTAAGAATTTTTTATTTGAAAGGCAGAGGCAGAGAGAGGGAGCAATAAAGAGCAAATCTTGCATCCACTGAATCACTCTCCAAATGGCTGCAGCAGATGGAACTGGGCCAATCCGAAGCCAGGAGCCAGGAGCTTCTTCTGGATCTCCCACAGGGTGCAGGGGCTCAAGGACTTGGGCCACGTTCTGTTGCTTTCCCAGGCAGATTAGCAGGGAGCTGGATCGGAAGTGGAGCAGCAAGGACTGGAACTGGCATTCATATGTGGTGCCAGCACTGCGGGCAGCGGCTTGACCAGCTATGCCACAGCACTGGACCCACCACTAGCATCTATTATTCCACTTAGTCAAAGAGTTTCATGACTCTCAAATGCATTATTTTCTTACCATTGCTAAATTTCACAAATGTCCATGTGTACAAATGCATAAATATGCTCTTTCTGAATAATTTCTGGTTAATATTTTATCAGCATTTCCTGTCTGTTCATGATCCATCCTTAATGTTAATAGCATAAAAACCATTTAATTATGAAAACCAGGATATTAACACGGGTACTATGTTCATCTACCAATTAGACTGATTCTTAACTATGTTAGATCTTATTTTCACTTTCTGCACTGACTTTTTCCTGGCCTAGAATCCAATCCAGGATCTCATTGTGTTGAGCTGTAATATTTCCTTGGTCACTTAGAGTAGGACATTCCTCAGTATCTGTTGTCTGTTTATATTGCATGACCTACACACACACACCCTGGTCAAAAGTATTGTAGAATATCCCTCGGTTTTGCTTTTCTAATGTTTCAAGATTAGATCTGAGGTCATGAATTTTTGGCAATACCAAACTGATGTCAGGCCTTTCTCTGCATAGTATGGGTGGCTTTGGTGCCAACACGTCTCACTGTTGATGTTCACCTCGATCACTCTGTCCAAGTGGTATCGGCAAGATTTCTCCACTCAAAGTTGTCTACTTCCCCCCATAACCAATAAATATTCCAGAGGAGATAATCTGGGACTTTCCATATAGCCCATTTATTTTAATTTTTATTAATATGAAGAGAACATGTATCATGTATTTCACAGGTACAATTCTAAAACGATAACAGTACAATCCTCCTCCCTCAATCCCTCTCCTTCCATTTTTGTAAAAGCATAATTTCAAATCCACTCTATAATCACAAGCTTAATGCAGCAATAACTGTAATCTTCAACAAGTAAAAAGTAGAAAGAACACAGTTCCACAAAAATATAAACAGCTAAAAACAATTAAACCACAAGATGTCTGTTTCACTTCTATACATTTTGTATTCTACATTAACTCCCACATAGCAGAGAAATCTTCACATCCTGTTTACATCACTCATCACTGTTTTGTTTGCCTAATCAGGATCTTCCATTTCCCTCATTCTTTCTACATTTGTTAAATGGAATTCTCCAAGGACAGCAAAATCTCCCCACCCATTTATCCTTGCATGTATGTTAAAAAAACAGCAGGCCATTGGCCTCGGGCTGGCTCCATCGAGTGCCTATGTAAAAATCACAACCTAACAGCATGTCAATAAAGCAAAACCTAACTTTGTAGTACTTTTGTAACCGACGGCTAGGTTTCAGCCAACCACAGGTAGCCAAGTTATCACAACACAGCTAAGTAGGGCAAAAGCCTCATGACTCATGTCTAAATCACATGGTTTCTCTTCTCTGCTTTCACCCTCAGCTCTATTAGCTCACCTCTCAGGAACCGGGATGGAGCTCTTTGAACTTCTCATGGCTTTTGCACAAATTTTGTTAAAGTTTAACATTTGTATCAGTATAAACTAACTCCTGGACATTTATTTGCCCTATGAAATATAATATTGTCATTATTCATTTGCTGTAATTGTTCCAGCTCTTGCCACTGGGATTTTGTTCAGGTTGGCTCCTCTGTTCATTCAACAAGTCTCTATCCTTTTTGAACTTTTTTACTTTCTACCACTTCAAGTCATCCCAATCCATCTTACATTTTTTATATGTATTTTTCCTGATCTACTTCTGGAATCAGGAATCTGATGATGATTAATAATCCAAGAATAGCTTTTAAAAGAAACCATTACCAAGTTGCTGAGTGTGCTTGTTGCCACTGGACTGTCATTCATTCCAGCTCCTCTCAACAGTCAGGGCTTGGAAACATTTGCATGCACACACCCATACACGAACAATCCATACAGATCTGTGTTTCTGTATCTCTCTGCATGCACACTAAAGTTGTATATTCTTAGACATTCCCAATTCCAATGCAACACCACAGGGTTCATTCTGTGTTTCTCCCTTTGCTTGTTTGTTGCTACTTTTTCTAGTAATGAGAAATCCATCTGCCATTATTTACAAAATATCTGGTATATGTTCAATCCTAGAATATTCAATGTCATTTCACAACTGTTAGCCCATACCTGTAAGTTGAAAAGTAAGGTATTCAACACTTGCTTACACTTAGTCTTTAGTCTCATGGTACTCAGTCATGATACTGTTTTATGAAGTTACTCAAGGTTAGTTCTTTTCTACCTTAAGGTGGTTAAATCATTTATCATACTCATACAGCTTGTCTCACTTATTCATATGCACAGTTTTCATCCCCACATCCTGACTAGTTTTATTTATTGATATAGATATACAGAACATTACTCTGATTCTCCAAGACAAGCTAACTTCAAAGGAGGAGTGTAGATCCCTTAGTCCTGTTTGTTCAAGGTCATATGTCAACCCTACTTCCTCAGAACAGGGTCACCTTTCACAACTGCTCAACACTCTGGCTCTTGCTCCACCCCATCTTGAGTGTGCTGAACCCTCCAGGCAAACGCGACTCCTTCTGTACAAGGTTGTGATCATCTCTGACAGGAGGTTCATTATCTTGTTCAATTTTGAGGCTCCTGTGTGGCAGATGCATGTGTTCTCAAATGGATAAAAAATGAACAAACAATACATGAAAACATCTCCCTGTATTCAAAAGCATGCTTTTCTATTTCCTCTTATCTAATGGTTTGATTAATGTTCAAGTACCACTTCCAGCAAACACTTCAAAGAGCAGACACTAATACTTACATCCTGCAGCCCCGAATACATAGCCTTCCATTTTTCCTTTTGACATTTTTTGAAAATTTGCTTTTATTTTTTCAGAATATTCTTCAACCTATGCTGTTATTGATCATGTATGTCTGCGCACTATTCTGCATAAACAGACGATCACCCCTCTCCTCCCTGTCCCATACAATTAAAAATTAGGAGTTTAAGTAATCAAGCTTCATTCTGACCAAGAATTAAAGAGTAAAATCTCATGAGATGCGAATTTGTGTTTCGTTCTGTGCTACAGTAGTCCTCCCTACCCCGTCTCCAACACACACATCCCAGACAGTGCCTACGCCTTTCAACCTAACAGAAGTGGACTTTTTTACCAAGCAGAACCTACAGACTGTTAATAACACGTTCAGAGGCCGTGGAACCAAAGTTTAGTAGTCAGTGTGTAGCAAACAGCTGCAGCAGTTTATCTGGAAGAGAAAAGTAGGCTTCCCCAAGCTGGGAAGCAACCAAGGGATATGGGGCTGTTTCTGTGAGTAGTGAAACTGGTATTATGCGGGGAAAGGGCTCTCTCAGCTGTCAGGAAATGCTCCAAAGAACTGTACTGCCAAACACACAGAGGTAGCCCCTAGCTCTGAACCTCTGGTCTGCAGAGAATAGCCTATCACAGGCAGCTCTGTGAGCAGCACCTAACCAGAGATACCCTTGGAAGACTCATGACCAAAGACCAGGCACCCATCCTCCATGCCAGACCCCAAGGAAGCCTTCCAATTGGTGATCCCACCCAGTGGAAATCATGGGACTCTACCAAATGTGACTGAGTCCATTCTTAACATCCTACTGAGTGTACACACTAAGTCTTACTTAACTTGCTAAACTTGTAACAAGCATGATATCTTACAGCCATGTACTAGGGAACAATTCACATCCATCAAATTATAATCTACTAAAAGCTGAAGCAACAAGGAATGACATTTCATCTATGCACACTCATCGATCCATCCAACACGTTGAGTCAAGTTAGCAGAGGGCAGCCTGGGTCTATGCACTGGTGACAGAGCCAGAGACCTCCTGAAGTCAATTCTGTATTCTGGCTCCCTAACTGCCAGTGTGACCTCAGCCAACCTAAGAACACTCTCCCTAAGCGATGTGATTCCATCATTTAAATGTCTATTCTGACATTCAATTTAATGGAAATTAAGGCTCAAGTAACTGTACACAGTATCATTTCGGTCTTCTCTATCCTTTTCAACTATATTCTGATATCTAGATGCCTATAATGTATAATAAATTATAATATATCTATACATCTGTATCTATATATATTATATCTAGATGCCTATAATTTATTGAAAACTGGAGGGGCCGGCGCCGTGGCTCGCTTGGTTAATCCTCCGCCTGCGGTGCGGCATCCCATATGGGTGCCAGGTTCTAGTCCTGGTTGCTCCTCTTCCAGTCCAGCTCTCTGCTGTGGCCTCAGATAACAGTGGAGGATGGCCCAAGTGCTTGGGCCCTGCACCCACGTGGAAGACCAGGAAGAAGCACCTGGCTCCTGGCTTCGGATCGGCGCAGCGCCAGCTGTAGTGGCCATCTGGGGGGTGAACCAACGGAAGGAAGACCTAACTGTCAAATAAAATTTAAAAGAAATTTTAAAAAAAGAAAATTGGAAAAGTTGTTTGAGACTAGTTCATAATGAATCATCTGCTTTAGAAATGGATCCAACAGGATACACTTCACTACTTCAGCTGACGTCCTGATGGATTCAACTGAATGAAGACAAACCCGAATTTCCTGTGACAGATGCTGCCTGGACATCTGTTTCTCCACTATGGCTTATATAACAGTCTTTGTGTAAGTATTCTGAACTGATTTATTTATCTATTGGAGGAGCGGGAAGAAGGGACAAAGAGGTGGGGAGTGCTCTCCCGTCTTCTGATCTACTCTCCAAATGCCCATAATGACCACTGTTGCACCAGGCAGAAGCCACAAACTGGGATCTCAATCCAGGTCTCTTCTATTCCCATATGAGAAGCAGGGCTCAATTACTTGAGCCATCATACACTTCCTCCTAGGGAGTTCAGTAATAGGAAGCTGGGTATTAGGAATAGAGCTGAGATTCAAACCCAGGTACTCCATTGAGACATGGGTGTTCAATCAAAAAGCTTCAATTCTGAGTATTCATAGCAATACTATGGAGCTAACTTTGAATATCACTGGCACTATGTTAACTGCCAAATACCCCCAAGAAAGTATGATACAAATACATGCATTACATGACACTATGGAGTGTATAGCAGAGTGGGATGGACTGGTATCATGGCACAGCTTGTTAAGCCACTGCCTGCAATGCCAGCACCCCTTTTGAGCACCTATTTGAGCTATTGCTGCTTCACTTCATCTTCCCGATAATGTTCCTAGAAAAACAGAGGATGGCCCAAGTTGTTGGCGCCCTGCTACCCACATAGGAGACCTGGACGGATTCACAGGCTCTTGGCTTTGGCTAGGCTTGGCCTGGCCTGGCCTGGCCCAGCCCGGCCCAACCCAGCCTTTGTGGCTATTTGGGCAAACAGTCCATGGAAGATTTTTCACCATATCTCCCACTTCTGTAGTTCTGCCATTCACACAAACCTAAAAACAGAAGGGTGTGTGTGTGTGTGTGTGTGTGTGTGCATGCTGTGGTATAGTAGATAAAGCCACCACCTGCAGTGCCAGCATTCCATATGTGCACCTGTTTCAGTCCTGGCTGCTCCACTTCCAATCCAGCTCTCCGCTGTGGCCTGGGAAAGCAGTAGAAGATGGCTCAAGTCCTTGAGCCCCTGCAGCCGCATGAGAGACCTGGAAGAAGCTCCTGGCTCCGGATAGGCACAGCTCGGGCCGTTGCGGCCAACTGGAGAATGAACCAGCAGATCAAAGACCTCTCTCTCTGTGTAACTCTTTCAAATAAACCTTTAAAAAAATTTTAAAAAACAAAATGGGACGGTATATTTATATTTGCCCCTAGGATGTAGTCAATGGGTTATTTCAAAATAAATACAGAAAAATTATACTAATGGCCAACAGGCACATGAAAATATACTTAACATCACTAATCATCAGGGAAATGCAAATTAAAGTGACCAGGAGCAGTCACCTCACTTTTGTTAGCATTGCTGCTACAAAAAGACAAAGGATGGGGCTGGCTCACTTGGTTAATCCTCCACCTGCGGCACCAGCATCCCATATGGGTGCCAGGTTTTAGTCCCAGTTGCTCCTCTTCCAGTCCAGCTCTCTGCTGTGGCCCGGGAAGGCAGTGGAGGATGGCCCAAGTGCTTGGGCTCTGCCGCATGGGAGACCAGGAGGAAGCACCTGGCTCCTGGCTTTGGATCGGCACAGCACGCCAGCCGTAGTGACCATTTGGGGGGTGAACCAATGGAAGGAAGACCTTTCTCTGTCTCACTGTCTATAACTCTGTCAAAAAGGACAAAGGATAACAAGTGCCATGGAGGACATGGAGACATGGAAACCCTCATGCACTGTTGGTAGGAATAAGAATTGGTACAGTCATTGTGGACAACAGCTGCAAGAGTCCTCAAAAGACTAAAAAATGGAATTAAAGTATGATCCAATCATCTGTCTCCCAGGTATGTAACAAATGAGTGCCTTGAAGAGATCTGTACTCCTGTGTTCACTGCAGCAGTACCCACAGACCCAACCTATGGAAACGACCTGAGCGTCCATCAACGGATGGACAGATACAAGAGATCTGGCATATTTGCAGCTGATTACTTGGTTATAAAATGGAAGGAAATCCTGCTATTGTAAAAGCATGGACGAACCTGGAGGGCATTACTGTCAGTGAAGTAGGCCACAGAAAAGCACTGTATGATCTCACTCGTACGTGCAATCCGAAGAATGCAGGTTGCCGGAGGCTGAGGAGTAGGGGACAGAGGCAGATGTTGGCCTAAGAGTACAACCATTCAGTCCTAGGCGCTGGGGCCCGAGCTGACAGTATGGTAATTATAGTTAAGAATACCTGCCCACTACTATGAGAGTAAGTATTATGCATTCTCAACCCCCACACAAATGATGACAATGTGAGGTGATGCATGTACAGCTAATTTGATTTCAGTAATTATTTCACAATGTATATATATTCAAATCATTCTATACTCCTTAAATGCATACTATTTTATTTACCAATTATATCTCTATAAAGCTAGGGGGAAATAAAAACATAAAATGAAATAAATTCAAGTTGCTTTATAATCATCTCTGAAAGTGTTGACCAATGTCTAATCTCAGTGCTACAACAATTAGAACAAATTTTTCCACTGAAAATGAACTAATAACTGAGGTTTTGAATATGCAGCATGCACTAATCCTGGTTTTTAAAAGCCCTAATGGATTTCGTAGCAATGCAATACAGCAAAATGAGTAAAATCCTCACATAATAGAGAAAGGTAATTAGAGATGCAGAGCAAATTCTTTTTAAATGCCCTGCATGCAATTTGGACACTCAGTCCCTCCTTCTGAAATGGGAAAGTTGCAAAGGGAAGAAATGCAATACATCAAGAAGAGAGTAAGGGAAACTCAAATGGGACCAATGCCAAAGGCATCTGAGGCTTCAGAGTGGTCAGAATTCCTTCTAGTAATTTATTCCCTGTATTTCCCAAGAACCTGACTAACATACAGTTAAGGAAGCTCTCCATTTAGAAATAACTTCAGGTAGGTTGACCAAACGGGAAACAACACTGACAGTCAGGATCTAAGAGAAAACGAGTCGATGTTTTAAGAGAATGTATCCTTTTTGATGTGGCTGCACACATCTCATCACTACAGCAGTCATTTCAAGAGGCACCCATTTGGCTTCTATCAAAAATAAGTAGCTGAGGAATTAAGACACCATTTATGACACCCACATCTTCTATCAGAGTGCCTCGGTGTTAGTCCCATTTCCGGCTCCTGACTCCAGCTCCCTGCCAATGTGTCCTTAGGAGGTAGTGGTGATGGCTCAGGGAGTTCAATTCTGCCATCCATGTGATTGAAGTGAATTAAGTGCTTGACTACCAGCTTTGGATCCCTGATATTTGGGCAGTGGACCAGTGGTTGGCAGCTCTGTTTCTCCAATAAATTAAAAAGCAAGCAAGCACCAGTGAAATTTCAGACCAAACATGATTTTTACAGCAAATCTTCACATCTGTAGCTGGTGAGCTATAATTCCACACAAAAAATAGAATCTAGGGGCCGGCATTTTGGCACAGCTGGTTAGGCTGCCACCTGTGATGCCGGCATCCCATGAGCAGTGGATCAAGTCTCAGCTGCTCCACTTCTGATCCTATTAACGCACCTGGGAAAGCAGCAGAAGATGGCCCAAATATTTGAGTCCCCACCACTCATGTGGGAGACCAAGATAAAGTTCCAGGCTCCTGGCTTCAGCCTCGCCCAGCCTCAACCATTGGGGCCTTTTGGGGAATGAACCAGCAGATAGAAGATCTCTATTTCTCCCTCCTGTAATTCTGCCTTTCAAATAGTCTTTAAAAATATAGTACAGTCTAAGATCAAGGAATATCAGAGGCACAAAGCCCTTTAAGACCATACAGTCCAACATTTAATCATAAATAAACACAGCCCCAAGAAGTAACCTAGGTGTCTAAGCCCCAACCATAATGTAACAATAAGGCGGAGGCCAGGATCAAATCTCTGGATGCGCAGCTCAATGTTTTTTTTTTTTTCTCTGCAAAATCAGACCTCTTTCTCCAAAAGGAGGTCCACAGATATGCTGGTGGTATGTTTGGGTGATCCCATGAGGCCCATGTGATTTGGGTTTACACTCCAAATTCATTGACCGCTAACGTCAGATTTAAGTGTGGAGCTTTACACAACAGCTGAGCCTCAGAGATGGGCCCAGGGTAATGTCCTGAGGTCTCTGGGGAATTGGCAAAAAAAAAAAAAAAAAACACACACACACACACACACAAAACAAACAGTTCTGGTGAAAGGGTTAGCTTTGAGAATTTGGTCCAGCTATTCTCCCTGCTTCCTGGTTCCCCAGTCTACTGCATGGTTTCCACTATCGTCAGACACCAGACCAATGGGTCTCCCAAAGTTTGTACAGTGATCCTTCAAAACAGAGCTGAAATAAACTTCCTTCCCAAGTAGATCCTCTCAGGTATTTGCAATGTAGTATAGACAAGCTGACTAGTGCAGCAGGATTACTACCATGGATATGGTTGGATGTTCGGACCACCGTGAACTTGGAGATGTTTTCTTTAGGATACTTTTGGACTAGTTGGCTGGCTGCTGTGTACAACAATAAATGACTCCAAATTGCTCCATTCTATGCTTGCCCAGCTTCTGAGTTTTCACCCGGGATCCCAGGCACTGGTTTAGAGGGTCTATTCTATAGTCCTCTGCCCAAGGTCGTCACGAGCAGCTGCTCTTTGGTCATCTCTTCCAACGATTGCTCCGACAAGACTTCCAGCCACGCTTTATTAAGCCCTATACGTTGGTTATTTTGACAGAGTAAAACAACCCCACTTCTGATAATACCTTTTAACAGTTGTAAAGACTGATGTAACAGAAGGTACAGAAATTCATCTCAAATGGCTTTTTCATCTTTATCAAGAAACTTGGGTTCCTACGAATAGTTATGTTTCCCTGTACAGTTGGCACAGTGATTTTCACTCCACTTAGGACGCCCACATCCCCTGTCAAAGTGCCTGGTTCCAGGCCAAGATCCTCTGCTTCCTGCTTACGGACATCCTCCGAGGTGGAAGGTGATGGTCCAAGTACTTGGGTGACTGTCACTACATGGGAGATCCAGACTGAGTTCTGGGCTCCTGGCTTTAGCCTGGCCCAGCCCTGGCTTTTGTGGGCATTTGGGGAAATCAATCAGCACATGGAAGATCTCTGCTTTAAATAAATGAAAACTTTGTGTAATGATGGTCACCAGATTGTGACTGGTATTTCTAGTGTTTATTTTTCTAGTGTTAATTTTTAAGTCCATAAGGTTATAAAAGTTACTAACTGAACAGTTACAGGACCTTCAGCTCTGTTTCCTACGAACTCCAAGCTATAGCTAGGCAGGACATTGCTTACAATAGTCAGCACCTGTCGTCAGATCCACGTGTGAGGGAACAGATCTCTGGATTCCTGTAACCCTCCGCTGTAGAAATGCCATTCCTTGTTCCCCACTCAGGAGTTGAGCTCATTGAGGGACTGTGGTTTTCCTTTGCTGTTGTGTGCTCTGGATCAAAAGTCCCGAACTGTTTATTCCAGACCCCCAAATAAACCTACCTGATTAGTCAGCTTGACTCCCCTTCCCCCTGTAACTCATGCAATAGCAAAAGGAAGACTACCCCGAAAGCTCAGATTCATCTATCTTCTCTGATGGAGGCACTTTTATAGATTCACAGAACCTAACAATTGAACTTAAGCCAAATCGAAAAAAAGTTACTACTTTCAAACAAGACAAGAACCAAACATCTAGGCTGATAGTTATCCTCCCTAGATACAGAACATCCTAGCAAGAATGACGTCATTCTACGGAGACCAGGGGCATGGTGTGTGTATGAAGAGGATTCAGCCTCAGCCTGCACAAATCCTCAGGCCTTTCCCTCAGTCATGAGTCTAACAGTGAGGTTATCAACATGGTCAAGCAGTTACACAGCTTTAAGGTTTGGAGTTTGATTTCAGAGCTGTCTTAGGATTATAATGCTGCTATGTAACAGTATAGACTAAAACATACCCAAAAAGCTGATGTCACTGTTTAGTAAGTACATATCTAGTTATTAGTATCTCTAAGTCAAAAAGACCAAGTCTATTTTAAAGTTACTGGTTGGCATTGGTGCTGTGGTGTAGAAGGTTAACCTCTACCTGCAGGACAGGCATCCCGTGTGGGCACCAGTTCAAGTCCTGGCTGCTCCACTTCTGATCCAGCTCCCTACTAATGAACTGGGAAAGCCGCAAAAGATGAGCCAAGTGCTTGGGACCCTGTACCCACATGGAAGATCCACAAGGAGCTCTTGGCCCCTGGCTTTGGCCTGGCTGTTGTGGCCATTTGGGGAGTGAACCAGCAGATGGCAGCTCTTGCTATTTCTTCTCTATTTCTGCCCTTCAAAAAAGTAAATTTTAGAAGTCACTGGTTGTAAAGGTTAACTGAAAAAAATGCACTCTGTAAAAAGAGGCAAATCAAAAACTTTACATAGTATGTAAGTCAGAGTAACATTTTATTTCTAGAACACACACATTTTTAAATAGTCTTGCCCAGATTCATCCAACTGCTAAATCAGAAAACAGATGTGGTTTATGTGCCAATAATAACTGATACAGGTAACTGAAACTGGCTGGAGGGAATCTATCGCCACCTCTTTGCATTCAACCTGGCGTTTAGATCCATGGTACTGCTGGTGAGGGAAGGTGGTGTTTTTATCATTCTTGTGCAAATAAAATCTGTCACCAAAAGTAGTAAATTTTGTAGAAAATTAAGAGATTGGGTAACTTGCATGCTTTAAATAAACATTTGCTATTAGTTTAATAAAAGCTGTTTACGAATCCATAATTGTTTTACAGGCATAATTTCTAAACTCTGTATGATTGTTTCAGCAATATATAATAGCAAAATATCACATAATTTCATGCAGTCCTTATTCTTTTCTATTTATTCATAGAACTGGCTGAGACCAAAGTTTTCTGTAATTGTCACTAACTTCTCAATTTAAAATGAATTCATGCCAAGTTAGGTGTTTGGCCTAGTAGTTGAGCTGTGGGTTACGATGCCTCCACTGCGTATCAGAGTGCCAGGGTTCAAGTCCTGGCTCCAGCTCCCAAATTCTAGCTTCCTGATAACACATACCCTGGAAGGCAGCAGCCGATGGCTCCAGAACTTGGTTTCCTGCCACTCACGGCTGAGACGTGGATTGAGTGCCTGACTCCCAGCTTCAGTCTGGCCCATCCCAGCCATTGAGCACATTTGGGAAGTGAACCAGGAATGTCCATTTGTCTTCGAAATCAAAGGAATTATACAAAATGTGTTTATTCCAAAAGTAGTATCTATAGAAATTTCTCTTACTGAAAGCTTAAGATCTTTTTGAAGAGCCCATTTATGGTAGTTTCCCCCTATTTAGGGTCTTGCTTATCACTATTTTATTGCTTCCAGGTATCCATGAAAATATTAAATTCTAGAAATAATGATTTCAATTTAAATAGCCTTCAACATATTTCTATAACTGTTCTATTGTAAACTCATACTGTGTCCAATTTATAAATTGAACTTTATAGGTATATATCTATAGGAGAAACTATATATAGGGTTGTATACTAGCCAGTTTCAAGCACATACTAGGGGCTCTCCCATGGAGAAGAGATGCTTTACTTGAATAACTAGTTACTAGCTTTAATTACCTAAAAAAACTTTCAAGATGCATTCTAGTGAGCCGGCGCCGCAGCTCACTAGGCTAATCCTCCGCCTACGGCGCTGGCACACTGGGTTCTAGTCCCAGTCGGGGAGCCGGATTCTGTCCCGGTTGCCCCTCTTCCAGGCCAGCTCTCTGCTGTGGCCCGGGAGTGCGGTGGAGGATGGCCCAAGTCCTTGGGCCCTGCACCCCATGGGAGACCAGGAGGAAGCACCTGGCTCCTGGCTTTGGGTCAGCGCGGTGCACCAGCCGCAGCATGCCAGCCACAGTGGCCATTGGGGGGTGAACCAACGGAAAAGGAGGACCTTTCTCACTGTCCACTCTGTCAAAAAAAGATGCATTTTAGTGTAACTAAATTGGACTCTGGAGTTGGGGTCTGGGCAAGTGCATTTTGAAGACCCACAGGTGGTTAAAATCCACATGTGAGAACCTGTTCGAGTCCTTCAATGCTTTGCCTCTATCACGGTCATTGCGAAGGAAGTGGACTGCGCTCTGCTACATGCAGACGCTGCAGCTGCTGGCTCTAGTGTACACAGAAGTCAACCTTTACATTGGTATCTTGGCAACAATGCTATACCAAAAAAATCAAATTCCATGAGTAAGTTTCCCTCAAATTAAAAGTTATGCTTTATATCTGAGAGTTTTGCTTTAATGTACTAAAACTATAAATATTTGACTAAAAGATAGCATTAGACAAGAGTATCTCAAAACTATGTCACAACTTGTCACCTTACTGGTCTTCCAGTAAAACTTCCAACATTATGAAGCTACTTCAAGAAGTCTGGACAGACTGGCACTGTGGGGCAGCAGGTTAAAGCATCTCTTCACCATGTCCGCGTCCCATACCAAAGTCCTAATTCTGAGTTCTGGCTTCTCTTCTCATCCAGCTTCCTGCTAACATGCCTGGGAAGGCAGAGAAGGATGAACCAAGTACTTGGTACCCTGCCAGCCTTGTAGGAGACCCAGACAGAGTTCAACTCCTGTCTCTGGCCTGGCTCAGCCACAGATATTGTGACCATTTGGTGAGCAAGCCAGCAGGTAGAAAATCTGTCACTCACTCTCCCTTCCCTTCATTTCTCCCTTTCAAATAAATGTTGGAAGAAATTGAGAAAATAGAGAACCAAAAGGTATTTATCTTGGTGCAAAAAGCTTTTTAAATGCATGTTGTTTTCAGAATTCTCATTTTCCATGAACTTTTTGAAGACTCCTTATATTGACATTCACTTGTGTTTATAAATTGAGTTTCAGTGAAAGAAACTGACATAGGGTGGATAAAGCTGATTTCTCTCTTTTTAAAAAAAAGATTTGAAAGTTACACAGAGAAGAGGCAGAGAGAGAAGAGACATCTTCCATCCACTGGGTCACGTCCCCAATTGGCCACAACGGTGGAAGCTGCACCAATCTGAAGACAGGAGCTTCCTCCAGGTCTTCCCATGTGGGTGCAGTGTCTCAAGGACCTGGGTCATCATCTACTGCTTTCCCAGGCCATAGCAGAGAGCTGGATCGGAAATGGAGCAGCCGGGACTTGAACCGGCACCCATATGGGATGCCGGCACTACAGGCACTGGCTTTATCGGCTACACCACAGCGCTGGCTCCCTGTGTCTTAATCTTAACTGCAGATTATTCCATTCCCTTGTGAAAAGAATTTTCCTCTGCCATTGACAATCTGAAAAATGAAAACTACTCCAAGACATCCCAAGGGCATTAAATCATAAATGTTCCTATAGATTGTGAATGTATTGGAGTGAAATGAACATTTTGAGATTCGATGATTTTTTTACAGCCCTTGTCTCTTCTGTTGAACAGTTTTTCCTTCATACTATTTGTTGAACTCTTAGTGTAGGTTAACTTCACAATTAAGAAAACTGAAAGTAAATCTTTGTAAAAATTAAAGAGTTAGAAATGGAAGGAAGAGGGTTGAAGCATGGGCAGAAAGGAGGGTAGGATTCAAAGTATCACTATGTTTCTAAATCTATATGAAATACATGAAACTTGTGTAACTTAAATAAAATCTTGAAAAAATAAACCTAACTCATGACTCCAAAAAAAAAAAAATGCCTACAGATCACAGATCAGTTGGCATCAGCAATTTTAGCCAATCTGAGTTCACAGAACACTGAAAATGTTGGTCACAGTCACAGCTCAAAGTGATAAAACACACTGATATTTCCATATATATATTTGCTACCATCCCTTACTCCCCCCCCCCAAGGCTTTCCACTCCAAAAGTGAAAGTCATAGTAAACCTAGGTATATTCAGGGAGTTCCAGTCATACTGTTAAAGTACAGACTTTATCCCATCTGATGAGAATTTTGACTCCAGGATGTGACAATAAGGACTTGTTGATTTTACTAATGACTTGTTAGAGAAGCAAACTCAAGTTCAGCTCAGAAATAACCCATTTTAAAGAGCATGGGAACATGCTTATCTCATATGGTGCTGCTGAGTCAAGCTTTATAAACTCCCGCCTATACCAATTTCAGTAATAGAGCTATTGAGGAAGTCATGCCCCTGGGACAAAAACCCAGAAATCCTACCGTCTACCTGAGCACCCTTTCTGTTCTGTTGAGATCACTCGATACACAAATTCCTGATCACCCAATTACAGAAGTGATTAAGATCAGCATTAAGGAGGGGTTGTGGGGTTGCTTAGTACAAACTTGGTTTGCTGTTTCTTATAGAAGCAGAGGCTACAGTACAGGGGTGTTTTTAAAAATGGAAAATTGAATTCCATTCATATTTGTATAAAAAATTTTGAAGTCCATGCATGTTTTGCATAAGCATTTTTCATGGAGTGTTTGAAATCCATGCATATGAGGTCTTCAAAGTTTTGCACCATAGAAATTTTTTAATTCCATTTTCTATGAGCTTCTGAAGCACCCTCACATGTTTACAGGCTGTTGAGCTCAATATGGTTAGGAGTAAACAGGTGTAAAGGACAGGTGTACAGAAGTTGTTCAAAGGGGCTGGTAGCCAGCCAGTGGGCAGCACACTGCTCTGCAGTGACGGGTGCACGAGGAGCAACTGCAGTGAATAAGGAGACTACCCACTGTTCTAGGAGGCATTTTATAGACAAACTCTGACCAGGACTGTTCTCATGATTTGAAGCAAAACAATATATTTCAGACCAAATTCCTGCCTCTGCAAATTGCTCTGAGCCCTTGGAGATTTAGAACTCTTCCGAACTAAAAGTGGCTTGGGTGGATTTTAAAATGATAGAAAACACAATATTTTAGTGCTTTAAAGAATCACTCAGTCTTCGTGAAGGGACAGATCATTCGATGTGCATTCAAAAAGCGATGCAAGGGCCGGCGCCCTGGCTCACTAGGCTAATCCTCCGCCTGTGGCACCGGCACACCGGGTTCTAGTTCCGGTTGCTCCTCTTCCAGGCCAGCTCTCTGCTGTGGCCCGGGAGTGGAGGATGGCCCAGGTCCTTGGGCCCTGCACCTGTATGGGAGACCAGGAGGAAGCACCTGGCTCCTGGCTTCGGATCGGCGCAACGCGCCGGCCGTAGTGGCCACTTGTGGGGTGAGCTAATGGAAAAAGGAAGACCTTTCTCTGCCTCTCTAACTCTGCCTGTCAAAAAAGAAAAAGATGCAAAGGTAATTCATGAAAGGATATAAGTGAGAGGGATACCTACACTTATATTATCATAACACCATTCAAAATAAACAAAGGTGGTAGACTAGGAGTGGAGAGAGTGATATCCACACAGAAGGTCAAAGGCAGGTGAGAGGTGAGGTTCATGTCCCCTCATAATGAAAATGTAGGCTGAAAGGATCACCGAACTGGGGCTGTTCTGGACTGAGTTCCAAGATGTGTTCAGAGAACATTCTGTAAGGCTCCATGACATGGCCTCTAGGAGTATTACAGGTAAGGGGGTATGGCCATGCTAGCATTTCAAAAAAGTTGAGAAAGGTATTAGAGATCAAGAGTTGCAATGACTCATTTACTGCAGGGAACACACAGCTTCAGCAACACAGCTGTGGGTCTTTGATCAGGGGCATCCCTCCTGAAGTCCTTGCAGCTGGAGCTGGCCATGGGCATGTACCTCCTTCCCTGACCATGGCACCGAGAGCAGAGCAAGACTGCAGCATTTCTAGGAATGAGGTGGATTCTCATCAAGGCAAGGAATCACAAGAACGATAGATCAGCCTTCAGTATAAAGGCTTTGCCCATGGGGAGAAAGACACTGAAATGGAATCACATAGCAGAGATCTGGGGCACAGCGAGGTTGGCCTAGTGAGGTGATGAGCAGCTGGGCAAGTTCTGGTGTGGGGAGCAGGAAGAGAGGGCTTCGTGCTGGTCAACAGCATCAAGCTGAGATGTAATGAGTTGGAAGACAGGTGCACACATGCCTTAAATCAATCACTTTGGAACTCTATTAGGCAATGGGAAAGTAGAGGGAATTTGAGAATGGGCAAGACTTTGTTAGGGTTGAGCATTACAAAGATTCATCTCGCAACCAAGGGTGGGGTGACCACATGGAGGAAGGCACCAATGACTGGAAGCCCACCTACGCACAGTCTTTCTCACAAGGGCTGGCCTGGTTGGCAATGAGAATGCAAAGAGGCCACGGTGCTCAATTAGAATCTGCATATTTCTAACAATCTATTTGCAGAAGTCCAAGTTAAGTCTACAACTTGGAACTCCATTCCAGCCAACAGCAGGGATTCCAAGAACTTTTTTTTTAAACTCTGCCCAGTGACCTCACAGAAACTAACCCTCAACACAACACACAATACATTATCTCACAGAACATATTGATATCCTCAACTCTGTATCTAACACATCACATGACACAGAACGGGTTCTCTCGCAAGGCGTCAAGATGAAGTGCCTGGACTTCAAGAGAGCCTCGATCACAGGTCATTCTATGCTAGAGTGGAGAACTCCTGGGTCAACCTCCATGAAGTCTCTAGACTTACTAGGTCTGGGATTATATGAGGCCAAGTCTGTACATTGCATTTTCTATTTGTTTTGGTTTCATGTATTTGTGCTGACTGGAAGCTGGGGATCTTTTGCTGATAAGAGCCAGCAGCCACTGCAAACTAAACCTGTCTCCACCCCAGTGCCTTTTTGAAGCAAAGCAAGGGAACATTTGTTCATCATAACACTAGTGTGTGGGTGGTTGTGTATTTAGGTTCCTGTGTAAGTGTGTGTATGTGTACAGGCATGGGTGTGAGGGCAGGGGTGTGTATAGGAGTGTGGGGATGTGTGAGTGTAGGTGGCCAGGATGAAGGCAGAAAAGGAGAATCAGCATTGGCCCGGAGATGTAAAGTGGTAGCAAACCTGGTTACTAATTGGCCACAGGGAACAGATTCCTCCACGTTACTTACAGCATCTGTGTATTAACCACACTGAGACCTACAACAAAAAATACAACACCACCAAGTTTTCCCTTCCTTGCTAAAGGTTCATCAGCATGGGGACAATTTGTCACCCACATAAAATTTAAGATTTATATAATTTTGTATTCCCTGAGTATTGTACAAGTTCACCAGGGTATCTGAGAAACAGCTGGTTCTTATTCCTCAAGGTCATCTCCACATCCACTGTCAACAGAAACACATCAAGTTAGAGGTGGACAATTGGCTTTAGTCCCCAATATTCCTTCTGAGTTTAGTTGCCTTCCTGCTTCATGAACACCCCAGGTATGAAGCCTTAACTCTAAGCGTCAGGCACTGTTTCCAAAGAGACTGAGTACATGGGTGTCAGTCCACACAGCATCACAGAAGTGAGCACGTCCACTTGTGCTCCTTCCAGCATCTCCGCTGTTGAGACGTCTCTGCTGCAGTCAGGCAGAGACCCTGGCTGGTAGCACAGCAGGGAGCCCAAGGCAGGGCAGCAACTGCATTTCATCAAGGCTATGCCCGTTGGAAACTTCTTAGTGCAGATCATCACTAGGCGACAGTAACTAGCACTAACCATACTGAACAGAACCAAACATACACTGAGTTGTTTTTAATGGCCAGTGTGGTGCTGCTGCAGGTTTGGCCACTGATAGCAACAACAGCATCCTATCAGAGTGCTCATTACAGCCCAGGCTGCTCCATTTCCAGTCCAGCTTCTTGCTAATGTCCCTGGGAAAGCAGTGGAAGATACCAAGTACCTGGGCCCCTGTTACACACATGGGAGACTGGGATGGAGTTCCAGGGTCCTAGCTTCAGCTTCGCCCAGCCCCAGCCATTGCAGCCATTTTGGGAGTGAACCAGCGGATGGAAGAGCTGTTTCTTCCTCACTAACTCACCACCTTTCAGACAAAATTTTAAGTTTTATTTAATATAAATTTCCAAAGTACAACTTTTGAATTATAGTGGCTTTTCCCCCCATAACCTCCCTCCCACCTGCAACCATCCCATCTCCCACTCCCTCTCCCATCCCATCCCTCATCAAAATTCATTTTCAATTATCTTTATATACAGAAGATCAACGTACTATATACTAAGTAAAGATTAACAGACTGCACCCAAAGTATAGAGCACTGTTTGAGTAGTTTTACCGTTAATTCGCATAGTACAGCACATTAAGGACAGAGGTCCTACGTGGGTAGCAAGAGCACAGCGACTCCTGTTGATTTAACAATTGACACTCATTTATGAGGTCAGTAATCACCCAAGGCTCTTGTCATGAGCTGCCAAGGCTATGGAAGCCTTTTCAGTTCACCAACTCCGATCTTATTTCGACAAGGCCATGGTCAAAGTGGAAGTTCTCTCCTCCCTTCAGAAAAAGGTACCTCCTTTGATGGCCCATTCTTTCCACTCAGATCTCAGATCTTTCATTTAGGTTTTTTTTTTTTTTTGCGCGCCACAGTGTCTTGGCTTTCCATGACTGAAATACTCACATGGGCTTTTTAGCCAGATACAAATGCCTTAAGGGCTGATTCTGAGGCCAGAGTGCTGTTTAGGGCATTTGCTATTCTATGAGTCTGCTGTGTATCCTGCTTCGCATGCAGATCATTCTCTCCTTTTTAATTCTATTATTTGCAGAAACTGGTCTTATGTGATCCCTTTGACACTTAATCCTATCTTTTTGATCAATTATGAACTTAAACTGATGACTTTAACAAGTAAGATGCATTGGTACACGCCACCTTGATGGGATTGAATTTGAATCCCCCAGCACGTTTCTAGCTCTACCATTGGGGTAAGTCCGAGTGAGCATGTGCCGAACTGTACATCTCCTTCCTCTTATTCCCACTCTTATACTTAACAGGGATCACTTTTCAGTTAAATTTAAATACCTAATAGTTGTGTGTTAAAGAGTTCAACCAATGGTATTAAGTAGAACAAAAAATACTAAAAATAAAATAGTTGTTCAACAGACAAGGGCTGATCAAGACATTGTTTCTCATGGTGTCCATTTCACTTCAACAAGTTTCCTTTTAGGTACTCAGTTGTCACCAATCAGGGAGAACATATGATATTTGTCCCTTTGGGACTGGCTTACTTCACTTGCATCATGTTTTCCAGATTACTTTGTTGCAAATGACTGGAATTTTTTTACTGCTGTATAGTATTCTAGAGTACACATCTGATAATTTCTTTATCCAGTCTTCCGTTGATGGGCATTTAGGTGGATTCCAGGTCTTAGCTATTGTGAATTGAGCTGCAATAAACATTAAAGGTACAGACAGCTCCTTTATTTGCCAATTTAACTTCTTTTGTGTGGGTAAATTCCAAGCAGTGGGATGGCTGGGTTGAATGGTAGGGCTATATTCAGGTTTCTGAGGAAATCTCCAGACTGACTTCCATAGTGGTTTTACCAGTTTGCATTCCCACCAACAGTGGGTTAGTGTCCCTTTTCCCCTACAGCCTCGCCAGCATTTGTTGTTTGTTGATTTCTCTATGAAAGCCATTCTAACCGGGTTGAGAAACCTCATAGTTTTGACTTGCATTTCCCTGATGGCTAGTGATCCTGAACATTTTTTCATGTGTCTGTTGGCCATTTGGATTTCCTCTTTTGAAAAATGTCTATTGAGATCCTTGGCCCATCTCTTAAGTGGGTTATTTGTTTTGTTTTTGTGGATTTTCTTGCTCTTTGTAGATTCTAGTTATTAAATCTATTGGTTGCATAATTTGCAAATATCTTCCCATTCTGTCAAACTAAATTTAAACATAAATCTTTAAATTATTTTTGGCTACCAGGGGCACAGAGGTAGAACAAACAGGGAGATGCTCAAAGGGCACCAAGTTATTTAGGGTGGACACTGAATGTATAATCCAGTTAACTAGGAGATCCGCATCTAGCAGGATGGCTACAATGGGTAATACTGGATCACACAATTGGAATTTAGATTTCAGGTGCTGTCACCACAGACATAACATGTGAGGAGATTGTAAAACGATTACTGCAATCACACAAATTGCCTATCCGCAGGGATTTTCTGGAAAATGTGACTTATGAAAAACTCGCATACATCTCAAAAATGTTATACCAAAAATGAACCTCACGTTCAATTTCCCATGAACTGTTTGACGTCCCCTCAGATCTCTATCAACACACT
Source organism: Oryctolagus cuniculus (assembly GCF_964237555.1). Taxonomy (NCBI): domain Eukaryota; kingdom Metazoa; phylum Chordata; class Mammalia; order Lagomorpha; family Leporidae; genus Oryctolagus; species Oryctolagus cuniculus. The sequence goes on along the minus strand of NC_091433.1, from coordinate 85,253,876 downwards.
GCACTGTATACTTTAAGCATAATTGTTTTAAAAAGTAACATGAAGCCCCACAACAGCAAGGAAGATAACTTGGCTCTCTGGATAATATACAGCCTTCATCCCATGAAATTCTAATTCACATACCCATTGAAATGATCACCAACAATTCTTTTTATTGGAAAGACAGAGCGTCAGCTTCCATTCACTCATTCATTCCCCTCCATGAGCACAACAGCCTGGGCTGGGCCAGGCCAAGGCCAGGATCCAGGACCTCATCCAGGGTTCCCACATGGGTGCCAGGGACACCATCATCGGAGCCGTCACTGCTGCTCCCCAGGCTCTGCGTCAGCAAGAAGCCAGAACTGAGTACCAGAGCCAGGCCTTAAACCCAAACTTTCCAATACAGAATGCAGACAGGTATCTTGGCTATGATGCCCAATGTCTACCTCATTTAAGTAAGGAATAATCTGCTTCTAAGTTCATAGCAAAAAAAGTTTTGCGAAGTATAATACAGATGGGTCAGATCAAAGACAGCACACCCAAACAAAGACATCTTAATTGGATATACCTGGGAAGGTTGTCGAAATGATCTTAGAAAATTAATTTTGCTAATGGCCATCAGGTAGTAGCATCAGGGTGGATGCAGACAGCAGAGGCACACGTGACTTTCCCAGGGCATCCAGGGGGCACTCCAAGCAGGAGCCAGACGTCAGTATTCTAGCAGATTCAGCCCGACTTTCCCTGGGCCATGGAGAGGGGACAACAGCCCTGACTGGTTACTAATTAGAAGAACCAGAGCAGGCAAGGAAGGAGGTATTCATCCTACTGACTCCTACAGACCACATTAAATATAGAAAGCGACTGCCAAGTAGGTCAAGCGGCCCAGAGCCTTTCCTTTGCTTCTGGTCACCCACGCCCGACTCTTCCCCGATTTCCTCTTTTCCCATCATGAGAGGCTGAGCAATGGGAAGACCATTCCATACCACCCCAGAAAGAACACATAATTGGCAGGGTCTGGAAAGCCCAGGCCCTCCTCCCGACATAAGCAAAATCCTGAAGCAGCTAACACAGACGACAGGACCACCTGGAAGGACATCCTTTAAATGTATTATTTTGGAGGATTTCCAGAGGACGCTGCCTCTCTGCTGTAAGGAGAGGAGAGGTTCAAGCGAGGCAGCAGTCAGAGCAGAGCGACAGGAAGTCCAGCCTACACAATTAGAGGCCACAACCGCGCCAGGGGACAGCAGTCAAGCCTGAAAAATGTCTCCCAGGACTGGTGGAAGAACAAAGAGATGAACATGAAACGCTTTAAAAAGCTGACAATGAAGGCAGGTATAGGACGGTCAACATGCATTGCAAGAGCACCAGAAGGGGGCAGCAGCGTGGCACAGAGGGTTAAGCTGTTGCCTACAGTGCCAGCATCCCAGGTGGGCACTGGTTCAATTCCTGGCTGCTCCACCTCCAATCCAGCTCTCTGCTAGTGCGCCTGGGAAGGCAGCAGGAAATGGTCCAAGTGATTGGGCCCCTGCAACCACATGGGAGACCTGAAACAAGTTCCCGGCTTCGGATTAGCCCAGCTCTGGCTGTTGTGGCCATTTGGGGAGTGAACCAGTGCAGTGGATGGAAGCTCTCACTGAAACTCTGCCGTTCAAATAAAATCTTAAACACACACATACACACATAGAAACGTCTTAGAAAACATTACCTAAGAATTGCAATTGAAAACTTAACAAAAGCTTAATACTCCATTGACGAGGATTTTAAAATTGTCCTAAACATAGACTCCTGCCAACTCACAAACCAGTAGTTTCAGTGCTAGTTTAGTAACTTACAGTGACAGCTGCCTCAAACTGACAGTTGAAACATTCATGGGATACATGAAAAGATAGGTTTATTTTAATGCACAAAGTTTTGAAATCCATGCTTGCCCTCAAGATTTTTTTTTTCCATGACCTTTTCGAAGACCTCTGCTATTATGCAAAATTCATCTGACTTCTCCCTGGATACAGACCTAAGTGGGAAACCGTATTATGATTCGAAACATAGCTTACTGAATGTGGAATCAAAACAAGTGCAAAGAGGAAAAAAAAATCAAACCTTCAACAGTGCCAGCCTAACCTAGCTGGATACAGCTGTTTTGAAATATGTACAGCCATATCCATGGCTCAGACGTGTTTGAGGCCTACTGGCCAAAGCTCCCCCGGCATGGGTAGAGCGCTTCCATTGGCATCCCTTGTCCACGCACCAGAGCCCAACTCACACTCTGATGGGTTATTTCTTAGCTGTGCTAATTCAACTCCCAGGCAAATTTTGCTGGTTTAGAAGATTTTAGAACAAAAGACTTTTACGTATTTCAGCTTTGATCTGCTGCAGGCCGATAATCAACTTAGCACTCCAGGGGCAAGATGACTGCCATTATATTATCATTGGCAATTCAGTATAACACCCTCTACTGACAGTTTCTTCAGAGGACTCAAAAAAAATACACACAGAGGGGTGATTAAATAGACATACGCTGAAACCTTTATGCCATGTATAAATACACATCTTCAACGTCCATGAATCACTAACAATTGACCATATATCACACCACTAGGAAAAGCTATCCATCGACCTATCTTGCAAAAAACAAAGATAAAATCAGACCAAATCAGACCAAGAGCATATGCAATTTCTCTGGCTAGACAGTCCTAACCCCTTGGAAATTTTCATTTTATTTCCAAAAGGGTTTGGCGCAATGAGTTTAAAAAAATTACACATGTTGTGACAAAGGAAAACTAGAATACAAAAATAAAAGTTAAGGCATACAACAAATAACTTGCAGTTTGGGGCAAATCGATAGCATTTTATAGATTCTTGTCTCATGTCCGAGGAGGTGAGTTTTATGATGCCCACTTTACAGATGGGGAAACTATGGCATAGTAATTTCGTCTGGGTTACACAGGGAGGAGGACAGTGAAGGTGACAGCATATTCTACATATGCCCAGCTAGGAAGCCTGTTTCTTGTCCAGATACCATGTAGCTTCCGCAAGTAGTAACAAATTAAAAAGCCTAATTTCAAGTAGCTCCAATGTGGGCAAAGAGAACAATTTCGAAGAAAACAAATACCAGTTTTCAGTTACACTGCCCAAGAGCAAAGAAAAGCAGGTCAGGTTCCTCCGTATGAAAGACGTTTGCCACATCAATTTGTCACAAGGATATTGATTTGTATTCCGTAAACTTTTTTCCAACACATTTTGCCTGAAATTAGGACACATTAATTTATAACAGATGGTGACATCCGCTATGAACTTTTGAACCAAAATACTAGATTTCTTCTCTTCTCGGAATTGGGGGTGGGGTGGGGTAGCAAGGACAGAAAAAAAAGATCAGAGTATGCAAAGTCCTTGTGCCTACCCAGAATGTCCTCCGACTATGGTTGCCATGGTTAAAACAACATTCAGTGTCTGAGATACAAGGTTACTTCAAAAAGAGTTCATGGAAAAGTGGATTAAAAGATGAGTTTGAGGCCAGGCGGTTGACCAGCTGGTTGAGATGCTGATTAGGACACCTGGGGCCCCGATGGGATTATTTGGGTTCAGTCCAGGCTCCAGCTCCCGACTTCAGTCTCCAGGTGACTCTGGATGTGAGCAGTAGCGATGGCTCCAGTAAATGGCTCCTGAGACCCACATGGGAGACCTGCATTATATCCCTGGCACTGGGCTTTGGCCTTGGCCATTGTGGGTATTTAGGTTTGAATAAGCAGACATACTCTTTCTCTTTCAAATTAAAAAGCTAAATTTTGGGGGCCAGCGCTGTGGCATCGAAGGCTAAACTGCTTGCAGCACTAGCATCCCATATAGGCACTGGTTCATGTCCCACCTGCTCCTCTTTGGATCCAGCTCTCCCACTTGTGGCCCTCGAAGGCAGTGGAAGACCAAGTGCTTGAGCCCCTGCACCCACATGGGAGACTGGAGGAAGCTCCTAGCTCCTGCTTCGGATTGGCCCAGCTCCAGCCATTCCAACCATTTGGGGAGTGAACCAGCAGATGGAAGACCTCTCTAACTCTACCTCTCAAAAATCTTAAAAAGAGGCAAATTTTGGAGAAAATATATTTTGAAATCTATGCATAGCGTTTTTATAACATATCCTGTGTGAACTTTCTGAAGATCCCTTATAACAAATACTTTTAAGTAGTGAAGCCGCTGGTCAATCTGTTAGGGAACAAACAAATTATAGTTGCCATCAAACTCTACCAAAGGCCAAAATGTGGTGCATGACACAGCAATGGATTTGAGGCCCTCTTCAGGCTCAGTTTGTCACGAATCCAGTTTTTCCTAACCTTAGACCCACGCAAACTTGTAAATGCACACAAACACATGCGGTAAACCAGAGGTTGCTGAACCTCATTTAGCCTTTGCTGGGTAAATGGGCTACAAATTCAGTCTGGTAGATAATCATTTTCTCTCCCTTCTGAGACAACTTCCTTTCTGAGGACCTGACTGTAGCTATGCGGAATGCACAGAACAGGTTCCAGACAGATCCTTCTCTAGGAAGATTTGCTAAGTCATCCAAAGAAACCATTTCACCCTTTTCACCCTGGCTGTCCTTTTGCAGGGTGGCATCCTTAAAAACTCGCATTTGCAGCCTACTAGGAGGACCCTATAGATGACTGACAAAGTATTTCTCTAAATGCCACCTGGTAGCCAGCAAGCTCTTTTGAACTTTACAGAGGCAACATTCAAGATTTTCGAAGGTTAAAATGAGCTCCATTCACAACGTGATGTTCAGCCACTTGAAGTAGACAAATGAGTCCTCGTTGCGGAGAAAATTAAAAACAATGAAGTGATATTAACATGAAAATTCCACAAAAGGCATGAAATTGACACTAGGATATCTACGAGCAAATGAAATGCTACGGATTGTTAAGCGTGTATCTCTCCCAAGGTTATAAATAAAACTTACGGAAGAGGCAACAAACTTTTTCAAGTTCTGTGGATACTCGGTAAGATTTTTCTGACCCAAAAATACAATGAAAAAGCAGCTGGATTCATGGAAGCTGATGAATGCCCATCCATCAAGTGGCAAGAGTTTTCACATATAACCACCCTGGTGTAGTTGTGCTGTGAAAGCCAAATACTAAATAACTTTTGGCCGAGTTTCACCTATTAGGTTTTTCTAACTTCTTGGCGAAAACTGCTTCTGAAATCTACCTTTTGGGGAGCTATCTAACCACACGGGAAAACCTTTACTAACCTACCATACAGAAACAGAGTGCAGGTAGACTCAACCTGAGTGTCTCAAAGACGGCTTTAAGTCCAGCAAGATCTAGTGTTGAAACCCAAAGGGCAAAGTTGGGGCAGGGTCCTTCAGTAGTCACACCTATTCCATCTGGGCACAACTGCTGTCTACAGTTACATGTGTGTGAACAGAGATGGAGACTAACAGAATAAGATATGAAGGGTCTTCAACACGTTCATGGAAAATGCTGATCAAGAGAAACTTATGCACAAAAATTCATTATTTCAAAAGCTTTCTGCATCAAAATAAAACTTATAATCCATTTTCCACAAACTTTTTGAAGTCTCCTTGTATCTGCATGGCCACACTTATCACGTTAACTGGTTCAGTTGGTTTGTTATTAAAGTGATGTTCTATTCGGTTTTTAGAAGTCACGTTTTGTTTGCTTGTGTGGCCTCAGATTTATGAAACTGGTGTTTGACAGGAAGACTAGTGAGAGCTCCTATGCAGTCACTGGCATGAAGGCTGGAGTCCTTTAGGACAAAAGCACTGGTTCTGCCACCTACTGGAAGTCTTGGAGACTGACAGTTTCAGTAGTCCTTGAGAAACTGGCCTAGAACAGGTGTTTACAAAGTCTAATTCTGAGAACCTTCCATAGCACCCCTTCAATTAAAAGGGATGCTTATCCCAGAAATTAATAAGTATTCAGATCCTGACAGTTTAGTGCCCACTGGTCACTACACAGCTTTTCAAATTCCAGAAGATGGGACACTGCTACTCCTCATTATGTTGCACATTTTCATGAGACTTTTTAATCACTGATTACTCAGAACCTGGTTTTGAAAGGACATAACAACCTGATGTGGTAACAGTGAACTCCCTTGAGTTGGCAGTTCCTGCAAAACCCTACAGTGTTCCTGGCAGTCCACAGAAGGGCCCTGGCCACTCAAGGCAACCCGGACAGCAGCTGTTGCCTGAAGAGGGCAGACACTCAAAGTCACTCCCCTGCCCATGGCAGGGCTGGGGCAGGGCTGGGGCAGGGCTGGGGCAGAAGACAGCTTCAGGTCCCAGGTATGTGCCCCAGTGTGGGACAGCTCTAAGGGGCCACAGTAGTTCTAGATCTCCCTGTAGAATCAACTTGAGTTCTGTTGCAAGAACACAGCTGTTCCACTTCTCCCTCCACCAGCCCTGCCTTCTCTGCCCCCACAAGCAGATACTCCAAGTACACCCCCAATAACTATTTTACACATCGGTGTGCATCTCATTCCACAGCCTGGGGAGCCTGGGGACCACAGTCACCTAGAAAAGAAAAATATATACCTAGCTGGTTAAAATGCTTCAGGTAGTATTTGTATTTGTTCACCTGAGACCAAGGAAGAGGGGAAGGGGAGATTGAGAGCAAGAATTAAACAGTTCTCCCCATCTGCTGGTTCACTCCCCAAATGCCTGCCTGCACCAACTGTAGCCGGGCCAAGCCAAATTCAGGAGCCAGAAACTCAATCCAGGTCTCGGGAATTTGGTCTGGACCAGGCCCAGTTGGCAGAGACCCAATTACTTGTGCATTGACACACTGCCTCCCAAGGTATGCATTAGCAGGAAGCTGGATCTGTAAGTGCAGTCCAGACTCAAACCCAGACATTCCAATGTGGAATGTTAACATTTCAACCTGTCTCAATTGCGGAGACAAAGGCCCACACCTATTTTTCAAACAAGATTTGCAGTTTAATTTGGAGACACAAACATACTCAGCAACTAAACCTCATATTGTTTTTCATGCAAATGTAACCATTTCAAGAACAGCTCAGCATTCATTCTGCTCCACAGCTGCTGTGTTCCCTCAGCTTTCCTTCAGCGGTCAACAGACCAACAGAACATTACACTTAACCAAGGCCACGCTGCACATGTAGCTGCAATAAACTGCATGCTCATTGTGCTTGCCACATTACAGTAGTGACATGAAGGTTTCTAAAAAGCTGTCCTTATTGTGACAATGTTTGAAGCACTAGGGCACTTAAAGTTTGTAGTAAATGGAATTTAAAAATGCGTATTTCACAAAATAAAATCCATGCCAACAGGGGTAGTCAAGACTTTAATGGAATCACGTTGCTTAAAGAAAAAATGCAAGAATTTCCAAAACTTTATTCAAAAATAAATTCACCTGTTACTCCCATTTTCCTATGAGCTTTCTGAAGCAGCCTCGTGTCTATTCAAAAGGGGGCTCCATGAAGAAAGAACCTACTGTGTCTTAGCCCAGTACCTATAACAGGGTCTTGCAAGTTATGTCAGTCTGTTTCTATATTGCTGAATGACAAAGGAACAGGAAATCCAGTTTCTCCGTTCTCTTTAAGGATGGACTAGTGTGATGGTGCAATGGGTTCAAGGTGCTTGCAATGCCTGTATCCCTTATCAGAACGCCAGTTCAAGTACAGGCAGTTCTGTTTCCAATCCAGCTTCCTGCTAATACGCCTGGGAAGGAAGATGATGCTCTAAGAACTTGGGCCCCAGCTATCCATGTAGGAGACCAGGATGCAGTTATTGGTTCCTGGCTTTGGTCTGGTTCAGACCTGGCTGTTTAGAATAATTGGAAAGTGAACAATCAGATGAAAGATTCTCTCCTCCTCCTCTCTTCTGTTGCTCTGCTTTTCAAATAAATTTTTAAAAAAAGCTGTTTTCCATCAATGTAACTACAGGATAGAACTCACTAACCTCTTAATTATCCAATATGATTGGAACATGTGTATATTTTTAAAACAGCTCACCCAAGCCGATCAGCTGTACTGACAGGAAGCGGAATGGTAGGAGGCCATCCCCAGTAATACCGTAATATATCCAAGTATACCTTAGGGACACATTTCAATGTTAAAAGTTAGAGAAATAAATAGTGATTTTCTTATTGCAGTCACAAGTACAGTGCCATAAATTGGCAACTGGAAGAAATGACTACCTATAAATTTACGGTATGTTATGAGCCACTGTTTTAAATGGCCATGAAGCAGGTGTCTGATAGAGACTTACACAAAGCTAAGAGGTTCATAAAAATATAAATGAACAGTGACATTCTGTCTTAGCTCTTATCTTTTAAGATCTGCCCAGACACAATGCTTGTTATTTGAAAAATATACTACCCTGCCCCAACCTTTCCTATCAAGATAATTACACATAGTCTATCGACTTCCCATAACCACTGATTAAGACAGCCTATTGTACCATTGTTGTTCTTGCTATTTATTCAGAAGAAAAAGGCCAAAGCTGACTGAATAGGCTTACAATGAACTCAACATCGTGAGAATCAGAACAGTTTCTCATCAAGCTCCTCTCCAGAGACAATCACGGTCTATGATGCCTGCAACAGGTAGACGGCCCTGAACTGGATTAAATCCATGATTGGAGTATAGCAGGTGCAGCAGTTCTAGCACCAACTTCTATTAACAACAGCGACAGCCACATGCAATCTTGAATCTAAAGCCCAAGAAACAGACTGCTTACCACATAATGAGTTTACCCAGCTACACTCAAGTATCTATTAGATGACTGCTTTAAATGAAACAGGAAAAGTACCGGGGGAAAATGAGAATTCTTCATGGATCAATACCGCACTAGAGCCCAGGGCTGGTGGGAAGGAAGGTTTGTACCGCAGGTTGCCCCAGTTTCATTTCCTCGCTGTTCTACTCAGTTTTCTTATTTTATACATGAGATTTTTAAAGGTAAACAGAACAGAATTATCTGGTGTCATAATAGTCAGGTTTGGAGATGGTTTGAGTATGTACCACAGAGGAAGGTTTGCGCGCTGGAAGGTTGGTTCCCTGATGTGGCAATGTGGAGAGGTGGTAGAACTGCAAAGAGGTGGACCCATAAGAAGTTGATCAGGTCATGGGGTGCCACCCTGGCTGCAAAGGGATTAATGCGGGTCTCACAGGATGAGAGGACTCGAGGCAACGAGGTGTTCAAGAGTCTCTTACTTCCTGCCTCAGCATGCAATCTCACACACTCCCATGTTATTGGCCATGTTGTGATGTACCCAGCAGGCCCTCACCTGAGTCCAGTAGATGCTGCTGCCAAGCTCCTTGACCTGCAAAACTATGAGCTGGATAAACCTCTTTTCTTTATGTTACCCAGCAGCAGAGTGTTTAAGACAACAGAAAGTGGACTAAACCACCATCCTAGCCTATATCTTCATATTATGTTCCACAGCATTCAAGACCTCGCAGGCTTTAGTGGAGAGGTGCTATCCAAACTGTACTAAATGAAAGACTTACCTAACAGTGGATGAGTGACTCCCTTTCAGATTCACTGGCTTGAGGCTCAACTAACTGAACTGGGACTCCGTCTCCTATTAGACTTGTGCCTTCGGATTATTATTCAGATTAAGAGAAACGATCCTCTAAAGGAACAACCTCAAGTGCTTCGTACATTCAGCAGCACCGCAAGTAGCAGTAATGCGGCAGCTGTACAAATAGCAACAGGATGGGTCTGGCACTGCAAAGAGTGGTCATTAGAAGGATGAGGCAGAAAGGCTAGGAATGCTCACTCTAAACAATGAAATGAAAAGTTAAGCCAGTGGATAAATACAGGAAAAATTGACACCATGATAAAAAGTAGAAACACTGAACCATGGGAGCCAAGGAAGGCATTGTGGGAAAGAAAGCATTTGAGCTGGATCTCAGAGAACAAGCAAGCATCAGCAAAACAATTAGGACTGGAAAGGCTAGTGGAGAGAAGAGCACACCCAGATACAGAGACAAATACACAGGACCACCTGCACCTCATTGCATAGGTGAACAGGGAGTTAGGACACAGGTCTGCTAGGGCCAGGCTGTGCACAGCCCAGACACAGTTTTGTTTAAAAAGATTTATTTGAAAGGTAGAGTTATAGACAGTGAGGGAGAGACAGAAAGGTCTTCCATCTGCTGGTTAACTCCCCAAATGGCCACAACTGCTGGAGCTGCGCCGATCCGAAGCCAGGAGCTTGTTCTGGGTCTCCCATGTGGGTGCAGGGGCCCAAGGACTTGGGCTATCTTCCACTGCTTTCCCAGACCATAGCAGAGAGCTGGATTGGAAGAGGAGCAGCAGGGACTCGAACCAGCACCACAGGTGGAGGATTAACCTACTGCACCAGACAGGTAGCCCACAGATACAGTTTTACGAGTTTGAACTTGAGGCCAACACTGTGGCATAGCTGGTACAGCCACCGCCTGCAGTGCCAGCATCTCCTGTGGATGCTGCTTTGAGTCCCAGTGGCTCCACTTCCAATCCAGCTCTCTGCTATGGCCTGGAAAAGCAG